>NC_137901.1:72106519-72474019 GCF_963455335.1 Martes martes | reverse complement strand
TGGTGAAGTGATGTTTTCAAGTTTCAATATGGCCCAATTTGCAAATCTTTGCTTTTACAGGTAGTACTTTTTCTGGACCATACAGAATTCTGATCACCTTCAAGGAAAGGCATCTACTGTGGGTCTAAGTTACACTTCTGGGGAACAAATTGATTGGGCCGTTTTAATAGTGTAGCTTTTTTTTTTAAAAAAAAAAAAGAGTTTTATTTATTTATTTGTGAGAAAGAACATGAGAGAGAGCAGGGACAGAGGGAGAGGGAGAAGCAGACTCCCCACTGAGCATGGAGCCTGACTCAAGGCTCAATCCCAAGACCCTAAGATCATGACCTGAGCCAAATGTGGAAGCTTAACAGACTCAGCCACCGAGGCACCCCAGTTTTGTTTTTATTTTTGTTTTTTTTTCTCCCTATTTACTCCCTGCAATGAAATGCACATGGATTCAAGTGGTTGAGAGTAGGGTGAATTATTCATTCACTGCTCACCTGTCCATTTATTCATTTAGGAAGACTTTTGTGCCATACACTGTGCTCAATGAAAAGGAAAGTTTGCACAAATGGATATGACAGACATGGTTCATGACCTCAAGAGATATAAAAGTCCCAGAATGAAACGTAAGAGCAAATTCTGAGGAGACTTGAGTTTGTTAAAGATTTTTGAAATAAAACATGAAAAAGAACAAAACTACATGAGCTATAAAAGCAAAAAAAATCAATATACTGGACTTCATCAAAGTTAAATAATTTTGCTTTACCAATGACTGTTAGGAAAAGCTGAAACAAGTTGTATTAATAAAATATAATGATGTTCCTGGAAGTTCAGAAGCTAATAACATGGTTCTAACCCACTTTTATGGTGAATCTCCTCATTCAGCAGATATTTACTGAGCACACGCTGTGTGGCAGGAAGCTTGGTGGACCTTGGGGAATCACAGGGCCTTCAAGGAGGAGAATGAGCACACAGACACACTACGGGACATTGGAAGATAAGGGCTGCAGTAGAAGTGAGTGTGGAGGTTGTGGGGACAATAAGGAGGACTCCAGGAAGACTTCTTATGGGAGGTGACTTATAAAGGTGGCCCTGAAGAATGAATACCAGGAAGCAGCCAGTGACTTAGAGGAAGAGGAGAAGTGGCAGGTTCCAGAACTGAAAGTCATTTTAAGACCTGGTGAGACATCAAAGTGAAGGGGAGTGGTGGGCCAGGAAAGGAGGTGGCCACAATCATGTTTCTGAGGGCTCCAAGTGTCCCAAGGAGGATTTGGATTTTATGGTGAAGGCAGCAGTGATGTCAGGAAGATGTTCCCCTCTTGCACATCAGAGCAAGTGGTATTTCAGAGCGGGGACCTGGAGTTTCGTGGCCAGGCTGGAACTGTGTGACCTCAGTTTCTTCATCTATAAAATAGGGATGATGATGACAATGACCATTTACTGATATCTTATTCTGTCTCCAGCACTGTACTAAGGCTCTCTGAGTGTTTCCTCATCTAATGCGTTCAGTGTCCCTGCGAGGTGGATTATAGCTCTCTCCCCATATTATAAATGAGAGAACAGGTCACCCAGTTCATAAGCACCGGGAAGCGAGCTGAGGCCATTTGGCTCCATATCTGGCTGCTGGTCGGTGGAGTCAGCCTCCCAGGGCTGCCATGAGGACTGATTGAGGCTACAATGTAACATGCACCCCAAGCTCCATGCTGGGAGCACAGATGGGCTTCTCTAAAGCTGGCCGCCACTGATAAGCAGCCCAGGCCACCAGAGGGCTGTGAATCAGGACCCTGTCTGGGAGGCACTGGCCTCTAGAAGGACACCGGTGTCCTCCAGCTCGCTGCCACTGAGTCACCAAATATCATTCACACACACTATCTAACCAGAGCCCCCTCCCTCTATCATGGGAGGTGAACCCATGGGAATGACCACACCCATTTCACAGATGAGCAAGTGGAGGTTTGCAAATTGTGCATCCACACTCCTAGGGGAGTCACAAAGAGACGGGTTTGAAGCCCTGACCATGTGCACCTCAGTCCCGTGAGCCCACCCATGCCCCAAGACCAGGGGAGATCCACTGAGAGTGGCAAGAGTTCTCCAAGCAAAGACAATTCACAGAAATCTCTCACTACTGAGTATCCTGACCAGCTCAGGCTGCCATACCAAAGTACCACAATTCTGGAAGTCCAAGTTCAATGGGCTGGCAGATTCAGTTGCTGGTGAGAGCTCTGTTCCTGGCTGCAGACGGCCAACTTCTCGCTGTGTCTTCACGTAGTCTTTCTTCCATGTGTACTTGGAAAGAGCGATCTCGGCCACCTCTTCCTGGTGAGGACACAGCTCCCACTGGATCAAGGCCCCATCCTTATGACCTCACATCACCTTAATTACCTCCCCAAAGGCCCCATCTCCAAACACAGTCACACAGAGTTACAGCTTTAACACACACGTCTAGGGTGACACAATTCAGTTCAGAACACAGGGAGAACCAAAAAGGAAGGAAAGAAGGGAGGGAAGAAAGAGAGATCAAAGTAGAAAGTGAAGAAAATCAGGAGGGGGAAGAAGAGAGTAGCACAAAGGATGACGAAAGAGAAGAAGGGGGGGCCAGCCTGGCATAATGACCTGGAACAGCCTGGAACATACCATCACCTGCCGGAGACACACGGAGCCTCCAGAAACTGCTTGTCTGGGACGTCTGGAGCAAAAGATAGGGTTGGCCCGTATGCCAAATGTCTACATTTGAGACTGATACATAAAGACCCTTTGGCAGAACGAATTTAAAAAGAACAAAGATCTGGTTATCCGGGTCAGAATGCCCTTCAGAGGCCGCTAACCGAACAGCTTCATTTTCTGGCTAGAAAAACGGAAGCTCTGAGTGGGAGAGGCACCTTCTCAGGGTCATACAGCCCGCTCAGATCCAAGTGTTCTACCTGCTCCTGCAGCATTTCCTTCCAGAGGTCAAAGGCAGCCGAGGCAGCAAATGGGTGACAGATGTGGCAGATGGAGAAACTGAGGTTTAGAGCGGTGAAAGACTTGCCACAGAGCCACCAGTAGAAACATTTGTTGGGGGCTCGGGGGGCTGTCCCTCCGTCAAGAACTTCGCATGCCATGTTTTGCCCAACATGCATGGCATCACCCCTGCCTCATTCCCCTGTAGGAGAAGGGGAAGCTGAGGCTCAGAGAGAAGCAGAGGGGAAATCACTTGTCCGAGGCCACCTGCACACGTCCACAGGGCTTTAGGGGGGGGGTCTGCACCATCAGGCTGGACCTCGGGGGGTTTGGGGCTCCTCAGGCTTGCGATGCTGTGACCACAGCTCCTCCATTCCCATCCTCTGGTGTTTTCTGGGCACACCCCTGGGGGACCAGCCTACACGGGTTGGGAGTCACACTCACACTCCCCAGACAGAAGGTCCTCACGTGCTTCCCGAACCTGGGGTGTTAGCTCTTTGCAGCTGAGGCGCTGCAGCCAAGCCCACCCTCCTTCTGGGGGAGGCGAGATGTGGAGGGGCTGGGGGCCCGAGGGGGAGCTGCCACTCGGGCTCAGCAGCCGGATGGGCAGACTGAGGGGCTCCTAGCCAAGGGAGGTGTGATCTCCCCCGGCTCCACGTCCTGGAGTGCGAACTTCAAACGCCCGATTCCCAACATTTGGCCATATTTTTTTTCTTCCTTACCCCAAAGCAAATCCGACTCCAACGTGGGCTCCTGGCGCCTGACTGGGGTGAAGTTGGCTGTTTTGCAGAGTGAGGGTAGCTGCTCACACGGGGGAGATGGGGGGCAGGGAGAACCTGCTGCGGATGCGGGAGACGAAGGAGGGCGAATTTCCCTGTGGCTGGCTTGGGGATGGGTTATTGGTAGCAGGTGGGTGAGCAGGTGGATGGATAGACAGATGGATGGAGACACCAACAAACAGGCACTAAGCAGGTAGTCCGAACAGGATGAGACCAGGACCCGTCTTTCTCCCCAGGTCCCCGTGCCACCCTGGGACTTTGTCATCATCCTTACTTCCCCTGGATAAGGAAGGCCCCTGTCCCTGATGTCTCCTCAAGGACCTGAGCCCTGCCAAGCTCTGCGTGGCCAGGGCTGAGCACTGGGTCTGACAATGAGGAGATGAGCCCCTCCAGAGCTGAGGGAGCAAGCAGGAAGAGGGTGGGAGAAAAGAGGAAGGAAGGGAAGAGAAGGGGGAGACGTCTGATTTCTCTCTAAACGACATGACATCTCACAGTCGGGAAGAGCCAGCCAGCGCTGTGCCCAGGCATGGATCTCACCGATACACACGTAAAGCAAAAGAGGAGAAACCGTGGGATCCCATTTGCACCAGACTGAAAGGAGGAAAACTGAGCTACGCAATCAGGGTCAGAAGAATGGCTCAGGGCGGCGGGGTGGGGGGGGGGAGTGTTGTTAACCAGGAGGCAGTGAGAGTAGCTTCTGGCATGTCAGGGATTTTCTAAATCTTGATCCAGCTGGTGGTTCCATGAGGGTCTACCTATGTGAAAGTCCATCAAACGGTGACCCAAAGATGGGGTGTCCTTCAGAATATGCTTTCCTGTATTCCAGTTGTAGAGCTCAATCATTGTTTTTAAATAGATAATATGACAGAAGATGGATGGATGGGCAAAGGACAGATACCCCCTTCAGAGGACATTGATGGCCACTTGGTGTGAGCGGGGGGGCCCGTGCTGGTCTTGGGGTCTAGAGACAAATGAGTCCTAGCTGCCTTCTCCAAGGCATTCACAGTCAGGCCGGGAGACAGGTGCATGCAGGCAGACACCACAGCAAAACAACAGGGGGGCCGTGGTCGAAAAAGAAGGGAGGGGCTGGATCAGAGGAGAGGGACAGTATTTGCCAAGAGCATCAGATGGGCAGAATGGGATACAAACAGAGAAATAGGCTGGGAGCAGAATTTTATGGCAAAAACAAAAAAAGTATCCGAAAAAGAAAGGTAAATGCACGGTGAGTGGGTGTGTGGGTGGATGGATGCATGGAAATTTCGTTTTCCTCCTTGAACGTAAGAATTGCCTTGCACATGGTAAATGCTTCATTACATGTTGAGTGAATAAATAAATGAATTTAATGTGTTCTAGTTTCTCAAGCATGGCTGATAACAAAGATAATCAAGCAAGGGTCTTAAACATTATGAGATTATTTAGTCCAATGGTCTACCTGCTCAGACTAGATCTGAGGAATAATCAGGGGGCACCTGGGTGGCTCAGTCGGTTAAGTGCCTGCCTTTGGCTCAGGTCATGATCTCAGGGTCATGGGATCGATCCCCACATTGGGGTGGGGGGACGTCACTGCTCAGCAGAGAGTCTACTTCTCCCTCTCCCTCTGCCCCTCCCCCCCATACTTGCACTCTCATTCTCTCTCTCTCTCCCTCAAATAAATAAAAAAAATCTAAAAAAAAAAAAAAAAAAGAAAGAAAGAAAAGAAAAGAAAAAGAATCAGGGAAGCAGGGAAGACCTCAAGACAAAGTGTTCATTGTGGCTTAATCCATAATGGCAGTGGCTAAGGGACAACCCCCAAAAGGTCCTTTGAGGGGACCCTTGATGCCACTACATGAGAACATTTCATCACTCTAAATAGGACAGGGAGAAAGCCTTGTTAACGATACCAGAAACATGTTTATGATGGAAAGTAAAGGCGAAATAAAATAATTAGTATATAAAAGTCGGTGCACAAGATGAACTCACCAATGCTTGTGGTTTTTTTAGACAAAACAACTTAGGGGGAAAAAATGATGTGGAGGCATTTTGTGTGCATGTGGCTTTCCCTGACTGGCAGGATAATTTCGTTTTCTGCTTTGTCACAAAGTCTGCATTAACTAAGCCTTCCGCAATGACAATAGAGTCCTTTAATTATCAGGGAGAGAAAGGCTGCTCCTGCTTTGCCGACTTCAAGGAAAGAAAAAGAGGGAACTCATTCTCAAAAATAATGATGTCAGTGATGGAGCCATGACAGTGGGTTCCAGAATAACGTCCCTCCAAAGACACCCGTCATCAGCTCTCTACGCCCGGGTGACCCACAGAGCGTGGCGGCACGAGAAGTATCCGATGGGGCAGCCCCACCCACTCTTGGGCACCGCCCTGCCCAGCAGCCAACACATGTTTATTGAGCACCTACTATCGGCAGGGTCAGCCAACGAGCAGCAAAGGAAACCATCTGCTGGGAGTCTGTGGTTAGCTGGGCTGTCACCCTTACTCACCCAAGCAGGAGAGGACAAGCATGGCTGGCCTCTATGGAGTCCTGACTTTCGGCCCAGGACTCGACTTGCATCACGGACATGAGGCTCCGTCCAGTCCTATGAGATTAACACTGCCTGCATTTTACAGATGCCGTGTAAATTACCCACCAACACACACAAGGGGGTAGGGGAGGAAGAGCCTGCGGTCACACTTACGAGGCCCCCCTCCCACTCTGAGACCGGCTTTCGCACAGGCATCGTGGAAATCACAGTCATTTGGGAGCAGAGAGCAACCAAGAGACAAGGAGATCATATAATGCCACACTGTGGGAATTTCTGGGAAGGAGAGCCCAGCAGGGTGACAGGCAGGGGCTGACGGACATTCATGGGGGCAGTTTGGATGGGATGGCTTCAGGGACACTGTCTGCAAAGGGTGGCATTCCACGAAGACCTGAATGAGGGAGCCCAGGTGGGGAACTGTAGAGGGCAGCAGGCACAAAAGGTTCAAAGGTCCTGAGGCAGGATGGAGCTCAGCACAAACAAGGAACAGGGAGGAATCCAGTGCAGCTGGAATGAGCTAGCGTGAGTAAAGGGAGAAGGGCCAGGAGGTAGAGATGATGTCCCCAGAGCACACAGGGCCCCGGAGGGCTAAGAAATGCCTTGTGGAGTTCACCATGGGAAAGGTTTATTCCAGGGCCCACATTATAACAGGACCTGAAAGGCTGCAATGTGAAGAACAATGACAGGTTGTGATAGGGCAAGGATGGAGGTGGCTACTGCACCAGTCCAGGCAAGAGATGAGTAGGGCTAAGACTAGAGCAGCACCAAGATATAGCTCCCTTCTTACTGACAAAACCAAGCAACACTACTGAACTAAGTGACTCTGTTTACATTGTCACGAACTCAAACAGTTTGGCTTGGGAGACACCGTCCTCTCTAGAACTTCACAGGACAGAGAGCAGGTTGGCTGAGAGGGGGAGAATTCTGGAACACTCTATATCAGGAGTTGCTTACCTTGGAGAAGTGAAGAGGTGGGGCCCAACTCCTTTGATTAACCCCACCACCACCCTTCACACAGGTCAGCGCCCTGGATCTACCGTCACAAGCCCTCTTAGAATAGTCTATAAGATTTGGTTGTGCCAAGATCACAGACTGGGTCTCTCTTGACTTCCAAGGCAGATGACAAGACTGAGGCTCAGAGAGGCTAGGTAACCTGTCCAAGTTCACACAATAAATACATGGTCTGGTATCACACAGCTAGTAAGTAGCAAGGGTTTGAATTGTGGACAGCTTAATCCCTGCCTGGCTCACATTACAACTACTCTCATAGTACCCTGCCATCTATTTGATGAGCAAGTTTGTTTTATGAAATGACAAGTCTACGAATCACTTTTCTGAGGCCCTGTCCCATCCCATGTGGCCCCAGAGGGCAGAAAGAAACCCAACATATGGAATTTAGTGGGGGTCACAGTGAAGGATGCTTTTAGCAGGTTAGAGTTCTTCTAAGCGGAAATTGGGTGTAGGCATGCAGTAGGGAGCTCCCCATCCCTGGGAGCAAACAAGCAGAAATAAATCAATCATTACATACAACTAGGCTTCAAGCAGGCATTATATTAGACTTCCAGTGTTACATCTTCCAGTGTAACATCTTCCAGTGTTAATTTCTTCCATTGTTACATCTTCCAATGTTAATTTCCTAGGCATGGGTCATTCATTCATCCATCTACTTACTTAGTCAATTACTGAGCATCTACTATGCACCAGGCAGGGGCTGAATGCTGAGTCACAGAAAAGTGTCAGTATGGTCCTGTCCTGGGGAAGCTTACAGGGATAGTGATGTCATTCGCCTTTTGGTGACATTTATTCTCTTACCAAAAGTGTTGCCTGTGGTCCAGAGATTCCTGTCCTTTAACCTCATTAAATTTTCTTCAAGAAGGAAGTGGCATTCTCCCTTTATCAAGGAAGAAAAAGAGGCATGCCCAAATGGGGTGTCCATAGCAGAGCCAAGTCATAAACAATTGAGTTGCTAAAATCTATGGAAACACCCTCCCTTACTCAAGGGGTGCATCTAAGATCCCTACAGAAAACACAGAGTTCCTTGACAAAAACCCTCTCCCAAACAAAAGAAAACCTTCATGCCAATCTTCCAGGCCAGGGGGATGCTTTAGAAAGCTCCAATCTTCCTTTTACTGCAACAGGAGAAGACCCTGAGCCAAGAGTCAAGTCATTTTCCTCCCAACTGAATGTGTTTTCAACTAAATTAAAATCATACCTCATTTTAAATTAAGGGGATTTAAAAAAAATAAAATATCTACAACATTTAAATATCATTAGTAATTACATTTTATTTTATTTCGAGCCAGTTGGAGGCATTTTATTTCTAATTAGGTACATTTGTTTTTAATATCCAGTTTACAGAACAGAAGGACCTCCCTGTAATGAATGGAGAGTGGGAGGGGGTCCTTGCTGGGTCCATCACCTGAGCCAGGGAAGGTGTCTGGGACTCTGCAGGGATCAGAAAGCCCCTAGACCAAAACTCACAGCTCTGGGGCCAGCACGTCCTCTGTCTCCGTGATTAATCATCAGAGGAGCATTGGAGAAAATGCAGAACTAGATGCTGGTCAAAACTTAACAATAATAATTATGGCAATTTTTTTAAGCACTTACTTTTTCTCAGGCACTTGTGCTAAGCATTTTACTGCTCCAAATACCACTGCTAATGATGATCATAATTGGTTAGCATTTACTGAGTAGTAGCCTCATGCCGGGCACTTTGAGTGCAGGATTTACTTTAATCCTCACAAGAAACTTTTTTTTAGGTACATTCAATCCCTCGTTCTTGATTCTATAATCCAAAAAGCTTTGAAAACTTCAAGTATTTAAATAATGCATTTGGCAGCAAACCTGACCTAAGCCCACGTGAGACTCTCGGGTTTTTAAGGAGCCTGCTCAAGCAGATCTGGCCAGAACCCTCTACCCCCAAGATGCCACACGGACGGCCAAGGGCACTGGCCCAGTCAGCAGGTGAAGTTTCTAAGATCTGGAAGAGATCTGGCCCAGAGAGATTTGGTTGAGGGCTTCTGGAGCAGACCCTGTGTTTCACGGGTAAGAAAATAAGTTCAGCAGTGAAATAACTCACCCCTTGGTTCCCACAGCTTGGGGGTGTGGATGTGAGCCCACGGCTTCCTGTTACCCTGTTGAAAGCGAGAGCCCTGGGGGCCCCCAAATGTTCATTTCTTTCCCCTTGGTCCTGGCATGAGGCTGAGAATCCTGAGTAGGACTAGAACCCAAGATACTGTGTTATTGGCCCATTCTTGTGCCTGTTCAACTAACTGGCCAGAGTGTTTGTTGACCAGCTAAGTGACCTCATAGTCTTCACCATGAAAGATTGAGCTTGGAGTTACCTAGTCACCAAGCTGGAAGGGACTTTGGACAATGTGGAATGCACAGGTAAAACCTCGGGCAGGTTTTCATATAAAATGCAGAAGTCTGAACCCTACCCAGACCTGTGGGATCAGAATTTCCAAGGGTGTGGCCCAGAAATGGGCATTTTCATTTTCTCTCTCCCATCATGATCTGAGGATGAGTAGCTCATATCCTAGGTGGGTATTTTGGGGCCTAATCACCTCATCCCCCTTCCACCTTCACTTGTACAAACCTTCGAACTGGCCTATTTTTGTTTGTATATCCCCAGCGACAGGGAACTCACCACTCTAATAGCTATTAAGCCCAAATCTGAACATCATGAACCATCCCAAAGGTAATTTCTAGAGCCCCACAGAAGGAACAATCACTCCTGCACAGGTTAACTTGATTGGAGGCAGAAGAGACAAACATTTATGCGCGTGGATAGGGGCCGGAGCCATAACCCGGGCACATTTGGAAATTATCATTCAAGTGCCATATTTGGACCTATGACCAATGGATTAGATGGCATCAGAGTTCACCCAGAAGATTCCGACTCTGCCCATAACTTCTTTGGGACCTCACTCAAGTCATCCAAGTTCTACAAGCCTCAGTTTCCTCTTCTGTGAAAGATAACAATTAACTTTCAGGGATGTATAAACAGATGGCAGAGTTCAAATTTGGACCATTTCATAAAGAGCCTATTCACCAAAAAGGGGCATTGTAGAGGGAAACCACCAGGAATGGTGCAGCACCTACTGACCAACCACGGTCAGTAATAGTGGGGAGTTGCTTCCACTCCCGGGTCTGACGGTGAAGTAGGGAGTACCTGGAAGAGAGACGGCTAAGTGGGAAGGGCCACCAGACGGGTATTGCTAAGACTTTTGGGCAAGTGAGGAAACCAGCCTGTAGCAACATTGCAGGGAGGAAGAAGAGGACAAGGGAGGAAATACCCCTGCCTCTCTTGCTGCGCCCTCAGATCTCCCACAGGGCTCCCTACTGGCTCTCCTCAGCCAAGAGTTGAAGGTCAAAAGAAACAACTGACAACCCATGAAGGACAGCTTCCTGGGTACGCAGCAGAAGAAGAAGGTGCAGAGAGGATCCGAAAGGGCACGTGAACAATGCAGATGGCATCCGGGCTGAAGATTTAAGGAGGATTCAGAGCTCTGAAGCTGGCACGATCCTGGGTGCGAGTGTCAGCCACTGAAGGTTAAGGTCTCTCCCGCCTTCCCACTCTGCTCTCCCTGACAGCGACCAACACCTGGCTGAAGGCACCTCGGTCAGGCCCTCAGCAGGGGAGCCTGGGGGTCCCCACCAAGTGGCCAATCCCGGGCACCGCACAGACACAGGGCGTGGCTTCTCCAGGAAGGCGGGTCGGGCTGGAGGCGCCGGGCCACTGGGGCTGTTTGTGAAGTTCCGCCCACGTAGCTCTGAGCTGTCGAAATCAAGAGGCTGACATTTAACATGCAGTAGCTCCCCGTGATGGATAAATATTAAACACAGCACGACTGACAAGACTAAGTAAATATCTATTAGTCTCCAAGATGGAGTCTGCAGGCGCAAGGAGAGAATGTCCTAATTGTTCACCCTTCTCGAAATATTAAATAAGCATCTCGCCAGACTTCAGCTAAGAGGACTTGCCTGGCTTGGCTCTCTCTCTTGCGCTCACGCTCTCTCCCTCGCTCTGTCTTTATTTTACTTATATTAAGTTGAGCAATTGTTTTTGAGGCCAGCCGAAAGGGAAAAAAATAGCCTTTGGAAAAGTTAGCATTTCTGGGACTCTCTTTCAAAGACAAGAATAAAAGGTAAAACTGCAAGAGATCCCGGAGAGGGTCTAATTCAATGTATTCCTTTACAGGTGATAAAAGATAAGTAAAGGATGAAGGCCAAGAGCAAAATGATGGGAAAAAAACAAAACAGAAAAAAAAAAAAAAACCATCCACAAGTCAAGTCTAGTTCCAGCTGTCTTTCATGTGCATAGGAAAGTTTAATTCATATGTACGAATATACATGTGCATGTATATAACATACAGGCACACAGCAAACCGGCCAGAGTGGGGTCATTGCCTGTATTAGTTATCTACTGCGGTGTAAGAAATAGCTCATAGATGCTGTGGGTCAGGAGTCCAGCCTGGCTTTGCTGGGTCCTCTGCTTGAGGATCTCTGCTGAAGCTGTCATCAAGATGTTACTCAGGACTGCAGTCTCAGCTCGAGGGGCACCTGGCCCCATGTCACCTGCTTGCTGGCAAAATTCTGTTCCTTGAAAGCTGAAGAATGAGAACCTCAGTTTCTTGCTGGCTATTGGCTAGAGGCTGTGCTCAGTTCCTTGCCATGTGGGTGTCTCCATGGGACAGTTTGCAACATGACTACTTACTTACTTCAAAGCCAGCAAGGAAGAGAATATCTCAGTGAGATGGTCCTTATAGTTGTATGTAAGTTAATCATGAGAATGACATGGCATCCCCTTTGTTCCTACTCTGTTGGCTTAGAGACATCCTGCCCACACCCAAGGGAGGGTGTCACACAAGATTGTGAGTACTAGGAGGTGGGGCTCTTGGGGGCCACCTTAAAGTTTGTCCTTCATGTAGCCAAGGAGCTTATGTTTCAGTTCAGGAGACAGACAACAACATGGTAGAGAAAGAAAATAATCACTAATGGTGAAAAATGTCTGAAATGAAAACATTGGGTTGCTCGATGGAAGCTGGCAAAGGGCCATTTCTGGGAATGGGGAGACAAGAGGAACTCTTTTGGATGGGGCTCCAGAAACAGCTTCTCAGGGATGGAACATTTTAGTGGTGACATGAAGAATGGGAAGGACCCACACTTGTCTGGAGCAAGGGCACTTGCTCCAGTGAATGGCAAGAGCAAAAGGAGGCAGAAAGGAGGCCAGAGTTGCAGGAAGGCAGGGAGGACAGCGAAGGTTGGTTTGGGATGGGGCTAAGAAGTGGCAGGGTCTGGCCATGTAGGGTCTTACAGACTGGGGAGGCATTTGGAAATGACACTTAGGACGATAAGCATACATTCCTTGCCCAGGGTCACCATTCCAAAGTACCACAAGGTAGAGGGCTTTAAACAGCATGACTCAAAGCCCCCCTGTTGCTTCTACTCTGGTGATGGCAGCATCTCCAGGCTGATCCCCCTGCCAATCCAGCTTCTAGGGCATGTAAGCTGCATGGACACCCAGGATTCCACACCCAGAAGCACCCTGCGCTTGGTCTCAATCTCCATTTGGCCATCTTTGAGTTCTTATAACTTTGGAGCCATGTTTGAATTCTCATTTTTCAATGAGGCCTGCAAATCTTGTAGCTCATCCTGCCCCAGAGTGAAGACAGAGCTGAGCAGAGCCTTAGCCAGCCCGTGAGAACATGCCTCGTCTACCAGAAATTGACATGTATCTTAAGCCCTGGAGATCAGGAGGTTGTTTTGTTCCAGAAACCCAGCTCAGCCTGTCCTAACTGCTCCTGGAGGTAACCTCAAGGCCCAGGGCTTCTGGAGAGTCTGGGTAAGAGAGATGGAAGCTGAGTGTGAACATCTCCTTCCTGAGTTCCAGGCTCTGGATGAGATTTGCTTGGGAGGGATTTTTGTTCTTGTCCCAGCAGCAGCCACGTTCTTCACTCAGTCTATTCTACTTTGGTGTAAGGAATGGTCAAACGTGTTGGAGAGGGTGGACAGACATGGGTCCCCTTACTGGCTCCATGACCTTGGACAGGGGCTCAGTGTCTCCAAGCTCAAACTCCTCGCCTGCCGAGTGAGATTGACAGCGTCCATTTCTCCCTCATTGGGCCACTGTGATGATCCATGTCCATGCCCAGTTTTTGCTATCAGTTTTGTTGTGACTTACGGAGAGTGTGCACCTTCCTGCAAAGTTGATTTCCCCATCTGATTTCTTCCTCTGAGTCTCACCCACGAGGTGAGCGTGGACCAACCTGGGAACTTTCTCCACAGAAGCATTTAGAAAAGGGAGCATGCAGCATGGAAGAGGTTCGCCAGGGGGTCCAGCAAGCCACGAGGTGCAGAGATGAGCACCCCAGGACAGAAACTCAGGTTGGGGCTGGGGACAGCCAGTCAGGTGCTGATATCGCCACTACACAAAGGGAAGGAAGGAAGGCTGGCCCTAAGCCGTGCTGGACAATGGCAGCTCACCTGGATCCACCCTGAGATCTCATCTCAGAAGCTGATCACTTCACGGTACCATGCAGGCTTTCTGCAGACCAGTGGCCAGTGAATCTGCCCTCTCTGTCATGCTGCGCCCTTCACACCACGCACAAACATGGTCAATTCCCATGCACGTCTATTTCAAGGTTAACACTTTTCTTTGTAGGTGACTTTCTCCGCTCTCTCTCATCAGAAATCCCTAACCGTACAAGGTAAGTCTAGATGACATAGTTCAGAACAGGCAATTCAATATCCTCTCCCCTATCGTGATCTGATGATATCAGCTCAGATCCTGGGCTGACATTTGGGAGAGTAATCATCTCATGCTCCCTCCACCTCCATTTGTTGTTCAATTTCCTCAACAGCGAGATGTTTGGGCTGTTTTTGTTTGTGTGCCTCCAATGATGGGGAGCTCATTCACTCTCATAGCTATTGAGCTGAAATCTAAGCCTTGTGAAGTACCCAGTGCTGATCTCTGGGGCCTTGCAGAAGGAGCAAAAGCTCCTGCACAGGTTAACTTGACTGTGGCAGAATAGATGAGCATGTGTGTTTGTGGACAGGGGCTGGAGACAGGGTTGGGCTGTCCTCTAACATACAATTCAGAGCTCATAGACCTGAATTCATCCATCACTTTTATGTTCCTTTAAGGGCCTCCGACCTCCTCTCTCCTTTAAAATCTTGCTCTGTGCTCTGCCTCATCCTAGAATCAGGGGTGAGTCCCTGTAGTTCATGAGCAGAATCAAAATTCTTACAAATGTCCATACTGAGCTATCCCAGAGTATATCCAGCTCTGCACAGGGTTAGCACAAAAGCTCCCGGGGTTGGTAAAGCAGTGAGTTTCTAAACAAATGGGTTCACTGCCATGCCTGGCGCATTGGTTATCTATTGATATACTAAGTGCTGTGTGACAGTCTCAGCAACATATGATGAGCTTGTATTACTCATGCATCTAGGGTAATGAGCCAGGTGGCTTTGCTGGTCTCAGCTGGGATCACACACACGTCTAGGGTTTGGCTGGCTGTTGGCTAATCTAGGCTGGCCTCAGCTTGGGTAAGTAAGGCCTCCCGGCTCTGCTCCACAGGTCTCTCATTCTCCAGAAGGCTGGTTTCTACATGTACTTCCCCTAGTGACCGCAGGGGGCAGGAGAGAGCAAGCACAGCCATAAAAGTGCATTTCAAGGCTTCATTTGTATCCCCTGCGCTGATATCCCATTGGCAGAAGCATGCCACATGGGTGGTTGAGTCAGTGTTGGGAGTGTTGGGAGGGTTCTAAAAGGTCAGGTGGTAAAGGGCGAGGATGAAGAGTGAACTGAAGGTTTGGGGTCGTTGTTCCAATTTACCACTATGACACTGGGCTTGGGTCACACTTCTTTCTAACAAGATGGCAAGTCAAAGCAAAGTTGGTTGACGTTTACACAAAACATGTCAACTGGCCTCTTCTGGTCTGAGTGGCTGCTATTAATTCACAAGGAACTATGTCCAAAAGATGCTGGGTAGCTTTGATTCTGCCACCCCACCACCAGCAACTTTTTATCTGAAGGAAGTCACCCCGTAATGGCCAAAGATGTATGCACAGGGATGGTCCCTTGGCAGGAGATTGAAAACCCCAGTGGCCACCAGTAAAAAAACAGTGAGCAAGTAAGGGTATATTTATGCAATGACCAAAGCAAGTTGAAAAGGAAATAAAAGTGAATATGTGATGCCCTAGAAAGTAATAAATGATAAGGAAGAAAAATAGATAGAGGAGGGAGACAGATATGGGGAGCAGGAAGAAGGACCTGGGGTGAAGAGGTGAGGCCAGGGCTGTGGCCTCAGGACCATAGGAAGATGGCAGAATAGAGTTCCAGGCAGAGCAAACAGCATATGCAAAGGCCCAGCACATGTGAGGAGTTTCTGACTCTGCCAACAGTTCTCTTCCAGTCCTTCTCCCTCCCACCTCTGTCCCCCACTCCTTCTATCTACAAGCCTTGGCCTCCTGCCACCCCTGGCCCATCTTTCTCCATGGACACTTATACCATCAAGTCCTCTCCAATGGATCAAAACAGCTTCCTTATTCTCCAGCCTCAGGCTATTACCAAGAGGCCACTGTGGCTGCTCAAATGTCACTCCATTCTCCAGAGATGAGCCAGCCAGGAACAAGGACAGGAGGGGCTGCAGCCACACAGATCTGCTGGAATAGTCCTTCTAACTAGGCCATTAGCCAATATTCCCACTAGGTGTATAACAGGAGGGAAGGGGTCTGGGGGCAGCCTGGGACAGAGGAGACAGTTGGGCTCTGCAAGCTGATTGGGGTGGATTCCCCTGGCCGGTCACTTATGTGCTTTGCGACCGTGGGCAGTCACTTTACCTCTCTGAGTCTGCAATTCCCCTGTAAATGAGAATGGTGCCCAGATACTATTAGTATTGTTGCTACTGTTTCCTCCACCTTCCCCTTTTCCTGGCTCTGTGTAGAACAAAACCGTGGATGCGTTTCCACCGGGACCCAAGCTTCTGTTTAGCATGTAGAAGCCCATGTTTTTCACAAACCCTCTTTTGAATTTTAGATTATAGATTTGATTAAGGATTCAAGATATTAGACTACAGGAATACAAGCAACGTTCTGTTTCCTGCTGTGGACTAAGTTTTCTTCCCCCACCCCCTGTCCTTCTATTCCCCAGACTTTGTGGGGTGGTTCCTGGAACACCGATGACTGCCTCCACCCCCCTTCACTGCCTCCAAGTCCCTCCCTAGGGGTCCTGGTGAAGGTGGTGACAGTCAGCACCTTTGAAGCATCAAGCCTGTGTTCCTTCCTTCCTTCTTTCATTTGCTAAATAGAAACTCAGCACTTAGCACTTATAGGCCATGTGGTGGGAACACGGAAGGGGGTGGGGGGCAGTAGCCAGATCTGCCCTCAAGAACTCACCGTCCTAAACGCTGTGTTGATAACAGTGACAGCTCATTACTAAGTGCTTGCCACAAGCACTGCCCATGCATTTTCTCATTTCTTCCTCCTAACAGCCAAACCCTCACTATCTGTCTAGACCTCATCAAGCCCCTGCCTCAGATGCAGGACAGGCTGGGCAGCCCAGGAGAGAAGGGGTCTCTTCCCAAAAGTCAGAGGCAGTGAGGGACAGCCATGGCAGCTCCTCCCTGTGCTAGGCGGTAGGCAGTGACTAGGGAGGGGGCTCTGCTCATCCAGCACATCTACTGTGGACCACAGCAGGCTGAGACAGGGTCTCTGGGATTTGGGAAGTGGCCTCTGGTCACTTGGTAGTAGTTCTGTGCCAGATGGCATATGACATCACTCTTTACCCAAGGAGAATGAGATGAACATGGAGAGTTCCCGCCGTCGGCCAAGGCGAGGCTGGACCTGTGGACTGATCATTATACAAGTGATAATAAACATCGGGGTGTCAGCTCGTGTGCCCACTTTACAGAAAGGGAAACTGGGGCTCCAAGAAGTTAAGTAACTTATTCTGATTCTCAAGGCAAGCATGAGGTAGGGCTGGGACTTGAACTCAGATCAACACCATGAGAACAGTTGAGGCTGTGCCTACAGCCTCCTGTGCCACAAATGCTTGGGAGGAGAACTGGTGTAGTCTCCATGCTCAAGAGCTCACAGTGGGTGCAACTTGCCAGGAGCCCGAGTCCGTGATCATGTTTACTTTTTTAATGCTTTCTTATTTCATTGATTTTGACACATGTATCCACTGTAAAACCATCACCACCCTCGAGATCATAAATGTACCAATTTCCCTCAGAAATCTCTTTGGGCCACTTTATAATCTCTCTCTGCTTTCAACCTCCACTCCCACCGCCTTCTGTCCCAGGCAACCCCTGATCTGCTTTCTGTCATGACAGATTCCTTTGCCTTTTCTAGAATTCTGTATGCATGGAATCATACAGCACGTCATCTTTTGTGTCTGGCTTCTTTCACTCGGCATAATACCCTAGAGGTTCATTCAAGGGTTAGCAAGTTTCAATAGTTCATTCCTTTTTATTGCTAAGTAGTATTCCGTTGTATAAGAGCATCTGTCTGCTGATCCATGAGCCTGCAGAGTGCTCCCATTTTGAGCTGTGACACTTTTGAGCTGTGAACATTGGTGTAGTCTTTGTGTGGACGTATGCTTTCAGCTGTCATGGGTAAATAAACGAGGAGTGCAATAGCTTGATTATCTAGTAGTGGTATGTTTTTAAAGATTTCTAAACCTACAAACCATTTTCTGAAAAGGCTGTGCTATTTCTATTCCCAACAACAAGAGATGAGAATTCCAGTTTCTCCATGACCTCACCAACACCTGGCAGGAACAGCCTTTGAAATTTTGGAATTTCCAATAAGCGTGTAGTGGTATCTCATTGTGATTTGAATTTGCATTCTCTTGGTGATGAACAATGTCGAGCATCTTTTCATGTGCTTATTTGCCACCTGTACACTTACTCTGCTTAGATGCCTGAAAAACTTTTTTTGGTCCATTTTGCTAATCAGACTTTTACTTTGGAAGTAACTATAACATTGGTTTCGAGCCGGTGCCCATTTCTAAATCAGTTTTTTTTTGTTTGTTTTCTTATTATTGACTTTTGAGAGCTCTTGGTATATGCTGGATAAAAGCACTTTTTCAGATGCATCTTGTGCAAATATTTTCTTCCAGTCTGTGTATACATACATTCCTTTAGCATTGTTTTTTTTCAAAGAGCAGTTCTTAATTTTTATAATGTCCAAAGTAGCAATACTTTCTTTTAGGGGATCATGATTTGAGTGTTGTTTCAAAGATGCTTTGCCTAACCCAAGGTTGTAAAGATTTTTGTTTATGCAGTGGCCATTGCTGGTGTTCTTTATTTTTTAATATGCCCACATTCCCCCACCCCGCCCCGGTATGATTTTTTCTCTGCCTGATGGGGCTCCTTTTAACGTTTCTCATGGAGAAATTGTTTCAACTTTCATGTGTCCTTCTTTGGAAAATATTCCCCTTTGTTTTTTAAAAAAATATTTTCCCTGGACATAGAACTGTAGATGCATTTTTATTTTCTTTCCATACTTTTTTTTTTTTTTTAAGATTTTTTATTTATTTATTTATTTGACAGACAGAGATTACAAGTAGGCAGAGAGGCAGGCAGAGAGAGAGGAGGAAGCAGGCTCTCCAGTGAGCAGAGAGCCCGATGCGGGGCTCAATCCCAGAACCCTGGGATCATGACCTGAGCCGAAGGCAGAGGCTTTAACCCACTGAGCCACCCAGGCGCCCCTTTCTTTCCATACTTTAAAGGGACTGCTTCACTGTGGAAGATATTCAGTCATAAAATTTCTTCAAAGGTTTTCTGTCCCCTGCCTTCCTTCAGAGCTTCCAAGTTCATGGGTGTTGGGTGTCCTGAAGTTTCTTCGCAGCTTGCTAATGCTCTGTTCCATTTTTAAATTCTCTTTTTCTCTGTGTTTAACTTAAATAGTTTTTTTTTTAATTTCTGTGTCTTCATGTTCACTATTATTTTCTGCTGCAATGTCTAAGCTGCTGTCAATGCCAACTGCTCTATTTTTTCATCCCAGACGTTGTATTTTTTTTTTTCATTTTTGGAATTCATTTGAATATCTTTCATGTCTCCACTTAATGTGCTCACTCTCCCCTCTAGGGTATTGAGCATATATGAAATATAATTATAAAAGCCCTTGTAATGTTCTTGTCATTTCAGGGTCAGTTTCAACTGATTGATTTCCCTCCTGTTATGGGCTATATGTTCCTACTTCTTTGCATGCCTGATAATACCTGGAACATGGGCCAGCTATTGTGAATTTCACCCTTGCAATGGCTGGATATTTTCGTTGTTTCTATAAATTTTGTGGAGGCTTTGTTCCTGGATGTGCTTAAGATACTTGGAAAGAGTTTGATCCTTTGAGTTCTTGCTTGTAAGCTTTGTCATGTGGGACACAGGAGGTGTTTGGTTTGAGACTAATTATTGCCCACTACCAAGGCAATACTCCTCTGCAAGGTCTGCCTGAGCAGACAGGGGTTATTCCTGGATGTGCCTTCCATACACTCGCCTTCTCCTCAGGTCATTTTCTCATGAGCATCTGTTGATAGGGATTTGGCCAAATACCGGAGGATAACCCTCTGTAAATCTCTGTAGCTCTTTTTATTTGCAAGTGTCTCCTGTCTAGTCTGCTTCTCTGCAAGCTGTAACTTTCTTGGCCTCCTGGACACCCAGCCTCATCTCCATGACGCAGGAACATCCCCAATCTGCTTGGGGCTCCCCCTTTCTGTGCCATGGCTGGAATCTCTCTCCGAGCAATAAGCTGGGGTGATTGTAGGGCTCCCCTAGAGGGCTTTGTTGGCTGGTGTGCACTGTCTAGAAAACCATCGTTTCATCTGATTTTTATTTTGTTTTCTGATGGGAAGGTAAATCCAGACCCTGTGACTTCATCTTGGCTGGGAGCAAAAGTCCTTTTATAGCCAAGTTTCAGTAAAAGAAAGAATGTGAAGAGAGCCTTTGAAAGTGATGTCATCTTGGCTGTTATTGGGTACTAGATCCTCCAATGGGTCCTCTGCATGGATCATCTCTCCTGATGCTAGTGGGTTGTGCTCTATCTACTCGCAGAGCAGGTAACGGAGGACCTAGGACTTTGTGGGAGCTGTCCAAGTTTACAGAACAGAGATTTGAATAGAGTCTATCTGATTACACTTGCCCTTTAACCTCATCACCTTGCTGTTCACACAAGGGCCAGACTGACTGACTGATTGAATGAATGAATGGATGGTTGGATGACTGACATGGTAGGATGAAGGGTGTGCATGCATGCAGGAGCGTTTAGCATGCCTATGGGTCCCCTCATTTCTCATAAACAATAAAAAATCCCAGCACTAGTACGGAACGCTTGTAGGTCATTTTGAGAAGCTCAAGGAAAGCAAGGAATTTACCTAAAGCCACACAGCCAGGGAATCAGCCCTGAAACAAAATCACCCCTCCTGCTCTTCTTTTTCAATCGAGGCTCATAGAGCAAGAACAGAATTCTGACTCTGTATGTGTGTGTAGATAATATTTGGCTTTAAAGATGTATTCAAATATGTCTCTTTCACCCGGGCTTGCAAAACAGTCAGGTTTTATTTGGACAAATTAGGCTTGAGTGCATGGCAGAGCTCTGGGTGAGGGGAGAGAGGTCAGAGCTAACAAGGAGAAATAAAGCAGGGATGTTCGGTTAGGCTGTGTCGAGGCTTATTTAGAAAACATGCTCAGTCCGCTTTCCCCTGCAGCTGTAACTTAATCTGGAAAGCTCCCCTCCCAAACTCACTCTAGGCTGCTCTCACTCTGTTGACCTGCTGAGACTGTTTCCTTAGAAAGCCAGTTTGGAAGCAAAACCATTAAAAATGGCTTGCATTAAGGGGCCTTCCAGTTCAGGCTGAGAGGGACCTAGGGATGAACATGAGTGCTGGAATGAGATACAGTCCAATCTGGGCACGATAGTGTATTAATTGAGACTCTTTCTGTCATAGATTATTTGATCTTTTTTCAAACTAAATTAATACATATATGTGTGTGTAGACACACACACACTTACATGTATAGCATACCCTATATATAATCTGTCCCTATAATTGCAAAGTCTGGGGTAGAGTACTTATAGATAAGCTGAATCCAGCTGTTTTTGTTAATAATTTGAAATAATTTGTTAATAATTTGGAAATAACGATACTGTTGCCTTCACCAAATGAATCTGTGGTTTAGAAAGAAAGTTTTGAAATATGTTTAAAAAAATGGGAAAAACATAAAAATCACCTCAAACCTGCCACCCAGGAGCAACCAGCCTTAGTGACGAAGTTTTTCTTTTTTTAAACATCCTTAAGATTGCTAGTTATGTAAATACTATGAATTCTTATGTTTGCCCTTTTTTTCTGATTCTAGAATCAATAAACACTCATGGTGAGACATTTGGGAAAGAGAAGAGTACGGAGTGGAGATAATCGATCAGAATCCAACTAAGAACATCGTTTCTGTTGACTTTGTGGGATTTGCTTTTAACGCTCACTGCCTTCGTGTGGGAGATATACACTGTATAGGATATAGTATCACGATATGTATACGTTGCTGACTAATTGAAAATATATCAATGTTATTCAGTTCTTCATTTACACTACCGCTGATTATATTTAATCGTTCATTATATATATTTAGTGTATATTCGGTTATGCAATATATATTATTGAGCATATATTCAATTTCTACTTAATTATTCAATATATATTCATTTATTCATTTATATACATACATATGTGTCTGTATCTCGAGAGAGAAAGAGAGAGAGAAACATTAACTTTGGGTTATTTAAGGATTCCAGACAAAAGGCTAACAGCTAGATGTCCCCTAATATCTACCGCTGGGCAACCAACTGATCTCACTTGATTTAAATAAAGCCCAGTGACTCAGGCATTCCAATGCCAGTTTTATGTTTAGAAAACAACTTCTCAACTTCCTGAGTAGTAAAAGTAGCTTTTGTGCTCCTCTCTGAAGCTTTGCTGGTGTGGACGGAGAGCTTGCCATGTGGTTTCATGCCCTCTCCCGGTGAGTGCCCCACCCTTACGCACCTCCCCCCCAACCCCGTCAGTGTTTCCACCACCATTGCTGACAAGGTCTGAGACGCAATAGTTACATTTTATGAGTTACTCATGTGTCCAGGGAGCAGTGAGCATAGGGTGAAGGAAGACCTAAGCGTTCAGGGCTCTGCTCCAAACCAGCAACGGCCCAGAAAGCCTCCCTGAGCCTGGGCTTCTTCACTGACACCATTAAAGAGATCCTTGAGCCCCAGTTGTGTTCTGCTTTAAAGGTATATGGACACATCCTGCTCCTGAAGGCTTGGAGACAATCCTCTCGCATTTGGGCAAATTTGGCTTGGTGGTGAGACTGGAGCGATGACCAGCTAACCTTTGCCCGTTCTTTAAAGGACAGTCGACTGGGGGAAAGCTTGGTTAAGAATTCTATACATCTCTTCTCTTCCCTGAGTGTGTGAGGAGCTGCTTCTGGGGCTGAGGGTGTACACAGGGAATGAGAGAGGCCTTTTACAAATCCCCTTCGATCTTCCAGATTATGTGGGAAGACCACGCTTGTTACTGCCCTGTTTTTAACACCTGTCTAGCACTTGCTAATCTCCCTTTTTAGCAGCAAGCAGTCTTCAGATACAGAACTTTGAGCAAGACATGGAATCTGACCAGCCACCTATAATAGCATGGCATTACTGTATTCTTGTACACCCGCTATAGGGTACCTTGACTGCAAGGTGTATCATTATCTCTGCATACCCCTAAGAAAGAAAAAGGATCCTGGTTCATTGGGAAAGATCATTCACTATAAATTATATCCCATTTCAAAGCTGCATCTAAAATACAAAAGAAAAAGACAAAATAAATGCAAACTAACAATAGCAAAATTATCCTGTATATCCTATTAATGGCAAAATTCAATATTTTCATTGTTTTTTTATTTGTGGTCACCTTCTATTTATGGCTGGTGATGAGGGCTTTCCACTTCAAGGGGTCACATAAATTAGCTTTTGGAAACAGTATGTCTTATAAAGGAAATATTAAAATTACATTAACTTATTTTATTTTAGTAATTTAATTATAATGGGGTGTCTGGGCGGCTCAGTCAGTTAAGTATCTGACTCTTGATTTTGGCTCAGGTCGTGATTTCAGGGTTGTGAGATTGAACTCCAAGTCAGGCTCTGTGCTCAGCATGCAGTCTGCTTGAGAATCTCTCTCTCTGCCTCTTCCGCTGATCACGCTATGAATGAATGAATGAATGAATGAATAAATAAAATCTTTTAAAATAAATAGTTTAATTATGATCTTTTATTTCATAAAATGACTATAAATTAAATTATATATAAAACACATGTGTTCATTAAATAAACGTATTTATTTATTTAAGGAAAAATCTTAAGGAAATTACAGCATTGCTGATACAGACAGTGCCAGCTGGATTATGAACTGAAGGTTGGGAATCCCACTACAAATGATTTGGCAAAGCATGGCACTTAATTATACAGTCTGCAAGACTTTCTGAATACTGGGTGGTGGGGAGTCTCTTGTGACTGGAGGTACCCTAACTATTTTATTTATTTCCTTCTTTCTGGTAGATGGGGAAACTGAGGTGGAGGAGTTTGGACCAACCTCACGAATCCAACTGGACTCTGCTCTAACCCCAACCTGTTCCTGTTCCAGGGGAGAAGTCAGCCATAGAGAATCTCCCTCAACTGCATTTCCTTTCTTTCTTTCCCAAGACCAAACGGTAAGCCATACTGTTGACTGCACTATTCAGATGGAATCTCTTGCTCAATCCAAACCTAGAAATGGTTTTGGTGCAAATGCTTTGGGATCATCATTTAGCCATTCTTGAGTTCTGAATTTTGATTTGTCCATTTGTGGACTAGAATATCCCTAAGTAATTTTTTTTTTCAAGAAGGGCATATGAGGAACACCTGGCTGGCTCAATTGGTAGAGCATGCAACTCTTAAACTAAGGGTCATGAGTTCAAGCCCCATGTGGGGTGTGGAGATTACATAAATAAAACTTTAAAAAAGAAGAAGAAGGGCAATTGAGAATATGTTTGTTTGTTTTTCAAATCTTTAGATGTGTAAGAATGTTTTTTCCTGTTGCTTTCATACACTAAAAACAGTTTGGCTGGGTATAAAATTCTTAGGTCACAACTTTTATCCTTTTATTATTCCTTTCTGGGGAACTTTATTTTTGCAGAGGAGAACTATTTGTCTTTTGAGGGTAAAATGTTTCTTTTAATGTTTAATTTTTCCTGTTTAAATTTTTACAGGATTTTTAGTTTACCTTTGAGATTCGAAGCCAGAGTTCATCTAGTCATGGTCATTTTTTTATTATGTTATCTATAATGTGGTGATGGTTTTCAAGACTCATTCTCAAGATTTTTTAAACTCTGGGATGTTTCTTTCTGTTACATCTTTGATGAATGCTGACACTATCATGACTCCTTTTCAGGATAGTTATCATGATTAATTGAGATTTCTCCCACAGTACAATTTGGATGATTCCTGGCACCCACTAGGTGCTCAAGGTTTTATTTTTTTTTTAAGATTTTATTTATTTATTTGACAGACAGAGATCACAAGTAGGCAGAGAGGCAGGCAGAGAGAGGAAGGGAAGAAGGCTCCCTGCTGAGCAGAGAGTCCAATGCGGGGCTTGATCCCAGGTCCCTGAGACCATGACCTGAGCTGAAGGCAGAGGCTTAACCCACTGAGCCACCCAGGTGCCCCAGGTGCTCAAGGTTTTAAACCCTTTTTCTATTACCTTCATATTCATTTTTTAGATAATTGGACTTCTTATTAGAATAAATTTGATATTTATTCATACCTGTGATTATTTACATCAGACCCTTACTACTGTGTCCAAGACAGGACACTTTATGATCTCCTGGAACACATGAGACACCTCCAACTCAATGAAAGTGGCCTTGAGATCTTACCAGACTCTCTGGGAAGGCACCAGTCTTTTGGTCTCATACAAACCAACAGCAGACTCTCATGAAGCATTTTGAGAATAGAGATATTCATTCTGAACTTTCAGTGAGCAAGAAGGCATAAAAATTCAGCAACAGATAAATTCTTTCTTTCCACAAGTGCAATTAGGATTGCTCAGCAAATGTAAACAGGATAAAAGAGTATCTCTTAAGAGAGGAAGAACTTTTTTTAAGCAGTTATTAAAGACCCATCTACAAATTGCATATATGTTAATTATAAATCAAGTACTGTAGAAACACCCATTGATAAATGATTTCTATGCAAATTATAAATCGCTTAAGAGAGCTCATTCACAAAATGATCTGTGTGCTTAGTACAAGTCAAGCAACTTAAATATACATATATATAACTTGTATATGTGCTAATTACAAAAGACACTTTAGAAATCCTCATTTACAAATTAAAAATGTGCTCACTGCCCACTAAGTACTTTAGAAAATGATGTGCACCAATGATGATTTTCATGTTAATTACATAGCAAATAATTTGAAATGTGCAGTTGCAAATAATTCATGTGCTAATTACACAACAAACACTTTAAAAACACTAATGTACAAAGGATTTATGTGCTAATGATATACCAAACACCTTAGAAACCCCCAAATACAAATGATTTATGTCTAATCACCCACAAGACACTTCAGGAACACCCATGTGCAAATGATTTATGTGCTAATTACACCAACACTTAATTTCAAAAGTGTCAAACAACAAATTACTTGTATGCTAATCACAAATCCAAACACTTCCTTGCAATTGATTTATGTACTAATTATTAGCTGTTCTTATCTCTTTCCTTTAAGGACCCACTGTCATCAGCAGATTGACAGCTTTCTTCTTCTTGGTACTCATTATGAATATAAATAAAATTTGAGTTCATAAAGAAAAGATTTTAGGACCCTCTCTTTATCCTCCCCTCCTCCCTCAATCTTGTCCAATTATTAGAAATCTGATCATATTTTGGCATGCTGTGACTCTGCAGGACCATCTCTTAGAGCAGTCTCAGAAGTATTATTTAGGGTAAAAATAATCTCTTTGCTTTCTCTGTTTGGAACCATCCAAAGAAATTAATACACAAAATAGAGGCACTTAGCCACTCATTCTATGTAATGATATTGCATGTTCAAGGGGACCATCTCTGTCCTCAATTTATTTATACATACATGCAATTATTCTGTCTGTCATGACCACTCTGCTTTTACGCCCCCTCCAGCATGGGCTAGCCTACAAAAGGTTTGCATACCCATTATCCTCTTGGCCTTGCATTCATGAAAGAGGAAGAAATCAAGACTAGGGTTTACAAGGGTCCCTGCGTCTCTCAGTGAGTTAAGCATGGACTCTTGGTCTTGGCTCAGGTCATGATCTCAGAGTCATGAGAGAGAGCCCCGGGATAGGGTCCACGCTCAGTGGGGAGTCTGCTTGAGATTCTCCTTCTCTCTTTGCCCCTCCCTCCCAAATAAATAAATAAATCATTTTAAAAAAAGAATAAGGGTAAGAATTTCCAATTTTACAGATGGGAACACTGAGGCTCAGGCAGCAAAGTTGTATTTCCCCCACTAGACCTCCTCCCAAAGTCCGCCAGATTCGACAACAGTCCTTCTTCCACCCAGTTTCTATCTGGCCTTTCCCCCACAAGAAAATCCCAAACTGTCCCCCTCTAAGAAGCCTCTAGAAACCAAACACCCACACTGCCCATAAACCCCATTCTTTCTTGCTACCCTACCCCATTCTCTCTCCTCTCCCAGCGGGCATATCCAGGTCTCTGGCCTCTCCCTCCACACCATGCTGGCATTCCAAGCCTGACTGGGGGCCCCGGCATGCTTCTCACCTCTTTA
The DNA here is from genome assembly GCF_963455335.1 of Martes martes. NCBI lineage: Eukaryota > Metazoa > Chordata > Mammalia > Carnivora > Mustelidae > Martes > Martes martes. Next base: position 72,446,971 of record NC_137901.1, on the reverse strand, counting down.
AGAGTGAAAATGTATATCCCAGAGATTGGGACTTAATTGACTGATTAATAACAGAAAACCTAATTGAATGCTCCCAGCTTGTATGTACGATGTCTTAATGTTAGAGCCTTGGGAATAAACGCACAGCAGGGGAGTCTGAACCGCAGCACAAGAGCTAGCGTTCAATTTAAGAGTCAATCTCATTATACAGGAAGCTGTTCCCTTTATCCCCCTGGAAAAGCTTGTGCTCTCAAACCAGATTCCCCTCGTACCAGCATCCTTGACTCTGTCCTGTCTGGGGAAGATGCAAATGCGGGGGCGGGGAGGGGAGGTCCTCTGTCTCTGTCTCTCTGTCTCTCTGTCTGTCTCCTTTATTATTTGTTCTCTCCATGGCATATCTGAGCAGCTCAGCAAATATTCATGAGATGCCATCGTGGGGTCTGTGAAGAGTGCAGAGACGTGGGCCCTGGGAGGTGAGTGTAATTTGGCATCACAGGCGCTGAAGGGTGACGTGGGCAGTGAGTTATCTCTGAGTGAGCCCTCCAGCTCCAGACTGCTCCTTTCGTAAGTCTCTAGGGCTGCCTCTCTCGAAGCCTTCTGATGCTCAGAGGGCTGGGGCAGGTGTTGTGGGCTGGGCTCAGAGTGATGGGGGGGAGGAGGGAAGGCCTGCCGGGCCCCATCTGCTGTTCCCACCACTTTGTCAGACACAGCGTCCCTGAGCCAGGGCTGCAGCCTCCTTGGTGTTCACATCAGTCAGCTCAGGCTGCTAGAACAAACTGCCACCAACTGGAATGCCTCAAACAACACAAATGGACTGTCTCACAGTTGTGGAGGCTGGAGGACCAAGATCAAAGTTGTGGGCCGTTCAGTTCTCACTCCTTGGCTTGCAGATGGCCATCTTCTCATTGTGTCCCTCTTTCCTCTGTGCATGCGCTGCTCATGTCTCTGTGTTTCCAAGTTTTCTCTTCTTATGAGGACACCAGTCAGATCGGAATAGGATCTGGTCTAATGGGCTCACTTTAAATTATCGCCACTTTAAAAACCCCATCTCCAAATACAGTCTCATTCTGAGGTCCAGGAGATTAGGGCTTCAATATTTTTAAATTTGGGGAGACACAGATGAGCCCATAGAAGCGCCCCTACTTGGATAGCTTAAGAGCCCTCGAGCTCACATGTCCAAACTCAGCCTCATGATTTTGCACCTGTGTCAAGCCCCCTGGCTCCCTTTCATCTTCCCCAACAGACAGAGGGCCACCAATACTAGCTGGAGGGCCAGGACACCCTCATTACTCTTCTTGTCCCCTCTCCCCCTACTCCATCATCTCCAAACCCTCCCAAGGACCTAACTCCCCAGACACTACAGCCTCAAGCCCATGTGCTTTCATGCCCTCCTGCAGCCCCCAGCTGTGTCCCAACATCCTACCTTGTGCCTCTGTGGCCCATTCTGCAGCCAGCTGCTCCAGGTCATTGCCCAGACCCAGGCCTCTCACCCACCTTTCAAGGCATCTCATGTGCTTTAATCCACAATCTCCAATCAAGATTACCCTCCCACACACACACACCCCCCCCCATGGAGCAAATAGTTACAATGAGATACTTGGTGGCACAGAACTTAAAATTATTTTATTTTCACTGAAAGAGCCTACTGGCCACTTCCCTAAGTGAACATAGTAAGTCACTCCGAGGTAAACTTTTGGATCATAGAAGAGCCACATTCATGGTCCCTCTGGTTAAGGTGATGGACAGCCGTTGCTCAGGAGCAAGTGGGAGGGGGACTTCTGATAGGAAAAGGACGGAGGCCAGACTCGTTTCCTTTCATGATTGCACAGGAACTTCTCTGCAAGACTGGGGAGGTCCTGGAAGAAGCAAACTGGCTGGTGAGAACCTCAAGAGAGCCCTGTGAGTGGAGTCTGCTGGGAAAGAGGAAAGAGTCTGGACTAGTGATGGAGCTCCCTTCCCGCAGTAACACCCAGGTGTTTGAGGAAAGGGGTGATCGTTGAAGCCATTGGACCCTCTGACCACAGTCCTTTCAAGAGCTGTGGAGCAATTGTGACCTCTCAAAGACTTTGCCTGAGACCTCGGGCATGGAGCAGCCCTGTGATTTGGGCAGAGATCTGAAGAGCATTTTCAAAGCAGGGGAAAGGGGTACACCAGGCTGTGCCACGCTAGCGTTCAACAGCACCACCTTGTGGGAAACTGAAACTTTACAGAGTTCTAGTTCTCGTTCATTCTCCCCCCTGCTTCAGAAGCAGGAATCAGCCACTCAAGGACAAAAGAGGATGCCTCAGGAGAACGGAGGGACAGGTTAAGCTTCCTGGCAAATCTGGCAGGTGCAGGTTCAGTTGATACACTGGAACGCTTAAGAGACTTCGGTTTCACAAAAGAAGACCCTCCAAATGTTCACTAAGCATTTGTGAATGCTTCAGCCTCATTGCCTCAACAGGAAAACGGAAAGTTCAGCCATAATGACTGAATCATGTATAGAGATGTTGAGTCACTATGTTGTGCACCTGAAAGTAATGCAATACTGTGTGCTAAGTATACTAGAGTTAAAATTAAAGACATAGGGGCACCTGGATAGGTCAGGTCATGATTTTGGGCTCCTGGGATTGAGCCCCAAGTCAGGCTTCATGCTAGCAGGGAACCTGCTTGTCCTTCTGCCCCTTCCCACTACTGATGTTCCCTCTCTCTCTCTCTCAAATAAATAAATAAAATATTTTTAAATATTAAAGACTCAATATTAAAAAGGAAATAAATAGAATAAATCACACTGACATACCACATGTCCTCCAGAATGGCTAAAGTCCAAGGAATGATACCATCAAGTGTTGGTTAAAACACAGAGCAACTAGAAGTCTCTGGTTGCTCAGAGAGCAACTGGTCAGAGAGCACCTCAGCTCAACCACTTGGGAAGATGGTTCAGTGGTAACCATGAAGGCAGAATACATAGATGATGACCCAAGAATTTCATAACTGGATCATCGTGTGTGTATATATATATATATATATACACACACACACACATACATACACACACACACACACATACATATATATATATATATACACAGAAAAAATGTGTTTTTACCAAAGGACCTATCAGAATATTCATAGTAAACAAACATTATAGCCTAAAATTGAAAAATGACTCAAATTCCCACTGGGAGACAGAAGAAAAATAAACTATGCTTTAGCCATATGATGGACTACTACTCAGAAAAATAAAGAACAAGGGGCACCTGGGTGGCTCAATGGGTTAAAGCCTCTGCCTTCGGCTCGGGTCATGATCCCAAGTCCTGGGATCAAGCCCCGCATCAGCCTCTCTGCTCAGCAGGGAGCCTGCTTCCTCCTCTCTCTCTCTCTCTGCCTGCCTCTCTGCCTACTTGTGATCTCTGTCTGTCAAATAAATAAATAAAATCTTTAAAGAAAAAAAAAAAAGAACAAGAACCAGAAGAAGCAGGAGGAAGAGAAGCAGGAAGAGGAACATGGGACAACATGGAATGTGGATGGAAAGAATCCAGACACACAAAAGAGAGCACATAATGGTTGGTTCTATTTATAAAATTCAAGAACTGGCAAAGCTAATCTACGATGATAGGAGTTTAGAAGGTGGTTTCCTTTGGGAGGAGGAATGTTGACCAAGGAGGAATGTTGACCAAGACATAAGGGGCATCGAGGAGACTGTCAAAGCTCCTGAAATATTCTTGTCTCTATCTGGCGGTGGTTGTGTGGGTATTGTTATGGACTGAATTGTGGTGCCCCAAGGGTATAAGATGAAGCCCTAGTCCCCAGTGCCACTGTATTTGGAAATAAGGCCTTTGGGAGGTAACTGGGGTTAAATGAGGTCATAACAAGATTGGTGTCCTCATAAGAAGATATCCCAGAGAATTTTCTCTTTGTCTTTCTGTCTCTCTTTCTCTGTCTCTTTCTCTGGCTCTCTCTTTTTTCTCTCTTTGTCTCTCTGTCTTTCTTTCTGTCTCTCTGTCTCTGTCACTCTGTCTCTGTCTCTCTCTCCTTCTCTCTGTCTCTCTCTTTTTTCTCTCTCTTTGTCTCTGTTTCTCTTTCTTTCTGTCTGTCTGTCTCTTTGTCTCTCTCTCTCTGTTTCTCTCTGTCTCTTTCTGCACATACACACCAAGGAGAGGCCTTGTGAGTACACAGTGAGAAGGCAGTCAACCAGAAGCCCGGAAGAGAGTTCTTACCAGGAACCAAATCAGCTAGCACCTGGATCTTGGACTTTCAGGTTCCAGATCTATGAGAAAATCAATTTCCTTGTTTAAGCCAAGGAGTCTGGGGCCTGCTGTGAGGACAACCCGGGATGGTGAAGACAGGTATCCACATATGTCAAATTGCATCAAACAATTTGTGCCTTGCAGTCAGTGTAAGTTGTACCTCCACACAAAATATGTAACAAGAGAGGAAGGTGCAGCATGACCTCTTTTGTACCCCCAGCTGGTGGGGGTGAGGTGGTGGTAGGTGATGTGGTTTGCCTATTTTTGTGCCCATATGAATAATAAGAAAAGTGAGGGTAACCTTGGTAAAGTGACATGTGGCTTCAGTGGCTGAGCAGAGGACACAGAAACCAGCGTAGCTTGGTGAGCACTGCTGACGGGTGCCCTCTGCCGAGCCCTGAGCTGGGCAATGGGGTCGTGACATCAGGGTCCCAGGTGGCCTCCAGGAGGAGCCCAGGCCTGACAAACAGCACAGCATGGTCCACATTGTGATGGCTTCACGGGGACACAAAAGGGCCACCTAGCAGCCCAGGATGCCTGGAGGAGGGGGGTTCGGAGCCAGGAGGTAAGAGGTGGCCAGACAGACTCTGCATTTTGCACCAGTCTCTACATCTGTCCAGGGAAGTTTCCAAACTTTGCTCCTTTGAATGTGGTCCATAGGCCAGCAGGATCTGTGTCAGCTGGGAGCTTGCTGAAAATTCAGAATTGTGGCCCCACCCAGACCTACTGCATCAGAACCTACATTTTAACAGATCCCCTGGAAAAACACATTTACATGGGGAAAGGGCTGGTGTGCATGTTGCCGAAGGATATGGGGAGCCAGAGAGAGGTGTGACCAAGGAGTGGCACCCTGTGACTCCCCCTCTCTCTATCCCACCTGCAAACAGTTTTGAACACCCAGCCCTGGACCCTCACTCATTCCCCATGGACCCAGGTGATCCAATCCCTGGGGACTTTGTGTCTACATTCACCTCCCCTACCCGCAGGTCTCTCTCCAGCAGATGTGTGATCAGACAATTAGGCACTGATTGGAAAATGGGCTGCTTACCTGCGACAAAAGAGGGTTTCTCTTCTCAGAGACCTTGGACAAAGAAGGCTTCCAGGGTGGCTAATTACCTGATAGGTAGCAAGGCTCTCACCTACTGGGCCTTTTAGCTCAGTTAATAAAGCAATTTGCCTGGCCTTTGTCCCTCTCTTGTTGTGATTTCTTGGCTGACACAGCTTTTACAAAATGAGAAAGTTATACAAAGCCTATTTCCTCCACTGTTCAGCAACAAGGAGGGGGGAGAAGAAGCACCTGGGGCAGAGCCCCTGCTGGACTGGGTACTTGGGGAAAGGTGAGTGCCCCTGCCCTTGGGTCGGTAGATCCAACAGTGCATGTGAATTACTGTACATACTGTGCAGGTTATCCCAAGAACTAATTTAAATAAGATCATATATGTAAAGGGGGCTTAGTAAAATGTAAAGCTCTATTTAAATGATAGTGGTTATTTTCTTAGACCAGATAATTGAAATTTAATGGGGCCATCTCTATTCAAAGATACCCTCTAACAATGAGGGGTGGCTAGCCATTCTAGTTGGTCTGAGATTTAGGGGTTTCCTGGAACATAGGACTTTCAGTGCTAAAATCTGGACATTCCTGGGAAAACTAGGGTAGTTGGTCACTTGACGGTCACAGGCACTGGGAATACAGCCACGAACAAGACTCAAGGTTTTGTTCTCATGGAGCCGAGGGTCCAACTGAGAGAAAAGGAAAGAAACAACTAAACAAAATAGTACTAGTGATAAATGTTATAGTGGGAAAAAAGAAAGACCTGCAGTAGGGGGTCCAGGAAGACTTCTCTGAGGCTGGATGTATGACAGGTGTCAACCACTTAAAAGGGTGTGTGTGTGTGTGTGTGTGTGTGTATGTGTGTGACAATTGAGAGAGGAGTCCCAGGAAGCTGTAGCAGCAGGTGCAAAAGTCCTGAGGCAGGGCACCGACAGTGTGTGTGAGAAACAGGAAGGAAGCTGGTGTGGCTGAAGTGGGTGTGTGTGTGTGTGTGTGTGTGTGTGTGTGTATGCACGTGTGCACCTGCTGGGGGCAGTGAGAGGAGATGTAGTTGAAGTGGAAGAGGTGAGCAAAGGCAGGGCCATCCAGAACTCACAGGCCAAGGTAGGAGTTTGAAGTTTACTCATTGCAGTAGGAGAGCATTTAAGGGTTAATCCTGCTATTCTTTTTTCTAACTTCTCTAGTCAAATAACTCTGCTCATGACCTCTCAGTTTCCGTTCCTTGGTGACAAGTGCATTGTGAGTCTACATATCCACCACTAAGCACAGTGATAGCTGCTTTGCATAATTTTGATGTATATTTTTGTTGCCATTCAGGACTGAATATTTGGTAAATTCCATTATAATGCCTTCTTTGCCTCAGAAGCATTTTAACTCTAAACACATGGTGAGGAGAAAGGTGGCTAACTTTTTTTTCCCCCATTATGGTCTAAGAATGAGAGGCAGACTCTTGGACACATGGTGGGACTTGCCTGGCAGGATGGTACATGGCACGTATTCCATGTGTGGCTGAAACTATCTTATATTCTCTAATTACTCGAGGGCAAGCGATTGTCAACACCAAATTCACCCATTTTGTCATTCGAATCTGCTAGGTCCTCATCAACTTTTTGTGCTCAGTCTCTCCTTTTCCAAGACCTGTGCTCGCCACTTCTCAATATGATTACAGATTTATCTCTTGTCTTCAGTCAATGTCTTAGACTATTTTTTGAGATTTTGTTACAAGGCACATATAAATCCAAAATAGTCATCTTGCCAGCTCTTCTTGCCTCCTAACTTGATGCAATGACTCTCTTCAGCCTTAATAATTTCTTTTCTATCAACATTGCTACCGATGGGTGGTGTGTTGTTGTTTTTTTTAGGTTACCATTTATCTGGTTTATCTTTTTATATATTTTATTCTTGATGATTGGTTTCCTTTTGCCTTGTGTGAGTAATTTATAAATAGTAGATATGTTGATTTTTTAAATTTTGTCTTAATTCCAACTAAGAACCTATCTTAATACATGATTTGCATAAAGGTACATTTATGGCGATTTCTGATACATTTTAACCTGTTTCTGTTTCTCATTACTCACTTTCTATTGTGTGATATTTTCTTTATAATCTCTCCCATGTCCTTTGTATTTCAGTTTACTGATTTAGAGATCTTTTTTTTTATTATTTTTATTCTCCTGGTGGTAACCTATACATTTTTAACATGGAAACTTGCTTGAAATTCTGAGAATAATAGGTGTCCTAATTTCCCTTCAATAGAAGACATTTAGAACTCCAAACCCCTCCCTTCTTCCAAAAGGGACATATTAGGATTATATAAATTACGTAAATTGTAGAATATAATTTGTAACATGATATTTCAGTTCCTTTTTTTCAAATCCTCCTAAAAGATAGATATTAATATATCTTTGTATTCTCTATGCCCATATGGATTTTTTAATATGTTTATTAATTCCTCCTCTCACCATCGCTTGGTCCATTCTATCCCTCCCTTCCCAACAGTTCAAATTCTTTCCTTCTTTGATAACACTGTGAGTGTCTCTGAGAAGAAAGCTACCTCCATTTTTGTTTGAACATGTCTATATTTAGCCCATATTCTTCAATAATTGTTTAGTGTAAAAAAAAAGTAGAAAACGTAAATCTGACAGTTATTTCCCCTGGACACTTTGACAATGTTATTTATGGCCTCCTGGTATCTAGTGGTACTGAAGAGAAGTCTGCTGTCAGTCTGATTCTTACTCCTTTGAAAGTCATTTTTCTTTTCTGTCTGGCAGCTTTTAAAGTTTTTCTCTGTCTTTGGTGTGATGTGATTTACTGTGATGTGTCTAAGTCAAGATAGGCATGCATTTACACACTCATGTATCTGTTGAGTGGGGTGTCCTGTGTGATTCTTTGATCTGAAAACACAGCTTTTTACTATTCTGCCTTTACCTCTTTGACTTATGCTCCCTCACCCCTTATCATTTCATTGTTTGGAGGTCCTATTACCCTCCTGCTGAATTCACTCACTCTCTCCTACATTTGTCTCATTTGCTTTTCCTATGTCCCATCTCTTTATCTCCTTCTACTGCATCTAGGATGGTTTACTAAAACATACCTTTCTATTCACTAATTCTCTCTTACTCTAATAATCTGCCATTGGTTTTATCCACTGAGTTTTTGTTTTGTTTTGTTTTGAGGAGGGGTGGTAGACGGGGAGGAAGGAGAGAAAGAATCTCATCACAGAGCCTGACATGGGGCTTGATCTCACAACCCTGAGGCTGTGACCTGACCCCAAAATCAAGAATCAGAAGCTTACCTGACTGAGCCACCCAGGTGCCCCTTCTCCACTGAGTTTTTAATTACAGTAAAAGGTAAGTGATAAAGTAGATTCATAGATAAAATATGCAGAATCATACATATTTTGGATAAATACCCTTTGGTTCCTTCCCAAATTGGCCTTTATGACCTCCTCTTTTTCATTATGTTTTCTTGGATGCCTTTGTGTTTTTAATCACTTTCAATAGTGGTTTTTTTTCTCTCTTTCAGATTGCTCTATATGTCTGAGTTCTTCCACAACTAATTTTTTATTAATTGCTCTGACTGCTGGCCCTCTCCTGGGGTGATTTGTTTCCTCTGCTCATCTGTAATTTCTGCTGTGAGCTCCTCTGTGGCATAACCAATTGCTCTGGGGGATCCCAGGGTGGCCAGGTTACAGTATGATCTGCAATGAGTGCTTTCTGACTTCCTATTTCCTGTGGCCCAAGAGATTGCAATTCAATTTCGTGTGCGGTCCTCACACTGTACAAAGAATGTACATTTGTACCCCACACCCATACAGGAGACAGGAGAAGATCTCAAGTTCTTTGAGAGAAGTTTTCTTATCCCTTTATGTCATTTTGCACCCCTACCTAAAGTCCCATATGACCAGGTTCCTACCTGCTGCATTAGGCTGGGGAGAGGATGAAATTGTTGAGTCTGTGTGATCCAGAAGCTCTTCAAGATCAGGGGCACTGGGAGGTGAGTGTACTTTTTCAGAACCTGTTACTTTGTTACATCTCTGTTCCCATGTGGTGTTAGGACCCCAGACCCCAAGGCCAGGGTCTCCTAGTTGCTCTGACCCTGACTGGCTACTTTCATGCCAGAGACTCATATAGTTCTGGCTTCAACCTCTGTCTTTCTTTCCAGATTCCAGCGTTTTGGGTTGTTTTTTTTTTTCTTTTTTTCTTCTTCTCTGGTCCTGCTAGGACCATTTTAATCACTGTGTCTTTTATTTTATTATTACATTGGATCTGGAATTCTGTGTTTGTATTGGAAGACAGGCGCATCTATACCAGCTCAGCTCACCACGCTGCTGAACATTTTCCACGATCTGTTTTTCCTTTAGTAAAATATATAAATGGAAACACAACACACAAAAGCATGAAAAAGGCTCACATCCTGACGTACACTATAATGTGTAGCTCAAAGGATGTTCCCAAAGTCAACACACCCATGTACTGGCACCCAGATTAAGAAAAAGATTACAACCCACACCCTGGAAACCTAGAAACCCCCTGCCACACACACATACACTTCATTCCACTCAAAACTCCCCAAGGATAGCCCTTACCTGGCCTGGGACCCTACACACTCATGTTGCCTCTTCTTGACTTTTATAAAATGGAACCAGATGGTGTGGTTTCTTGTGTGTCCTACTTTATTCAGCCAATGTTATGTTCGTGAGATTCACCTGTGCCCTTGTGCATAACTGTAGGTCAATCACTATGCCACTGTAAGGGACTCCATCGTGGGAGCAGCCCATCGTCTAGGCATCATTCCCCTACTCAGGGGCAGCAGGTGGGTAACCCAGCTACAGCTGTTATGAGTATTTTCCTAACATGCAGACACATGAATGTTGGTTGAATACCTCTAAGTAGAAATGTTGGCTTGCATGTGAGGGCATGCCCAGATCTACTTGCTACAATCCTTCTGGCCCTCTTGAAATTGTCTGTCTCTTCAGCTCTCCTCAAGGTCCTTAGGGACCAGGTCCTCCTCATTATTCACTGTGATCTTTCCAGTGCCTTATATACAGTAGGTATTAATAAATGCTCAATGACACCATGAAGGAACAAATGAGCGGAATTGGCAGTGAGTCCGGGTGGCATATCTGACCTTATTTGTCCCTCCCAACCCCACCTGCTCCACAACACCTGCAGAGTCCCCAGAGCAAAGAGAGTGATCCCACCCTCCTGTAGGAAGAGTAGCCAGCTCTGCATGAGATGAGGACAGGAGGGACAGGGACCTCACGCACCCAGCCCAGCGCTAACAGTCAGCATCTCCAGCCTCACCCACATCCCCAGTAGGCTCCCCTCACCTAGTTCTATCCAGGCTGACCCCCATCATGGTAGCCTCTCCTATCTCTTGAAATCACCAGGACATGTGCCCTTCAGCCACCAAGGATCCCTGGCCCCCAGAAACTTCAACCAGATGTGTCCCTTTGCATAACCCGGGATGTCAGGCAGCCAGGAGAGGTGTTTTCATTCCTAGTCTCCTATTGTCTTCAGAACCATCTGAAATGCTGACAGTTCTGGGAGAGGAGGTAATTCCCCTCTGAACTGATCAATATAAGCATCTCATGGTGCCTTGTGCCCATGTCAAACACAGGCGTTCAGCAGCAGAGTCCTTGTGAGTCTTGGCTGAGTTCTTTTTTCTTTTTTTTCCTTCTTTTTTTTTTGGGGGGGGGTCTGTCAGGTCGGTAAGGACATACCAAAGTCATAAAATGTTTGGTTCCCAAGTCTTCTGCCACTCTGCCATGTTCTCAGGGAAGTGTGTGTGTGTGTGTGTGTGTGTGTGTGTGTGTGAGAGAGAGAGAGAGAGAGAGATGGAGGTGAGAGGGACAGGCAGGCACAAGAGAGCATAGAAGGAAAGAGAAAAGGAAGAAGAGCCCGGGGTGAGAAGGTACAGAGGCTCTGGAGAAGGTGAGAGGTGAGAGAAGACCTGGAAGTGGGAGGATGCACAAGGACAGAGAGTGAGGGTGAGGAAATGAGCAAAACAGTGAGAAGAAGAGAAGAAGCAGAAGGAAGGAAAGCCTGGAGAGATCAGAGAGAAGGAAAGAAAAAGAAAGGAGAAGAAAGAAAATGGAGAAGTAATGCAGGGAGGAACTAAGAGGAAAGAAAAGAGAAGCCTGAGAAAGGAGAGGAGGGGGAGAGAGAGAGCAGGTACTTCCAGAGCCCCATGAGAGTCCCGGAGACACTCGGACATTTCCGTGACCATCCATGCTGGCTGTTGTCAGACAGATCCAGGGAAACCCCGACACCCAAGCTGCAAGGGGAGCTGTCAGATGCCGGTGAGTTTGATCCCTCCCCTGCAGAATAGAGCTAGGATGGCTTGAAATGTGACTACAAACCCACCCTGAGCTCCCTGGTGGCCCCAGAAAGGAGGTGAAGCAGTGCTCCAGCAGCAGAGAGCGCTTGTGTCTACACCTTCCTCCAGGATCCTATATGTCTGTGATGCTCAGTCCATTAGGCATCTGCCTTTGGCCAGGTCATGATCCCGGGACCCTGGGGTCAAATCCCACTTCAAGCTCCCTGCTCTGGGAGAAGCCTGTTTCTCCCTCTCTCTCTGCCTGCTGCTCCCTCTGCTTGTGCTCTCTTTCCCTCTGTCAAGTAAATAAATAAAATCTTAAAAAAAAAAAAATGCTGGGGCACTTGAGTGGCTCAGTCGTTGGGGGTCTGCCTTCGGCTCAGGTTGTGGTCCCAGGGTCCTGGGATCAAGCCCCACATCGGGCTCCCTACTCAGTGGGAAGCCTGCTTCCCCCTCTTCCTCTCCCCCTGCTTGTGCTCTCTCTCTTGTTGTGTCTCTGTCTGTCAAATAAATAAATAAAATCTTCTAAAAAATACTGTTTGTACCCCCATTACTTTTGGAGAAAAGTGATTGTAGAAACTTGCTTAGAAAATAAAAAGAATCATAGCATAGGCCTAATGCTATGGGAATCCAAAAGAAAACATGTGTGTCCGAGAAAAACAGATAAGAATGTCCTGACACTGAAAGTAAAATCTTGTGTGGAACTTTCTAGAGGTCCAGGCAAACACGAAATAAGGCAAATGCTTTAAAAAAAAAAAAAAACAAGCTGCAAAATCCTTGTAAGAAAATGTCCATGATGTTGACCAAATATGTTCTCACTCTGATCTCTGAAATTTATCAAACGGGACTTATTTACAGACCAAAGAATGAATTCATGAATAACGTCCTGAAAAGAGCAAAATTCACAGCAATGTTTTCTAATGACATCACTTCCATAAAGACAGTTCTGGGGGGGGGGGAAGTAAGCTTATGTGGTCTAATTCCATTCCTTATCATTCCTTACTAATTTGCTTTTTCTTACTGCTTTTTTCCTAGGTGCTAAACAAAACTCATCATATGGTTTGTGGGGAACCTGAAGCTACACAGCTAAAAAACCAGGCACAGAGATACCAATCTGTAGCAACATTTAACAGATTTAAAAAATAGGTTATCATAGATACATCATAAAATTTGTGTGTGCGTATGTGTGTGCATACATGTGTGTAGGTATGTTTGCATATGTACTTTGTTCTTGAAGGTCACGACTACCTATTCATGATAAAGAACTCGATCTTGAAAAAAAAGAAATTGAAAATTTCAATGAGAGAACATAGCAATCCTTCAATGGACTCTGCATAAGGATGGGGACCTTTGGTTAGGTAGACCAGTTACCCGAAGCCTGCCTCTCCAGGTGCCTGCCAGGAATGAGCCAGACCCAAGCCCAGGGATGAGCGAGCAGAAGCCTGTTAAGTGTTTACAGCAGGTGTTTTACCTTTAATAACTCCACAGTGCAATTATGCAGGAATGTGTCCAAGCCTTTTTAAAAACTATTTATACATTCAGAATGTACCCAGTTGGGGGAGGAAGGGGAGTTTGGGTAAAAAGGAGATTTTAATCTCCCGAGATTTTTTTTGGGGGGGGGGGGGTTGTCCTAAGATGACTGACTTAAAGGGGAAAGCGGGTGGGTTGGTGGCAAATTGTCCTCCATGGAGAACATGCTGTGTGCCAGGCATCATGCTGGAAAGTTTATAAACAGCCGCTCATTTGATCCTCATAACACCCGTATGTGAGGAGATCACCAGAACATTTCTCGGATGAGGGAATGGACTCAGAGAGGGTCTGGTTCTTGCCCAGATCTCTCAGCTTGCCCCCATAAGAATGTTCACAAAGCCTGTGGCTCTCTGCATGACAGCACAAGGACCAAGAATGGTGGCCCCTCCTCCTTCTACCAGCCCTATGGGAGCTGAAGTCACTATCTCATCCCAGAGTTGCCTCCCCGTCTGATTTCTGGCACTTGCCCCCCTCGCTCCCGAAACCCCACCCCGCGGTGTTCCTGCACTTTCTGAAGTCAGGGAGGTTTGGGAAACGAGGCTAGATGTTGGAAGGGGTCCCCGCCACGGCCCCGAGAGTCCGTGAAATACTCACGAAACCGCAAGGACTTTTCATAAAAAGGTAATTTCTTCAGCACGCAGGGGGGATAAAAGCCACGATATTTTCCCATTCTTCTTCTTCAGAACTTGATGAAAACATGAGACCAGGCACAGGCAGGAAGCAGAAAATGATCATTTCACAGTGGGGGGTTGCTGTGCCTCTATACCGTACGCCACTGAACGGGAGGGGGGTATTTGGGCTGGTGCCTCTGAGGGATGGTCTTCTCTCCGCAGTCCGCTGGGGTCCCTTCCCCTCTCCAAGACCCCATGGCCGCTCTCTCTATGACCCTCCTGCTCTGATGGTCTGGGACGCTCCAAGTTCCCTGGGTAAGGTCAAGGTCAGTGGAAGTCTGGCTCTTTCCTGTAGCCTGCACCCCAGAGGGGAGCATTTGTGGCTAAACAGGCCCAGCAAACCTTCTAACTTCCAGGCAGAGATGGTCAGGGCTGCTGCAGATCCAAGTTCATGTGCCTCTAACTGACTGTTTGAACTAGGCAGAGAACCTGCCTCTGGGAAAGAACATTCCTCCTGGACTGACACGGCTGGGGTTGAAGGGGAAGGCTCGGATACCCGTTCCCGTCTCAGACAAATTGCTCGGGCTTCTATTCTATGGTAGTATTCAGCTTCAGGAAAAGATTATTTTTAGAATGGGTTATGTCTGACAGCCACTGGTGATGCAGAGCAGGACTGAAACCTACTGGTTTTGTGACCTTGAGCAAATTCCCCCACCTCTCTGTTTTCTGCCCCACACTGCGGGAACAGGGGAATCAGCTTCATTGAACTGTCAGGGAAATGCAAGGAAATCATCCCAGAGCATGACAGCATGTGATCAGATGGGTTGATGGTCTCATGTTTAGGAGTGTTACACAGAGCTCTAATGGGTTCATTCAACCAGAAACTCAGGATTAAGATGGAGGAAAGCAGGAAAGCAGGTGGGTCACAGTGGTGAAGTGGGGGCAGCCTAGAAGTGCAATGGCCTGGGACTGTCCCACTTTTGAGTCTATGTTGGAAAGAACTGGGCCAAAAGTCTCAGCAGGACCAGCACCTCGGAGACAAAATCTGCCATCACTTAGGACCTGGGGGCCCCATATTTGGTATAATGCTCTGCTGTCCTGCTCTTGAAATTCATATAACTTTTGAACAAGGGTCCCCACATTGTTATTTTGCACTGGACCCTGCAACTTATGGGGCAGATCCTGAGTCCTTGGACCTTCTACAGTTGAAATTTCAGCCTCCATGTCTCCAAAACAGGTGTACTGGATGGTGGCCAAACAAAGCCAATGGGGATGCCTCTGCTCTTCGGAGGATTCTCCTGGGCTGTGCTAAGCACTTCTGCATGCCTCCCCCAGTGCTTGGCACCAAATAAAGATGTGTCAGACACCCTTGTGAGTTTTGGACTCAATGTCCAATGCCCACCTGTAGAGTAATGAGGAAGGATTTGGAGCCAGCTAGAGGGGGATGCAAATCCTAATCCCTCCACTTGCCAGTTGTGGCCTTTGGCAAATTCCTACATGTCTCTGCAGCGTGGTGACTTCATGGTTAAAACAGTGATGATAACAGTATGTCTTTCTGAGGCTTTTAGGGGGCAGGAGGCATTAATGAGATCGTATGGGGTGAGCCAAGCACTTTAACTGTTAAAATGCATTTATGTACTAACTGAGCCCCTACTACATGCTAGGCACTGTGCTAGTCTCTGAGTGGACAGCAGCGAACAAGACAGATGCTGTCCTGACCTTCATGGAGCTCACGACCCTAGACAGCAAGGCAGAAAATCAGCAAAGGCTGCAGGGTAACTTCGGATGGTGACCGGGTAGAGCCTGGGGGCTCCACCTTGGGGAGGAGGTTAATAATCCTGGACAGTGCCTTCCAACTCAGAAATTAAGCTCTTCCTGAGCTAGAGCCAAGGATTTCAACCCCATCCTTCCATGTAACACTACTGGGGAAAGAGCTGTTTTCTGGAAATTTCCAGATGGTTCCCCCCCAACTCCATGCCAGGAGAAGATGCTGAGTCTCTCCCACTTCTGGGAGGGCAAACCACCCCCAGACGACCCCATACCGAGCCCCTTACCCAACGACCCTCGGACCCCACCCTGGGGCTGGGGAGTGCTCACAGCAAACAGAAAAGGGAAATGAACAAATTATCCTGATAATTTGTTTAAGAAGAGGGGGGGAAAAAGGCACCCAAGAAAAATGATATCCAATAAGACGGTGGGTTTCTAATGAATGTGCGGGTAATGAAATAAACCCATTTAGGCCACGCTTGGCCCTGATCTTCCCAGGCCTAGATTAAAAAATGGAACATCTGTGATGATTTAATTTACATCTTAATAACAAACAGGCCTCGAGAAACCCGCGGATAAATGCCTTTTATTGCCGGCGTATCTTTCGTACTGCAGCTTGAATGAAAACTCTGGTAATTAATTGTTTTAAGCGATTCTATTAAAAAGTGTCTGCTAGTGCTGCGTGCCGAATGTTTATGCGGGCCAGGCTGCCACAGGAATACAGACGAACCCAGGAGCGAGCGCAGAATGAGGTGCCTTATTTCCAACCCCCCCCCCCTTACATTCGCTGCCTTAAAGACATGCAGTCCTTTTATTTATTTATTTATTTATTTATTTTTCAAAAGAGAGAGATGCCTGACCTGCTAATTTCTCTTCCTTTTTTCCCCCAAATCTTAATTGTCAGCCTTGGAATTGACACATGGATGGTCCCCTCGCTGCCCCCCATGTTGACTTAACACTCTTCTCCAATCCGAGCTGGGGATAGGGGCCGTGTTGGTTTCCTGTAGGGTGTGCCAGGCAAGCTGCTGGTGTCTGAGGGTAGAGATGTAGGCATGGTGCACTGTTTGTAGCATTCGTGAGGCTGTCACTGGAGGGTGGCAGAACGGACCATAAATGTGCCATCAGTGAGCGACCTCCCCCAGCCGTGGTTCCAGCCCTGGCTGCACATTAGAATCCCCCCTGGGGGAGATTTTAAAACAAACCCAGGCCCCCACCCACCCCTCAGAGGTCCTGATTTAATTAGTCTGGGGTGAGTCCAGGCATCAGTATTTTTTGAAAGCTCCCCAGGGAATCTTCCTGTGGCCAGGGTAGAGAATCACTGCATAGGATTTGTGGACATTTCCCCAGCATCTCAGAGCCACGAAGAAAAGAAGATAGGATCTCAGAAGAAAAAGCCTGGAAAGCTATCAGGGGTGGCCCCCTTGAGGTGGTGACACCTGGGCCAAGAAGTCCTAGGTAAGGAAAAGCTGGTCCTGTGCAGATCTAGGGAAAAGCATTCTGAGCCAAGAGAATAGCATATGCAAAGGCTCTACAAGGAGGGTCTGCCCTGATGTGTTTAAGAGACAGAAAAGTGGGTGTGGGTGCTGGTGGGGGAGGAGGGGGTGAGGGTTCCTCCCCAGTTGGCTGACTCCCCCCACCTCCAACACCTCAGCTGGATCAAGTTTTGCTCCGTATTTCTGCAGCCCCCTAGGCTAGCCCAGCCCAGCTCAGCCCAAAAGCACAGTAGAGCATAATTCCCTGTGTCTGTACCTGGCCTGGGGAGGTGGCTGGAATCCCTTGATGAGTCACCTTCTTGGCCTCAACTTAAGGGCCATCTCCATGCAGGGACCCCTGCCCACATGTTCGTCTTTCTAGCCCCCTCTCCTGCCCAAGACCCAACACCCACAAAGCTGCATCAGGACCTCTTGGGTCTGAGGAAGGGGAGTAAAATCAGCCTTTGGGGCACAATCTCAGCATCCAAATGCCTGGTTTCTAGTCTCTACTTTTTCATTTCTTGCTCACGAGTATTTTTCAAATCCTATTTTAACTTTAAGACTATTCCTCTGGTAAACAGACTCTTCATAAAAGTGGCAATGTTCGTGGTTAACAAACATATGGGAAAAGCTCAGCTTCAATGGGAATCCAAGAAAACGAAATTAAAGCAATTAACATTTTCACCTAATTATAAAGAAAAAAGAGCATTTTCTGCTTGTTGTTGGTAAGGTAACTTGTTCAAGAAAATCAAGATATGGGGTGAAGGGCCCCTCCTACGTTCCTGATGGGAATGTAACCCAAAGGCAGGGTGTCTTTGAAGCAATGTGCCCTACCTACGAAGCTCTTGACAATGAGCTTGCCCTGGCCCTGGGCTCTAGCTCCTGAGGGAACATCTTAGACATGGAGGTGGGGGTTGGGGGGACAAAGCACAGAGAACCAGGCTCCCTGTAGCATTCTCTACGAGCCTCCCAAGTGGGCAGCAACCTAAACGTCTACCCAAGGGAAAATGAGACATGAATTATGACTTCTCTATAGGCAAGAATATTACGAAACCATTGGAATGTTTACAAAAATGAGTAACAACATGGAAACATAATTGTAACATAATAGTAATTGAAAAAAGACACAAAATTACATAGCAAATACGATGTAAAATGTTTTTTTTTTAAAGGCACCAAGCAAAGTCTCCAAATAAACAATAAAACCATTTTTAAAAACCCCTCTGGTTACATTGATGGAAATGTAAATTAATTAAGACATTTCATCTGTTTTGTTTTGTAGGGCATGGGTTTCTATGTAGCCTAATCTTCTTTCTGAGAGTTAGGATTTTTTTTGCCTTCCTCCAGTTAGCCCCTTTCCTCATCGAGGTACAGAGGTCGGTTGCTCAGCCTCCAGAATATGACAGGCTGGGCTGAATCCCTGCTCCTCCATTCACAGGCCCTATGACTTGGGGTAAATCTCCTCTGAGCCTCCGTCTTCTCCTCTGTAAAATGGGCTTAATCATGCCTTGTGAGGTTGTCGTGGGGAAATTAGAACAAGACCAAGGCATAAGGTCCCCAGTGCCAAGCTGAGTCTATGAGTCAACACATAATAAATGGCCAGCAAAGTCATTGGCATTTGCCCTGAAATTGGACATTTGTTTTTAAATCAAAGTTCCATTCATTTCTACACGTAAAAAATTACAAATTGAGAATTAAGTGTCCATCACGGCCCCTGAGTCTGGGGCACAGTCTAGGAAAAGCCATATTTGAATCCCAGTGTCTCCTTCCCACCCTAGTGAGGGCTCCTCTGCACCCTCCTGGAGGGTCCCTCCTTCTCCACAGACCTTGGCCACCTACACAGTGTCCTTGAGTAGCCCCTTTTGAATGGGCAGTCTGGAGCAGAGAGCCAGGGAGTATATGGAGAACAAGGTGGGGCTCTTAGAGAGTCAGAGACCTGAGTCAGAACCCAGAGGCCAAGACCCTCTGTTTCCTGACCTGTGAAATGGGGAGGTGGATGTCTAGCTCGGCTCCCAGCAAGCATTCCCTGGACATGAGTGTGGTGTGCCCTGACTAATAGAACACCCTCCCGAAATAAGCCAGTTTAGTACTAAGTGCATTTGACCATGGACTTGCCCCACGACTGCACTTTATTGTTGTTTTGCTCACGTAAGCAGACTGCAAATGCCTCTGAGTGCCCTTCATCTGGTAAAGATGATGCGTTCACTGTGCACACATCTCCTGAGTAGCAGGTGTGTGTCAGGCAGTGTGATGGGTGCTGAGGACACAGCAGGGAACCAGACAGATACAACTCCCTGCTTTGGAGAGACGGACAAAAATAACATCATAAAGAGGTGAAGTGTAGAGTCTGAGAAAAGGTGGGAAACACTTGGAGAGAAAACCAGGAAATAGTGGGGGAAATGCAAGGCGAGGGGTTACGATTTTCACTAGGTTAGTCTGGGGGTGCTTCATTGAGAAAGTGACATTAGAGGAACAACTAGAAGGCTCCAGGGAGGTTTTAGGCAGATGTGGAGAGCAAAAAAGTTTAAGGCCATGGGAAGAGCCAGTGCAAAGGCCCTGGAGCAGGAGTAAGATGGGTTTGTAAGAGGTGAGGTACCAGAGCAGAGTGAGCAAGGACAGAGAGGTCTCTGGGCCACCTTGAGGGCTCTGGCTGGCATTCTCTACATTCTACAGCTCATGGACTAGCAATAATGCTCCCATCCACCATGTTTCTCACCCCACGCATATCCTCAAAACAAGACCATGCCAAAGCTGAGGTAGGCACGGAGGATTCCCTCCCCTCTCCACTCTCACGCAATCCCTCTGTGGAGCCATCCTGTACCCTGCAGGACCGATTTCCTTGTTCCGCATTCATGGAGGGGTAAATCAAGGCTTGGGGAGGTGGATTCTCCTGCCCACAGCCCCACACACAGGACCCGGGGGGAGAGCACAGGCTTGGGTCTAAATGGCTCCAGTGCTGGGGCGCCTGGGTGGCTCAGTCATTAAAAATCTGCCTTTGGCTCTGGTCATGATCCCAGGGTCCTGGGATTAAGCCCCACATCTGGCTCCCTGCTTGGTGGGGAGCCTGCTTCTCCCTCTCCCACTCCCCCTGCTTGTGTTCCTCTCTTGCTGTGTCTCTCCCTATCAAATAAATAAATAAATAAAATCTTTTAAAAAATAAAAGTAAAATAAATAAATGGCTCCATTACAGGGCCAGCCCAATAAGAGGCTCTATGATGGGTGAGAAGCCAAAGAAACTTCTCCTCTCCTGTCACCTACATTTCCTGGGGACACTCAAAGGCATTTTAGGAAAAATTAAAGTGCTGTAGTGCTTTACTCAGTGGGAAGTAAACACATGAGACTCATTATCCCGAGAGGAGGTGCAGCTAAAAATACACGTCAGTTCACCAAGGGTTCGGATTAAAAGTCGGGACGGTGGGTTTTGAGAGTGCTGTGAAGGAAAAGTCGGTTGAGGAGGCAGGCTTGGAAGGAGGGGAGGTCACAGTGGGCAGGGGTGCCTCCAAACCCCAGCCTTCTGAGAGTAATCAGAAGCAGGGGGTGCTTGAGAAGGGCTTATGGGACTTCAGAGCCAAAAAGCTGTGCACACACCTGCTGGGCGAGGCTTCCCACCTCTCTGACCCCGGACTCCTCTTCTGCGAAGTAGGGTGAGCCTTAAGCCTCCCCTTATGGAATTGATGTGCTGGTTGAATAAGAGAATGCACACAAGGAACCGGCACGGTGCTGCTTAGCAGCCTGGGGGGTTGTCTGATATCCGTCTCTCCACAAACACTGAGGAGTATCAGACAGAGTCCCTGCCTTCCCGGTGTGTCTGGCCAGCACACGGCACCCTGGGGACTCTCAGGACGTATCTGTTGACCTATCCATCAGCGTCCTGCCTGCCAAGGCTAGCTGTCTGGGTGTTAGGTCAGGCCCTTCTGCTTCCCAAGGGTGCTACAGCAGTCCTAGCAGAGAAAACCAGCCCGAGGAACCGAGAGGCAAAACCCTCTCTCTACTAGGGCTTTTATCCAACTACCTCTCTGAGGACGAGCCACCAACCGACAGTCAGAGGAAGAGGCTCAAAACCTCAAAGTCTAAAAATGACTCCCCGTCCAGACAGACATCACCCTCAGCTGCCTGGTCCCCACAGAGTAGCAGGAATAGAGTTGGGTGTAGACGTGCGGGCGCCTTGAAACCAGCATTCCCTACGTGAAGTTCCAAGAATCCCTCCATTCTAACAATTGTGAAATTCACTGGGATGCCATGTTTTCTTCTTTTCGACAGCAAGAGAACAGTCAAAGGTTAAAAGCAGCCACACGCAAGGTAGCTTCCTGTCTTGGTGGAAGGAGACCAGTGGAATACTTCTTTGGTGACAGGGACAATCCTTAAGTCCTAGATTCCCAGTCCAAGAGGAAGATAATGCAAGCCACATAGGCCATTTTTAACTTTCTAGAAACCATATTTTATTTTTTTTAAAAGATTTTATTTATTTATTTGACAGAGAGAGCGAAAGAGCACAAGCAGGGGCAGTAGAAGGAGAGGGAAAAGCAGTCTCCCTGCTGACCAAGGAACCTGATGTGGGGCTCGATCCCAGGTCCCCAGGATCATTACCTGAGCTGAAGGCAGATGCTTAACCATCTGGGCCACTCAGGTATCCCTAGAGTTCATATTTTAAAAAGCAAAATGAAACTGAGAAGTGAATTTTAATACTACCCTTTCTTGAAAACAATATACCAGAAACATCACCATTCCTACCTGCAGACAACGTCAAACATTTTCAATCAGGTAGTTTACACATTTTCCAAAAGTGAAGAGTGGATCAGTTTTTCAACTTACATAATTAAAATGAAATTAAATTTAAAATTCAGTTTATCGGTCCCACCAGCAAAGTACCCAATAGCCATATGGGACAAGTGATTACCCAAGAGAATTCTCAGGGGCTGTGGCAGTCTTGACCACTACACCTTACATCCTGCTTTCCTTGTCCCCAAGTGTCACCTGCCACATCTCCCCCAAAGGCCACAGTCCCAGGGAGGTGCACCGCCCTGGACAGCCTCTGGCGGAAGGGGACAGGCTCTGTGTCCCCCCTGGGAAGGGCCCTCCCCATGGACCTCCCACTCAGGGACCGCGTGCACATACCCAAGCACACACACAGGCAGGCACAAGCCTCTCTCCCTGGCACTGCAGGGAAAAGAGCCGAGCAGGAGAGTGGGCCTGTGCTCGGAACCGAGCAGCCATTAGCCGGCATCTCTGCAGGGCTGGAGAATGCATGTCCTTCCCCCACTTGCAAGCACCCTCCTTCCTCCCAGCCTGGCCAGCATCTCTCCTGCCTCCCCTCATTCCTGCCAGCTCTGTTCTGTCTCGGTCTCTGGCTGTGGCGGCCCAGGCCCTCCCGCAGATGCAAACGCACTGCTTTTCTTGCTAAAGAGTAGGAGGTAGAGAGCGTGGCAGAACAGGAAGGAGTGAAGCCAGGTGAACGGGGCTGGGTAAGAGAAAGGAGGATGGTACAGAGGCAGACAGACAGACCAACTGACTGATAGACTGACACAGATCAAGAGACAGAAAGAGAAAAGGACTGGAGAATCCTCGAGAGAAAAATGCTCAGGATATAGGGTGACCCACCGTCCTGGTTTCCCTGGGACCCAAAGAGGAACATGGGATGTGGGAGTGTGAGCACTAATAATGGGCAAGTTTGGGGTCACCTCACCATGAACCTCAGACACCAAGAAGTAAAGGCTGGGAGAGGCAGAGGGGTGATGGGCAGAGAGAAAGGGAGGGTCAGAAGGGGGCTGATGGGTTGACATTCATCACCATCACTGGGCAACCCTGTGGGTTGCTTTGGGGACACAGGGCCCCAATCCCTCAGGCCTCAGTGAAACTCAGATCATCCTTCCCAAATACCTGCGTACTTGGCATTCCTCTCTTTGGACAGAGGCAGGAATGGGTACCCGCTATTGTGGACAGAAGGTTTTTGTCCCCCCCCAAATTCATGCATTGAGACTCTATGGCTCCCATGTGATGGGATTAGGAGGTGGGCCTTCGGGGGTCAAGTAGGATGGCACAAGGTCACAAGGATGGGGCTCTCCTGAATGGGATTAGTGTCCTATAAGAGTCAGGAGAGGGCTTGCTTCCTCCCTCTGCCACTGAGGACAAGAAGTCAACAGCCTGCCACCTGGGAAGAGGACACTCAGCAGCACGGCCCCAGCCCAGCACCTTGATCTCAGGCCACCAGCCTTCAGAACTGTGAGAAATAAATTTCTGTTATTTATAAGCCACCCAGCCTGTGGGATTTTTGTCATATGAGCTCCAGCTAAGGACCCGTCCCTACTTGATGTGACCTGCCTGGACCCCCCCAAACTGAGGCATTTTCAACAAAGGAACCCAAAGACATTTCTCCCCCACGCTCATGCCTGGGGACCTAGCCTCCCGCCTTGCCCACCCCTGCTCTCATCCATCTGAGTCTCTGTCTCTCACACACCTTTCCAGGCAGTCTGGAAGCTTCGCTTCACATACTGAGTTTGCAAAACACCAGCCTTCCCAGGTAGAATCAGAAAGGGCACTGGAATAATGTGATGGGTCCCCCTCTGGGAAGTTGTGTGACCCCAGGGGGAGACACCTGACCTCTCTGACCTTTAGTTCAGCTTCCCATCACACCAAGGTGGGGGAGGGGGGATAAGAGCTCATGCGATGACATGTCAACCCTCACAGCAACCCCAAGAGGTGAGAACCATTATTAACTACATTGTATAGATAAGGGAACTAGAGAGTCTAGGTGGTGTGTCCAAGTCACACAGCTCCAAGTTGGCAGAGGCAGGATTCAAACCCAGGTGTCCCGGGGTCTCAGACTGTAGCTTTGACCCATGATTCTACAGGGCTCTCTCCAGAGTGCTCTGGGAGGGGCGGGGGGACGGTGTGACTGCCTTTAATCCTAAATTCCAGGACAGGTCTGGACCCAAGGCTCTGGCTACAGGAGCGTGGCCTCTGAGTCATCTATTGCAAAATGGAGTCTTAGTGAAGTCACCGGCTGGGCATCCCTCCCCCAATACCCCCACCCCTTCTCCCCCCTTCCTCAACCTCCTCCCTTACCCCTCAACCCCCGTCACTCCCGCCACTCCCACCACCACTCCTGCATCTTTAGCTGGCTGAGCTGTCATACAATCCCCCAGCCTGAAATATCCCCGCGCCTGGGTGCCTGATGATTCTCCCCCCAACACACACCTTTTCCCTGTGCTTTAAAATGTTAACCATGAATGGATTTATTTCAAACGAAATCACCTTTCCCCGTTTTCTGGGGGGAAAGTGTGACAGTCTGCAAGGCCTGTAATTCTTTTCTCCGGAGTTAAGATTTGCTGGAGAGAAATGGATTTCCCCCACATCGCACAAAGAATTCAGAGAAA
This sequence comes from Martes martes, assembly GCF_963455335.1. Lineage (NCBI taxonomy): Eukaryota > Metazoa > Chordata > Mammalia > Carnivora > Mustelidae > Martes > Martes martes. Next base: position 72,422,638 of record NC_137901.1, on the reverse strand, counting down.
AAAGGAGAAGGTATTAAAAAAAAGGGGGGGGAAGAGAAACACATTTGTCAGATTTGGAGTGTGTGCGTGTACAAGGGTGTGTGTGTTAGTGTACACGTGTGTGTGTGTGTGTGTGAGAATGTTCGTGCTTCCTGCCGTCCGTCAGCATTTCACCTAACTTTGTTTCCACTAGTTAGTACAATTAAAATCATGAGGAGAAGTCAGGTATAAATCAAAGTTCCTTTAAATGTCACCAGAAAGATGTACATACGACTGTCTTTACTCAGCATGTACCAATAAAAGATATGTGGTCGCCTTTGGCGGGAGAGGCAGAAATAAGCAATTTGGGATCTCAAAAGATAAAAGATAATAAAAGTAATTAAGATAATTAACCACCCTGAAGAGAGAAGAATTTACTGCTGTAAATTTTGTATTTTGTTTCGCTTGGCAATATCACAGATGCCACTCTTTTAATATACAGCCCATCAAGTATTGGAGAGTCTTGTGCTGTCAAAAAAAAGCATATATAATAAAAAATTTTTAAGAGAAGAGGAAGTGGGGCGGAGAGGACCAGGGCTGCAGTTACAATTTTTAAAAATCTGGTTAATTGACTTCGGAGCCAGGTGCTTGGGCTCTCTCTTTGGCTTGAGGGTTCGGAATGATGGAATTTTCATTTCTCTGAGGGCAATCTCTGCCGCCACATAGGAGTCCCATCTGCAGCCCCCTGGAAGGTCTCCAAAGTCACCAGCTCGGACCAGCCCTTATTCTCCCCTTCCTGCACTTTCTGGCTCCTTCCACGTTGTCTTTGTGACACCAAAGAGATGGTTCTAAAATCCCTATGGACTGTGCCCCTCTCCTGCATCCATCTGGGGTGTCCCCAGGGTCCTCAGAATGACATCTGAATTCCTACTCTGACATTCAAAGTTCTCCAAGAAGGGACCCTCATCTCAGGCCCTGGTCCCTGACCCTTCTTGCGATTTCCACGTGGATACTGTCAGATCCTCCTAAGTGATGCAATGTTTCTCTCCCTGGTGTCCTCTACCCCATGAACCATCTGCTGAACTCCTGCTCATCCTCCACTAGTCAGTTCAAGGGTCGTAAGCTCTTGGCAAGTGCCCCTGACACATTTCCCCGTGCCCCAGGACCCTCGTGAGTGTTCCCACACCCTCGTGGCTCTTGGGTCATCCATGGAGAATGATATTCATTCTGTGTCTGCATATTTTCTATTCACTTGTCCCCACCTTTAGTTTAACAACTATTTAGCCCCCAATATGTGTCATCTGTGTGAGCTATTGTAGATTAAAAGGTACGTGCGTTCATTCCTAATATCACTTATTGAGCCCCTATTATGTCCCAGGCCCTGTTATAGGTCCTGAAAATGTAGCGGTGAGTAATAAGACAGATAGATCTGCTCTCACAAAGCTGAGATCCTAAGGGGAGAGAGGGAAGTGACAGACAACAAGGAATGAATAAATACATATCATGAGAGTCGGGACCAGAGCTAAGAAGACAAAGCAGAGAAGGGATAGAGTGCTCAGCGTCAAGCAGAGACTTGAGGGTATGGGAGGAGGCAGACATTTAATTGGGGGTGTGGCCCTTCCAGCAGAGGGTTCAAGGAGCATGGAGACCCAGAGATGGGACTGAGTCCTGAGGGTGGGAAAAAAGGCGAGGAGACCCATCCTGGTGGCGGGAGTAGGACAGTGACGGTGGATAGTAGGAGGCCGAATCATGCAGGACCCTGTAAACCATTCTAGGACTCTGGCTTCTGCTCCAGGTGGGGTCCGCTACAGGGTTAGGGCAGAGGGTGACATGATGTGCCTTACTTTTAGCTGTCCATCCTGGGCTGTGTGAGGCATGGAATCAAGTGGGGAGTGGGGAATGTAAGGCAGCAGGGAAGGGGTTTCCCCAGCCTTCCAGGTCAGGGTGACCATGACCAGCATGAGACACTGATTGCCCTGAGCATCTACAACCAACCCGCTACACAGGAGCCTCAAACTTTTGGTGTGTGCCTGAGTGAGGGTATGCATGCACGCATGCACACACACACACACACACACACACACACACAATCTATACCTGTATAGCGTGTAATTTAGGTAATGTGCAGGGCAAGGTGTTAGGTCATTGAGACAGCACAGTGGCATTCTTACAACAAATCTGTGTTTTGTACCAACAGTTTGTCAAGCATGCAGCTCAATGAGTCTCTTTCACCTCTCAAAGCTTTATATCAAACACTGTATGATGGGTGCCCTGATCTCTTTACTGAGTGAATGAATGAGTGAGTGAATGAAGAAAGACTACTCAGGAAGAGACTTGTGAAAAAGTAGGTAATCACAGTGGCCTTGAACCAGAGGCATAAAGCGGTAGCAGAGCCCACCGTCGGGCTGTGGGAACCTTCCAGAAGAATGAGATGGCTTCCCAAGGAGGCTCAGCTGCCCTGGCTCAAACACACCCCATTCTAGGTGTCCCTCTGGGCTTTCCCAAGTACACCCTCCTTGAGACAGCCAGCAGCTTCTGTGTCGGCACCTCCAAGGAGACGCGCCCCACAGAGCCTGCCTGGGGCCATGTAAATATGGACCCAAATAGGGCAGACCCCTCAGATCTCTCAGTAATTAGACTTCAAGTGGCCCCCATAACTCAGTAGATAATTACCTCACCAGCTCCCTCGGCTCGGCCCTCCGAGGCAACCGGCCCATTTCCCTGGCAGGCTGGCCCATAAAAATCCCTGAAAGCACATGGATTTACTGGATTTATTTATTGGGATTTGGAGAAATATACCTAGTACCCAGAGGCCTTGGAATGGTGGGACATAATTTTGAAATGCAGATCATTAAAATAAGGGAGAATTATAAGAAAGAATTAGTAGGCTCCCGCTCTCCCGGGTAGCAGAAAAGATGTCCCTGTTAATTTGTTACAGGACCATTGTGATGAAAGCCACACGAAGATGCCCTGCATGGAAGGTTGGCAAGGTTCTTGATACTCCATTCAAGTTCCCCAGCAGGCTACTCCTACCACAGGGCCTTTGCACTTGCTGTTCCCTCTGCCTGAAACCATGTTCTCTATACACGTTGAAGGGTGGTTCTTCCTTTTACTTAGTTCTCAGCTCAAATGACACCTCCTCATGTTGGTCTTCTCCCCTCACCATTCTAATGCTGCCTGCACCCAGGCTATCCATTAACCTGTTCTATCTTCTTCCCCAAATTTATCTCCTCTTGAAAGTAATTTGTTCATCTACTTATGGGCTTGGCTATTTTTTCCCTTCTGGCAGAAAGTAAGCTCCTTGTTCATTTCAGTCACCTCTACATTCCTAGTGCTTAGCCCATGGCCAGGCACAGAGTAGGGGCTCAGTAAATGTTAGTTGAGTAAATTAATGATCTTGCAGATAGGGGATGGTGGCCCCTAGCTTTTGCTTACTCCCCTCCTTCTGCTTGTAACATCCTTTCTAATAAGTTTATAAATATTGTCTTGTTGAATTTCATGGCAATCTGACACAACGAGAGCCCTTCTTACCCCATGTTATAGGTTAGGAAACTGAGTTTCATGAGGTGAGACAATTTCCCCCATGGCTGCTCAAGTAGGGAGAGACAGCAATGGTAATTAAACCAGGTATGACCATCTCTATAACCTCTTCTGTGAGCCATTGCTCCAAGGGGTGGGGAAGTACAGAGCTGAGTCTCAAACGTCACAGTCCTCCTTGGTATGGGGCAGTCACAGATCTGCGCTGAACGGATGTCATTCTCACTCTAAGCAGAGTGAGGCCTTAAAAATCTTTTAGTCTACCCCTTCATAGTACATATGGGGGAACAGATTCAGGCCACATCATGTACTTGTGGCAGAGCAAGAGCCAGCATCCAAGAGGTAGAGTATAAAAAAAGTGGAATTTGGAGACCCATGACCCTGGTTTGGGTCCTGGGCTCCACACTTCCCCTTAACCTCTCAGAGACTCAGTCTTTTCAGCTATAGATGAGGGGAGACTCGTATCAGCCCTAAGGTTACAGGATGAGAGAGTACATGTAAACATCTCTTGGAACACAGTAAGTGCTCAACACATAATTTGAGAAAGTATATATTGAGCACATTGCCCATGCTAGACCTTATGCATGGCACTTTACAGGTGACATCTCATGTCTTCCTTGTACCAAGTATAGATAGGTGGGTACCATTACTAGTTCACATTTACATAGCAAAGCAACCCAGAGGCATTAGTCGCTTGCTTTGGCAATGGCAATGTCAGCCAATGGCAGAGGCAGTATTTAAACCCAGTTCCATCTGACCTCAGATTCTGAGTTCTCTGTAATTCTACTTGGATCGTGGTTTCTTCATTTATAAAATGGGAAAAGCCATGCCAATGATCATCTTGCAAACTCTGGTGTGTACTAAGCAAATTGGGGTAGGGGTATGGATGAGTGAATGGAAGGACAGACAGAGAGGAGAATGGGTGGGTGGGAGAATGAGTGGATGGATGGGATGAAGGAAAGGTAGATGGATGAAGATGGTGGGCAAATGGGTGTGTAGATGGACAAACGGATGGATGGATGGGTGGATGAGTAGATGGTGGATGAAAGGATGGGTGGGTGGGTGGGTGGTAGATATATGGATGAGTTGGATGGGTAGTGGATGGATGGGTTGGTGGATGGGTAGACGGTGGGTGGGATGGATGGATGGATGGATGGATGGATGGATGGATGAGTTGGATGGGTGGTAGATGGTAGCAGACATGTAGGTTGAGGGGTGCATGAGTGAACGGGTGAGTGAGTAGGAGAGCAGCTAGCTGGGTAAGTAGATGGAAAGGGATATAGTCCCTGTACGCCACAAGTGGTTTTTCTGCTACTGAATGGACATTCTTATCTCTGGAAGACAACTGTTTCTCTCCCATCCCTTGGTCCCCTATAGGCATATCACATACAGTCAGGTTCTCAGGACTCCTGTGGGGAGTGGAGGGGCACCTGTACATGGCTCGCTGCTAGTGCACTCTCTTCCTGTCTCTCTCTGTCACACATGCAGAGAACACACAGAACAGCACAAAGATGCCTCCACAAATGTTCCAGGAGCAAGGAGACCCAAGAGGTCGTCCCTTGGGCTTCTCCCATTAGCATATTAATGCAGGCCCCAGAGCAGAGGGACCTGAAGGCTTGGATTTTGCAAAGCAAATTATTCATTCTATAGTGGGACCTCCCCAAAACCAATCTAAAGATGGGGATGGCATTTTTTTGTTTGTGTTTTACGTAAAAATAAAGGTCTGCCTTGAGCTCCTCTTGCTTTTTGTTAAAGTTTCTCCCCTTTGGGAAGCATGTTCATGGAGGCCATCCCTCCTCACCTCCATGGGCCTGGGTATCTGGATGTCCCCAACCTGAGAGACCTCACTGGAATTTTCTCTGGCATCAGACACACCAGGAACCAGCTGTGTGCCTCATCCCCCCATGCGCTGGTCTCTGGCCTGCACTCCAGGGCTCAGAAGGTCTTCAGGGTGGGAGCTGTTCTGTCAACAGGTACTTGTGCAGAGCCTGGAGGCTGAGCAGAGGACATGGGGCCAGATTCCAGCAGAGGCCGCCATGGGATGAAAGGAAACAGTGGGAGAAAGGTGCTCCACGCGGGGCCTGACATGTGACACTCAGTGAGTATGCCTCTAAAATCACAAGGTAGATGACAGGCCTGTAACAGCACTCCAGCCTGAACCAGGTCTCAGGCTGGAGGCTCTCGCTTCCTGTGGACATTTCTTCCTGAAGCCTCTGTGGTACTTAGGACGAAATAAGATCTGGTAGAAACCGGTTCAGAGCTGCCCTAGGTCTTTGTTCCCACCTTCCCTTTCCCTTGCTGTGTGACCTGGGGCTAGTTGCTCACCCTCTCTGGGCCACCATTACCAGACCTAGAAATGCCTAAGTTGGCTTGAGCTGGTAGTTCTCCATCTTCACCAACAAATGTCATTCTTTCACTTTTTATTCTTTTTAGACAAAGTCACTGTACTAAATATTTATATACATTATTGCAGATAAGGACCATCAACTGTGAGGACAGCACTCACAACATCCCCATCTTATAGGTCACAAAACTGAGGAGGTTGAAGAGAAGAAGTTCAGTGGCTCATGGGCAGAGTCCATACTCACGCCCTGTCTGCCTGACTCTGAGGCCTGCTTGTGCCCCTCACCAAGTCCCTGTGCCACATGTCAAGTCATGAATCCAAGCTGGCTACAGTTCCCAGAAAACTGGCATCAATATTCTCTAACAAGCATCGGCATGTCTCCAGATCATTCAGCCTTCTCATCTCTGCACGTCCCCGGCAGCATCATGTCTCCGTGTGTGGGGGCCCCAAGCCAAGCCCCTCTCCACGGGCATTTAGGCCGACCCTGAAGGAAAACGGTTTTAAGGCCAAAAGTATGATGCAGTCCCTCCCAGGGGAAGGGTTGTCTTTTTAGAGCCTGTGTTTGGAGGATGTAACTTATGACATAAGCAGTTAGGTATTTGCCAAGTGGTGCCGAGAACACATGTTCCAAGAATCCCAGTTGCACCTGCTTCCCTCAGAGGAACAGTGGGCAGATAACGTGGGTGCGGGGGAGACGGTGAGTCCATGGAAGGAACTGGAGAGCAGCCAGGAGCATCCTGATCATCCTCCTGCAGGCTCCTGGAAGACTGGTCTGGCACTCCCACCACCTGTACCCCAGCCTACGGGGTCATCGAGCCCCTGGATGGAGAGGGGGCGGGGACTCAGCCAGCTTCTGAGACAGCCCCTTCTTCAGTACTCACCTCTGAGTCCTCTGGCAGAGAGGTGGGCAGAGTGGGGGGAATGGCCCCAGTCCTAAGAGCAGGATTCTAGTGCCCACCTGCCATCAATGCACTCCTTGAATAACCTTGAGCAAATCACTTTATCCCCTGCAAGGCCTCGGTCTCCTCATCTGTAAAATGCAAATAACAATCCTGCCCTGCGGTCCCAGGGCCAAATAACTTAGCTTCTCTAAGCCTCAGTTGACTCACCTCTAAAATGGGCCAATAAGAATAACCAAGACTCACAGAGTGACTTTGAGCCTTCAGGACAGGGATAGACACCGGAGGTCAGCAATTTTTTTCAGTAAAGGGCCAGATAATAAATATTTTCGGATCTGCCGGCCAGGTGGGCTCTGTCACAGACACTCAGCTCTTCGGCTAGAGCCCGAAGCAGCCATAGGCAAAATGTAAATGAGTGGGCGTGGCTGAATTCCAATAAAACTTTATATATGGACCCTGAAATTTGAATTTCATAGAATCTTTATGTGTCACAGAGTACTATTCTTCTTTGGATTTTTTTTTCAATGATTTAGAAATGTAAAACTTATTTTTAGTTCCCAGATCCTACAAAAGCAGACGGATGGTTTGCAGCCCATCGTACACAAGCAAGTCGCTCTCTACCTGACACGCCGGCCCCACAGTAAATGTTCATTTTGTCTATTTCCACTGAAACTCAAGTTTTAGAAAGATGCCTTGAGTTTCAATATTATTTCCACTTCCAGAAGCTCATCCATCAGGCCGGAGAGAGCTGGCTGTTGGCTTTCTGAATATAAATCTTCCAGGATGGGATACTTGCTTTCTGCCCTAAAGACTTTCTTCCATCTGCGGCCAGTCTCTGTGAACGTGGCTTTACAGTTAAATAAAAATACTCACATGGAACACATTTCAAGGCTCAGTCTACGATCTCCATCTCCCTAAGTGTTCCCAACATCTGAGGAAGTAGTTATGACTCTTCTTTGCCATTTTTCAGACGAGAAGAGTGAGGCCAGCCAGAGCCATGGAGTCTGTGGGCCAAGGCAGGGTCAGGATTTGAACCCAGTCTGTGGACCCTTCCATAGGGCTGTATGGTCAGGGGCAAGCTCTTCCAGCTTTTGCCAGGATGGAGGCGATGGTTTCATCGGCTGTCAGTCCCCATTTCTTGACACCCACCCCAGACACCGCACCTCACCGCCCCCCACTGTACACCTGCTCCCATGATTCAGCGAAGCTGAGCTCCTTCTCCCCCGCCCCTCTTCCCAGCAAGAACATCATTCTTTCAGAGAAGCAGGGTTCTGATGTTGGGGATGGGGGAGGTGGCAAGAAATGAGCACATAAGCGATTAAAACAAATAAGAAGAAAATGATCTATATTGCAGATCACAGCGGAAGGTCGGGCAGATGCTGGGCGCTGTTCCGTCGTGGGACGCGGGGACAGATTCCGCTAACTGTACCCCCATGCAGTGCGGGTTGTCGGGGGACCTCAGAAGTGATCCATCTCTGGTGGCAGGCTCGTTCCGGGAGGCAAGCGAGGGAGGCCTTGTCGAGCGCCTCGCAAGACTAATATCCCGCAGCACCGGGAACCGCTAGCAGGAACACCCTCGTTTGTTTTTCGGGATTTTTTTTTTTTTTAATAGGACTGACGTGGCAGTTTTCCTCCTGATTTTTCGAAGTGGCACTTATTTACTGCTCTTTGTGCGTCTTCAGAGAAATGTGACCCCCAAATCTCTTCTTCACAGAGCCGATGTGCCAGGAAGATTAGAAAATGAAATTAGCTCATCTTAAAAAAAAAAAAAAAATTGATGTGTTTTATTCACATGTGATTAAAACAAATCTAACTGCACCAAAGGGCATAAAAGTAAACAGTCAAATCCCCTCCTTAAAAATATTAATTTGTCCATCTGACAAAATTTTTTTGAACACCTACTATATGCAGGGCTCTGGGAATACATAATTGAATAGAATAGCAAAGTCCTTGCTCCGTCCCTTTATCGTTCCAGAATTTGTGCATTATCATATATATGTGTGTATATATATATATAGAGAGAGAGAGAGAGAGAGAGATGTTTATCATACATACTGTATATATCTTATACATATATGCTTATCTTTTTAAAATAAATTGGATCATTCCAGGCACTATCTTCTGCACCTTGAAGGAAATTTTTCTTTAAATACACAATATATTGGGGGCATTTTCTCCCATTTTAACAAATAAAAAATCTGTTACAGTTTTTTCTAAACAGCTGTGTGATATTTCAAAGTGTGCCCATAGGAACATTTAATGAATCCCCCATTAATGGACGTATTGGTTGTTTCCAACTTTAAGCTATTGCCACCAATGGTGCAGAGAATGACCCTAAGCAAAAAAAAAAAAAAAATTCTGTTTCCATAAGTGTGGAAGGAGCCCAGAGAGGACCCACATGATGGTCACTCATGTTAGCCACCTCAAATGTCTTGCCATCTCCTCAAGCAGGGCTCATAGAAGAACTGCCCTTCCTTTCACACTTGGAGATCGGTGTGACCACGGGGCTGGCTCTGGTGTTACGTGGCCTTCATGCATGGAAGCTTTAGGACTGTGGTCCTCTTCTTTTTTTCCCCTCTGCCTTAGTGATCAGCTGTGCTCCAGAAGGTGACTATTCCACCCACCAATACTGTAAGTGACAAGTAACAGAAATGTGTAGCAGATCCCCCAGCCAACCTGCAGTGAACATGCAGTGTGAGCTAGAAACAAAACACGTTGTTTCATATCGCTGACATGAGGGGATATTTGTTACTGCAGGATAACCTCGTTTATCCTGACCGATACAAGCTACTCCATGTCTTCCATTTTATAGACAGAGAAATAAAGCTGTATTTATCACCTCTAATCACTCAGGTTTCAATCTTTTAATGGCTCCCTGCCACCCACAGGTAAGAACTCAGATTCCTTAGCACATCATTAATAAGCTTTGATTATTTTATAGCACCATACCAACCATTTCAGTATTATTCCACCTGATTTACCTTGTGCTCCAGCCACACCTAGGACTCAACATAACTTCAGAGCCTCCAACTTGGTTCATGCTGTTTCCTAGGTCTTGGAGTATCCCTCCCTGCCTTTTCTTCAGAAAGAACTCCTGATCATCCTTCAATACCCTGCTCAAAGAGGTGCCCATTTGCCAAGGCTTGCATTGCCCTTCTAGGCAGCCTTGTCTTGCCCTTCCTCAGTGCTTCTGTAGCACCTTAAACAGACTCCATGTGGGACTGTATCACTAAGTGCTTATATATGTGACTGTTTATCCCACCTCCAAATTGTGAGCCCCTTGAGAATATGGACTCTATCTTATTCATCTCTCTTCAATGCTCAGCACAGGGCCTGGCATGGTGGATGCTGGTTAAATGTTGAATCAATGAATTAGTCAGTGGATGGTTGTATCAATAGATGGATGGATGGATGGATGGATGGATGGGGAGCTGAATGAATCTTGACCTTCCAGACCTTCCTACTACTACAGACATACCCTAGGGATAAGTGCATAGGACACTGATGGTGGACAGAAAGTTTCAGGATACCAATGTGATTCCTTTAAAGACATTCCTATCAAGTTCTGCACGGTAGAACAGTAAGGTATTGTGGCAGTTCCTCAAAGAGTCAAACTTGAAATTGACATATGACCCTACAATTCCTCTTCTAGATGTATTACTGAAAGAAAGGAAGACAGGTGTTCAAACAAATACTTGTCCACATGTGTTCGTAGCACCATTATTCCCAACAGTCAAAGGTGGAAACAATCCAAATGTCCATCCATGGATGAATGGATAAACAAATTGTGGTCTATCCATACATGGGAATATTATCCAGCCATACAAATGAATGAAGGGCTGACACCTGCTACAATATGGATGACTCTTGCAAATGTAATGCTGAGTGAGAGAAGCCAGAAGCCAAAGGTCACATATAGTATGATTCCATTTCCATGAAATGTGCTAAATAGGGAAATCCAAAGAAAAAGCATGAAGGTTAGTGGATACTAGGGGTAGAAAGTAACCACTAATGGGTGATAGAGTGATGGGAACATTTTGGAAGGAGGTAGAGGTACCAGTTGCACAACACTGTGAATGCTCTGAAAGCCACTGAGGTATTCACTTTCAAATAGTAAGTTCAATGTCATCTGAATCTCCTGTCAATTTAAATTTTTTTTTCAATTTTTTTTTTTTTTTTTTTTGAGAGAGAGAGAAGGAGTGGGATGGGGAAGGCAGACGGAGAGGGAGAGAGAGAATCTTAACCTGGCTCCACAACCCTCACAGTGCCCAGCAAGGGGCTCAATCTCATGAGCTTGAGATCTTGACCTGAGCTGAAATCAAGAGTCAGACACTTAATGAACTGAGACTCCCAGGGGCCCCCCAAAACAACTTTTTAAAAAATAAGCCAGAAAGGCAGCTGACACATTCCTTCTCAGCTTCCTTCCTGGAGACGGGAGGGTAGGTTGAAAGCTGGGGCAGGTTGGGCTTGCTGAGCAAACATGTCCAGACACTAAGCAGCCAGCTTCCCCTGAGGGTGATGCCTTTGAGGGGGTAGAAATGAAATGCAGGGTGTCGGTGGCAGGGGTGGCTGGGGGAAGCCAGCGTACAAATACTAGATGCAGGTGGAGGAGGGAGATGGAGGGATGCAGAGTCAGGGAGAGAGAGGGAGGGACAAAGAGAACCAGGGAGAAACTATCACAGGAGAACTAGGGGAGAGGGGAGAGGAGGGAGAGATGAGGGAGGGTCTTGGATGAATTAACAAGCCAGGAGGGCCACTGAGCCCTGATTACTCCCCGGGCAACATGTGAATAAGGAGCTGAGAAAAAATAAGCAGAAAATCAGTTACTTTCCTCCCAGTGACAAACCCACCCCACAAGCCAGATGGAGGCTCAGCCACAGCCCCATCTGTGTGGGGCTGGGGGTAGGACGGCTTGCGACCCCTCCCCTCGGGGCTGTGGATGCATTCCTAGGGGCTCTCCAGGATGACGAAGTGTGGCCATCCAGCTCTGTGTGACCTGGGCAGACGAAGCCTTTCCCTTTCTGAGTCTTGTCTGCTTTATCTGCAACTGGAGTGAACCGTCTTTCCCAAAAATGACAGCAGCAACATTTTCAGAAGCTTGCCAACAGGGGGTGAAGGCTAATTCCCCTCCCTTTGCAACTGCACAGGCTTGAATGAGAGCTACCTCGTGACTTCCAAGGCAGGATCATAAAAAGTATAGTGGCTTCATCCTGGTGCCCCTTTCTGGATATTCACTCTGGGAACCTGGCCGCCATGTTGTGAGGAAGCCCAGATCACAGAGAGAGGACATGTCCATGTACACGTGGTTCTGCCAGCTCACAAAATGCATCTATGGGCAAACTGAGAATCATTGGTTTAAGCTTCTAAGTGTTGGGACAGTCTGTTCTGTGGGGACAGACAACTGCAAGACCCAGCAGGGTGCCTGATGCACTGCCATCACTCCTGAGATGTTAGCCACTGGTGGATGGACAGTTCTGGAAGGATCTCCACCTCACTTACAAGGTGAATGCTCCATCATTGCTATGGGCCAAATCATCTCCCTTCCCCTACTTAATTCATACTATATCCTCCCAAAACTCATTTTCCTATTAAGCTTAAATCCTAAGTCTTGGGTCCTCAGAATGTGACTATATCTGGAGATTGTGTTTTTAAAGAGGTAATGAAGGTACAGTGAGGTCATTTGGGTGACCCTAATCCAATAGGTTAGTGTCCTTATAAAGTGAGGACACTTGGACACACCCTGAGGGGAAAGACCATGTGAAGACAGAAGGGGAAGGTGGCCATCTACCAGCTAACGGGAGAGACCTCAGAAGAAACCAACCCTGCCAACACCTTGGTCTTAGACTTCTGCCTCTTCAACTGTGAGAAATACCTTCTGGGTGTTCGAGCCCACCCCCCTCCCCACCCCACCCCCTCACCAGCTGTGGTACTTTGTTAAGGTAGCCACAACAGACTAATGTAATCATCGAAACCACTTTACAGATGGGAACACAGCACACTAAGAATTCATGCCTTACCTGGCCACGCAACTAGCAAGGGGTGGATCGGGCTTGTGTTAGGCCTGAGTGTAGGTAGCATAAACCAGCGGTCACTACTCAGATTCCCCAGGCTACACCCAGGGGAGACATTGCTAATCCATCCCAGCACTATCCCCCCAACCCTGATGGGACCCGAGTCTCATTCCCCAGCAAGGCAATCCTCTGGGGGCCAGCAACGGCCAGAGGAAGATGTTCTTCGGCCCAGCTCAGAGGGGTATGTCTAAGGCTGCCTTATTCGGGGAGAACTTTGGGGAATTTTTCAGGTTTTGGGGCGTTACTATGGTATAATAATACCCCTGGAGGCCCTGTGGTTGGCTTATTTGTACCATTATCACATGGGTTCTGTGAGAGAAGCCAGGACTCCATATGCAAACCTGTCCAAGGGGCAGAGCTGAGCCCACTAAAGGGAAAATTATTGATAAATGTTATCTTCAAAAGAAACACTCTTCCCCTGCACAGCTGCTAGCCCCTGGGTCAGGAAAGTTTAGCAAGACCTTGGCCTTGGAGTCTAAGGAACCCCACCACCCAATCTGCCCGTTAGAAAATTCTAGAACATTAAAATAATTACCTGAGCCAGCCCCACTTCCAAAAGGCTTGATGGGATTACCCAGGGACAGACCCAAGCATAGATTTTTCTTCAAAGCCCCCTGGAGATCTTCTCAGAGTCTAAGAACCTCTGATATAAACTTCAGTGCCCACTGGAATCTGGTGCAAATGGGGTCCTGGGTTTGACAATCATCATAGACCTCCTATATGTTTCTCAATAGGACAAGCTTATGGCTACTCCAGGACCTTTGTACAGACTGTTCTCTTGGCCTCCATGCTTTGTAAGCTCCTAATTCTCTTGTGGACCTCAGCTTAAACTTCTCCTTCCCAGGTTGCCTTCCTTGATCACCCTGCCTTCCTCCCTCTTCTCTCTCCTGGCTCCCCATCGTTTTCCTTTAGATCTCTTATAATGTTTTCCAATTTTATATTCAGTGGTGTCTTCTCCCTTACTATATGTTTCCCCAATAAGATGTAAACCCACACAAGATGCTACTGTATTAGTGCTGTTCACCCTAGGCCCCAGCATGGAATTGAGTGCCTAGCACATAGTAGGTGCTCAACAAAAACGTAGAAAGTGAATTTAATGACAACAAAATCAATTCTCTCTGAGCCCCACTTTGCTGTGAGGATTCAATGAGTTAATTTTTGTAAAATGTAGGTAGAAAGTTCTGTCCCATGTTCATTAAATTAGCTAGAGCAGATCAAATGCTTCGTGTAAGGCCTGACCTAGAATAAACTCTCATCACCGATGATCAGTTACTATGATCATTGTCACTGTTGTAGGAGCCTCAGAAAATTGTAAACTATGAAGGTAATGTAGCCTTGGACCAGCCACGGGGATGGGGGACAGGGCTGCCCGAGGTGGCCTCAGCACTAGTGGGCTACAGGGTGGAAGTTATGGCTCAGAAACGGGAAGGCACTGACCCAAGGTCACCCAGCAAGTCTGAGGCAGGACCACAGGCCAGAACTCTGGACTTGCCCTCTACACTCCTGGCCCTGTGCCCTTAGTCAGGTCTCCTCCCCTGTGTGTACTGGGCCTGGGGCTCTGGCAAGGTCACAGAGGTCAGGCCCACCTCTGCCCCCAGCCCCAGATCCCGAGCCTGCCCCAGGGTGGCCTGGCGACCACTTGGTGGCACTGTGGAGTCGCCGCCAACAAGCAGCCACCCACCCCAGGACCCCATTCTCGTCTAGTTTGGCCCAGAGACCTCAGAAGAGACAAAACCAAGACTGAAGGGGTGGCTCAGTGCTGATCTCATCCCAGGTGAGAAACTGAGGCCCAGAGAGGGGTTGGGACGCCTTGCTAGTCACACAGCTAGCCTGAGAAGGAAGACAAAAATGGGCCTCTTGCGAAGCACCTACTATGTGCCAAGTGGGCAACTGTCTCATCCAGTTGTCCCCACGATATAAGAAATATTCTCCCCATTTTCCAGATGAGGACACTGAGGCACAGCGAGTTTAAGTGGAAATACAGGAACGATGGTCATCCTAACAGCGGTAAATAATATTCACCAATTGCAGCATCGGGCATCAGGCCAGGGCCACAAGTTAAGGCTTGGACCCCAGGATCAACCTATTTTAAAGAGTGGAAAGTGGAGACTCAGAGAAAGGAAGTCCTTTGCAGAGGTCAAACGGCCACAGCTTGTCTGCTGTCAGGACATATTCCTGCCCAGGGAGGATGTGGCTGATTGCTGCTCTGTCTCTCCAACACCACAACTCCAGGTCGGCACTGCTGGATCTAGGACAGACCCAGACTTCCAGGGATCTGGGGGGACCCAGCTCCTTCTCTAAACCCACAGCTGGCTGGACTGAGCTACAATCGGGGTCCTAGGTGCCCACTGAAATGTCGGGGGTGTAGAGGGTTCCCAGAAACCTCTCCGCATGGCCCAGTAGACCCTGGTCCAGACCTGAGCAATGGAGGATGTTACTGCAGGTTCCAGAATGGTCTCCAGGATCCCCTGAAGGCAGAGGGTGCGGGAGAGAGGCCAGGACGAGGAGGGAGGCTTGCAGTAAGGGACAACAAAGAAAAAGCAACTAACAGATAATGAAGTGAGAGACCAGGGGCCATGCAAAAGTGGTGACAGAAACAGGACAAGAGATAGAGAGAGAAACAAATGAAAACAAAACCAACCAAAACAGAGAGGGACCCACAGAGCCAGAAAGACAAGGGCAAGGGAAGAGGCATATCCAGGGACAGACAGACAGACAGACAGAGGGGAGAGAGATGGAGAGGCAGAGACTAGGAGACACAGGAAGTTTCAGGGACAGACAGGGACAAAGGGACGTGGAGGCACAGAGACACAGAGAGATGTGTTGCAGATGGAAAGTCGGCATGAGACAGGCACCAAGAGAAGGCTGCCGTCCAGTTCTCAGGGGAGGGGGACCAGGAGGTCAGGCAGACAGAAGCCACAGAGAAGGAAGGGCTGGAGGCAACTGAGATGAGAAAAAAAGGACCAGAAAGATCAGAGAGAGGCAAAGAGGAAGGTGGGATTGTAGAGAAAGCGGAGGAGGAGGAAGAAGGGAGGGTGGAGGATGAGCCAGTCAGAGGGTGGAGGCCATGGGGTTAGGGGTCCTCCCACGCTGGAGACCCTCCCTGGCCCCTGGACACCGGGCAGCCCAGGACCTGCTCCACCCACTGGAGCCCTCCTCAGGCCCTAGGGGCCTGGCCAGTTCACTGGAACCCCCAGCCCAGCACCTTCTTTTTCCGCCCACTCAGCAGGCCCCGAGCACATCGTTTGCATAAAACAATATTCCTGTGGGAGATGCTAATGCGCCCTGCTATTTTTGCCTCTCCTGGATTGTGGTTTGCATACATTTGCATACCCGGGGAGAATTAAGCTGGGATCATGTAAATGAGCCCACCAGCTTGGGGGTGAGGGGGCCTCCCATCTCCCTGCCTCCCAACAGGCCGTGCAGGCCCTGGCCTTCCCTTGGGGGTGCCCTGAGCAGAACTACTTGACAAGGAAGGATGAGCTGTATGCACTCCCTATCTGGAAGCCACTGTCCACCCAGGTTTGGGGAAGCCGGAGGGAGCTTTAAAAAACCCAGATCTGAGTCTGTTATATCCCTCTAAATCTTCCATGGCTTCTGGGATCTTAGAATAAAAAGCCAAAACCCCACCAGAGCTACAAGGGCTTGCCCCTGCCAGCCCCCCTTACCCACACTACCCCTCCTTCCAGACACATGGAATTCCCCCTCCCAGGAGTTGCCTTTCTCACACTTCTGGCCACCACAGGGCCTTTGCACCTGCTCTTCCTACTGGCTGCAATGTTTTTCCAGCCCCCTCCTCACTTATGGACATCTGATTCAACCTGCAGACTCAGGTGGAGCACCATTTCCTCAGGGAAGACCTGCTGTCATCTGCGACCTCGTCCCCCCATCATTTTCAGCTCCCCCCCAGAGCAACCCCTGTGTGGCTGAATTACTACCGATGCAGTACGTCAGCTCATATCTGTCTCCTCTATGAGACTGTGAGCACCACGAGTGCAGGGACCCTGTCTTTTTTAATCACTGCCCCCAGCCGCATCCAATGCCTAATGTTGCAGGCTACATGTAAGTTCCCAATTAATATCTGTTGTGTGAATGAACAGGGCAGACCTGCAAATTCCTTTTCTAACCTGGAGCCTTGAGGGGCCCAGCCCCAAATTGGGGTGGTAAACAGGACTTTTTTTTTTTTTAAGATTTTACTTATTTATTTGAGAGAGAGAGAGAGAGAAAACATGAGCCTGGGTAGGGAGGGATAGAGGGAGAGGCAGAAGCCAGCTCCCCACTGAGCTGGGAGCCAAAGTGGGACTTCGTCCCAGGACCCCGAGATCATAGCCTGAGCTGAAGGCAGATGCTTAACTGACTGAGCCACCTAGCTGCCTCAAATGGGACTTATGAAAACATCTCTGAATTGAGCTCCTACTATGTACCAAGCATCAGGTGACATAGTCTATGGATATCATCTCAGTGACTCCCCAGCACCTGTGCATGGGAGGTATGGAGATGACACATGCGTTATAGAAGAGGAAACGAAGGCTCAGAGAGGGAATGTCATGGGTCAAGGTCACACAGCAAGCACGTGGCAGAGCTGGGAGCCTCACTCAGATCCATGGGACTGCAGAGCCCCCGGCCCTGTTCCTGAACATTTTCCACTGACCCCTCTGGGTGATACTCACCCAGCTCACACCAAGGCGGAGAATGCTTCCCTCGGTCTTGTGGGAGGGTTGTATAGATATGCACAAGCAGGTGCAAAGTCACGGAAGGATGGGAGCTCACCAGTGCGCATGCCAGGAGAGTGGCCTGCCCACTCACACCTCAGACTCCACATGTGTGTCCCTGCTGCACACATGCAAGTGCTTATATCTGCCCACTTGGATTCATGGGGAGAGACACACCCAGGCCTGGGTGCAGACAATCCCTCAGTCATTCAACAGCGCTTTGTGCAGACCCACTGTGTGCTAGGTACCATGCCAGGAGCCAGTGTGTGATGAGGATGGACTGGGCCTTGCCAGCCCTCTCGGGCCTTCTTACTTAGCAGCGGGGGGAGAGTCCCACATGCATGAATCCCACACACATTGGAACATTTATTCACACACGCACCTGCCCTATTGGCACAGGAGTGGAAAGCCCACGGGGTGTGAATGCGTGGAGGTAAACTGAGGCACGCAGAAAGCCACATACCCACTACGTGCCCCACAGGGCTGCCCTGAGGCACGGGTTTGCTCCAGCACCTTCACCCTCAGTGTTCAAGGGGGAAACCGGAGGGGCCGGTGACTTGCCAAGGTCACTCAGTCCTCGCCAAAGCTTGAGACAGACCAAGGACGGGCAACCACATGGCTGCAAACCATGGACTTGACCCAGGCAGGCCTGGGCTCTGATGGCTCCTGCACTTCTGTGGGGTTGGGGGACCCGTCACGTGCATCCTACCTTCCTAAGTAAGCCTAATTTCCCCTTCTGCAAAACAGGCACAGTAGAGAATTCCTTCTTCAAAGGGCTGTGCCCCAGAGGCTTCCGTCGTGCTGACACAGTGAACACTTGAGTACAGACAGGCATTCTATTACTTTTATTACCATTACTCTCTCTTATTCGGACCTCAGGACTCTCAGTCCAGTGCTCTTTGAGCCGTCCCACTGCCCAGACCCCAGAAGCCAGATATGCCCACACGACCTCGGCCTCCCGGGGGTGGCGTCCTGCAGGCCCCCTGCAGACAGTAAGGCGGGACACATGTCTAACTCTCTGCCCAACTGAGCAACTCGTGGCCCGGGAATGAAGTGCTTTCCCCCAAGAACATTCTACGCCTGACGTCAAGGGTAAACCAATGCCTGTTCAGTGATTCAGAGACGTTCTTCTGCCGAGGCTGGGATTGACAGAGAGGTCAGTGTGACCCACAGGCGGGTGTCTGGGCTCAAGGGATGGGGAGGGAGAGGTGTGGAAGGCAGAGCTGGAGGAGGCACAGTGGGTATGAGGACGTGGTCAGGCGATCCCTTGCCTGCGTCCTGGCACTCCCACCAGAAGTCGAAATATTGTGGAAACCGCAGAAACTGATCTTCACTACCCCACTCCTCTCTCTGGGGAACAGTCCGCTCCTCCCCAACACACACCCAGTACCCTGCTCTGAAACCTAATGGCAGAGGCAACACCCATTGTTCTTAAGGGTCCCATGGGTGCAAAGGCCCTGACCCGGGTGGCTGTGGGTCATGGTTAGGTGGGAACTGGGAAATACTTCTCCACGAGGCTGACAAACAGAAATCTGCCAAGTGAATGTCGGGCCTATGGAAGCCCCCTGCATGGGATAAAAACCCCCATGGGCCCGGCACATGCTAAAGGGGCGGGGAGCTCCCCATCTTGTCAGGAGATACCCCCACAGGCAACAGAGCTCTCCCTAGGGGACAGAGATGCTGTTCGTGCTGAAGGTTGAAATTTCCACCTGGTACCAGCCACAACTCCACATATTGGGAGACCCCATAGAGTAATCTGAAGGAAGCAAAGGGTTTCCTGGAGAATTGAAAAAAAAAAAAAAAAAGCATTCCGGTCTCACCCGTGTCTCCAAGCCCCCATTAGAGAGCAAAGGGGATATGAACATCAGCTCTGGACTGGACACACTGGCAATGGACTTCCAATACTGACTCTACACTTACAGTCCAAGCCAGGCCCTCAGAGACACGGTTTTCTCATCTGAGAAATGGGGATGGTCCTCAGACTAACTTCATTCACAAAGTCTTGGCCAGGATTAAATGAAACTGGGCAAAGGGACACACTCCACACGTAGGAGAAGCTCAATAGACGCACCTTCTTTGTTATGACAATTTTCTTTAAGCCTTGAGTTTCTGCTAAATTTACCACCATCTCCCTGTGTGACCTTGGACAAGTTCTTACCCTGCTCGGGGTCTCAGGTTTCCCCATCTGAAGAGCCCAGATGATTTCCTGGAGGCTTTTCCTGCTTCACCATTTCTGGTAACAGAAAGTTCTGTCTCTTGAACTCCGGGGTTTCTCTGCCACGATGATTGGATTCACTCATTTCCCAGGAGCATCAACCGGAAAGGTCATAAGGTTAACTTGAACTGTGACTCCCAAATGAAATGGAGTCCATGCTCCTCCTCCATGAAAACCCCCTCCCCACCCCGCCCATGACACCGCCATCACCAAAATGGACAGTGTGGCATGCTGGCCCCCGTTCCACCCGTAACCCACGAGATACAACCAGTGACTCCACTGTACATATGAGGAATCCAGGAAACTGAGGCACGGAGAAGGTAAGCCACTTGCCCAGAATCACATAGCTCAAAAGTGGCCCAGCTGGGATTTGCACCCAAGCAATCAGGGGGCTCAAGCCCAACACCCTCCTCAACCCAAAGATGGGACAAGTGGTGGAATGTCCTGCATTCCACAATCGCTTCGACAATCCGATGGCAGGTGATGAGTGAGTGAACTGAGACCTCCACAGACATAGAAGCTGCCCCTTCTTGGCAAATGCCTTGGGCTGGCCTTGTGGAAACACAGCTTGGCCCAGGGAAGACCAGACCGCCTCCTCCAGCCTGTTGGTTTAAAGAAGATATTCATGGGGCGTCTCGGTGGCTCAGTGGATTAAAGCCTCTGCCTTCAGCTCAGGTCATGATCCCAGGGTCCTGGGATTGAGCCCCACATCGGGCTCTCTGCTCAGCGGGGAGCCTGCTTCGCCCTCTCTCTGCCTGCCTCTCTGCCTACTTGTGATCTCTGTCTGTCAAATAAATAAATAAAATCTTAAAAAAAAATAAAGAAGATATTCATTTATCTCAGCAGCAGTGCTCGCACGTGCTCTGATGAGCTGAAAAGGCAGAATAAGGAGGCTGCATCACGTCCTGTCGGAGATAATTAGAGGTAACATCACTTTTAAGGAAACAAGCCTGTGGCCAATTGTTTAAGATTGATTAAGTTGGTGGTCCACACTGAGGAACCGGGGAGAGGACGGCAGTCTGCCCCGATCACAGTGCCAGTGCGCTATGCTGATGTGACCTCCACCAGGGGCCACCAAAAAGCTGAGCTGGGAGGTCAGGGTGCATGGCTGGCAAGTCCGCAGCTCACATTCTCTTGCCCCAGGGAGCTGCTTTTTAATGGGGACTTGGGGGTGGATGCGTGGGAGGGAGTGCCTGGCCCCTTGAGGCTGGACAAGGGCAGGTGTCAGTGCTAGTATAGACATCGTTTCATTGAGCACCTGCCATGTGCCATGAGGCTGTGTAGCCTGAAAGTGTGTCGCAGACAGGAAGGGCCGTGTGTGCAAAAGCCCTGAGACAGAGGCAGGCCTGGCACATTGAGGCCAGGCAGCAAGTTCGGCCTGGAGCGAGCGTGCTCAGGAGGACCTGGCACTCGATGAGGCCTTCAAAACACTGTCATGAGCCACGGGCGTGTCCTGAACATTTTTTCTGTACCAGGTCTCGGGCTCCAGCTGCCCTGCGGGGAAGGCACTGAGATGGATCACAGATCATAGATGAAGAGTCTGACGGTCAGAGAGATGAAGTCATTGCCAAGTTCCCATTGGTAGTAAATACGTGACAGAGTGGGATTTCTTTTCTCCCTCCCTCCCTCCCTCCCTTCCTTCCTTTCTTTCTTTCTTCCTTCTTTTAAGATTCTATTTATTTGAGAGAGAAAGAGTACAAGCAGGGGAAGGGTCAGAGGGAGAGGGAGAAGCAGACTCCCTGCTGAGCAGGGAGCCCTGGGATCATGACCTGAGCCGAAGGCAGACGCTTAACTGGTTGAGCCACCCAGGGTCCCCCGGAATTCCTTTTCTAACGTGACCATCCCATGACGGAAATCCATCTGCCCCAAACCATAGCTTCCCAGAAGCTCAGGTGACCTTGAAAAGCTATCAGATTCACCATATTCTTTGTACATAATGAGAAACACAGCCCGGAGGAGGAAGCCAAGCACACACCGGCCTGCTAAGAATCCAGGGACAAATATATCCTTGGGTCGAACACCAAAGCGCCATTAGGAGACACCCACAATGAGCAGAACCCACAGTGGGGGACTGCTAAGGCAGGGCCAATACACTGGTTTTCTGTGACCTAGTGGGCATTATCCATCCCCCAGAGCTATGCCAAAATAGTATTTCCAAACCGTTTTGGGTACACATACTTTCTGGGATGCCCTTTGGAAACTCATGGTTCCAGTCACTTGAGTTTGTAAAATGCTGCTTCCTCAACTGCCTTTGGAAAGTCACAGGGCACATTAATCATATCAAGGCTCTGATAAGTCCTGCTGCAAAGATACCTACTTATGTTTCCTTAGCCTGTCCTTCCCAAAGTTCATGTGAGCACCAAATCCTTACAGTTATTGCCAGAATGGGGATCTCCCAGGAGTGCTAGTGGGAAATACTGGTCTTGGTACAGAGAAGCTAAGATTTTCTCTGACCTTTGTGAAAATGAATATATTTTGGAGGTTGGGTGAAATAAGCAAGTGATGGAAAAATACTTAAAGAACGACGGAGTTATTTCATGCAACAAAACAAAGACCCAGAACTTCATGGTGGCTGCCTTCAAATCCCTGGGAATCTCCCAAGGTGCACAGGGAGATCTCCTCTCTAGGTCCAGAGAGCAGAGTTAGGACCAATCAGTGGACATTAGTGTAGGAAAGCAGTTGGTGCTTTTCACAGGAGACCCACTGGCCTGCTAAAGAGTGAGTTCCCCATCACCAGAAGTATACAAGTAGCCTCTGAAAGCCTAGTGGATGAGGACGGCCAGAGAACAAATCTCCTCTACAGTTGCAGAGTTTCCAGGGTGAAGAAATGCAACCTAGGCCAGGCTGGGCTCCTTTCCTCTCCTCTATCAAGACTGGGCAGAAAGAAACCAGGCATGTCACATCCATCTGACATTAGGAAAATTCTTATAAATAAAATAGTTCCTATAAAAGCTGTATGAGCTCTCTCCAGTCCATCTCATCTCGATGGTAATAAAACCAAGCCCGTAACTCCAGCGTCGTCTTGCCATCTACAAGAGGAAACGCTTATTTTAAGAAGTATAAAAAGAAAAGTAATTTACAGTCTATTAACATTTTAAAAAGTGTGTTAGCGAGAAGGGGGAATACATTACTGGCTCCACGAGGGGATCTGGAGAGATGAGCAAAGTGGAATCATATGAATTTCCCCTGGTCTCCATTTTAACCAGGAGATGCACAGACTTGTCCTGAATCTTCTAGCAGCCCCACTTTCCCAAAGAAGATGGTCTGATCGATTGAGAAAGGCAGGCAGGAAAGGGTGTAGGTCAGTGGGTGTGGTGGACAGGATGCAGCATGGGTCTGGAAGTCAGGTCTGGGTTCCCCGTTACTCTGTAAGCTGCCCAGGTTCTGGGAGCCTCGGCAAGTTGTCCGCTCTGTGGACAGTAATAAATCCCTGGGTCCTCTTGTTTCTTACATGGTCTAAAAGCCTTAGCTTTCAAGTAAGAGTCGGGAGGGCAGCTGAAGGGGCGGTCAGTGACCCTATCGGGTGCCTGTGCATGATAGCCCCCCACCCCACCACTGAGCCCGGCCTCCTTGCCCCGTGGCTGGGTCCTCCCTGTGCATTCCCAGAACTGAGCTAGTCCCCGGGCTGGGAGCTGAGTGGGAAGGAGATGGATTTCTAACTACAAATCAAGGGAAGTACATGGAAACAATTATAGAAGGATAGACTCAAAGGAAAAACAAACCATTCCTTCCGAGGAACGCAGCCACGCAGGACTAGCCAGAGGGAGGAACTGGGGCCTTGGGGAGGACGCCAGGCAGCTGGACAGAGGTAGCAACAAGGGGCACCCCACGACATGGGCAGGCTCCACGTGGCTGTCACTTGCGGGCCAGGGCAAGGGCTGAGCCGTGACTTGGACTGTCCCTCACCATGACATCACACATGAGCCCTTTCTTTCAATGCATCACAAACACACACGCACACACACACACACACACCACCATATATACGTATACAGACACAGGCCAGCACAATGTCACATATGTGCACACACAGAAAACACAATCACCCACATGTGTGCATACATACCTTTATGTTCTGCACACATGGGCCGATGCAATCACATGTGCACACATGCACATTCATACACACACTCACACACACACACCTTGTAGAACACATGCTGTCACCATCCCATGCACACGCACACACACACGGCCTTAGACACAAGCCCACACAACCACCCATGTCGGCTTCTTATACCCATGTGCTGACACAACCATGCATGTGCAAACATGCCACACCTCACACGTGTTCTCATGTATGTCGACCCAATTGCCCATTTGTACATACACATGTGTGTGCATACATCACGTACACACCCACACAGGCGTGATTACACCGTTGGTGCTCAACACTCATGTGCACACACGGTCGATGCCCGCACACCCTAACACGTGTTCCACACACGCAGCCACACACCCAGCACGCATATATGCCACACACGCCCACCTGCGTACCCTCACCGGGAACCCTTCCCCTCCGGGGGCCGACACCATACATCACAAGTGCCGCACACGCGTACGGTCCCAGGAAAGTGTCCGTGGGGCACAAGCACAGGGCGCCAGGCTGCTGGACAGATGCTCTCACATCTCAGCTGCCTCCCTGCTCTAGCCTGTGTTTGTGCAGCTGTTCCCTCCCCCTCCCAAGTATGGGGAGGGGGCAGGAAGCGCAACATCAGGGACAGCGCAGGCCACTGCCGGCCCTAATCAAGAATTTCACACCCCCAACAGGCCCAGGCTTCTCTGCAAAACCCCCACATGCAGCTGCATAGAAGCCCAAAGCTGGCTTTGTTCACAGGCTGCTAGGGACCGCAGGGGCCCCGGGCCCACCAGAGGCCCAGGCCCCACACTTGCCCATTGCCTGAGTCCTGCTCCCTACAGCTGGGAGCCCCACCAAGGGCCAGCAGGCACCAAATGGGCCTACACGGCCCTCCTCTGCCCATTGCCCTGACCCGGCCTTAGCAGGTCGGGGAGGGGCTGTGGACCCCGACACGTTGGCTACCAGCAGGCTGGGGCTCCAGGTGAGGCTGAGCACAGCAGCAGTTTTAAGATTTGAACCTGGAGAGACCCACGGTCAGAACTCCATGCCAGGGGCACCTGGGTGGCTCAGTGGGTTAAAGACTCTGTCTTTGGCTCAGGTCATGATCTTAGGGTCCTGGGATTGAGCCCGGCATTGGGCTCTCTGCTCAGCAGGGAGCCTGCTTCCTCCTCTCTCTCTCTGCCTGCCTCTCTGCCTACTTGTGATCTCTGTCTGTCAAATAAATAAATAAAATCTTCAAAAAAAAAAAAAAAAAAGAACTCCATGCCAGCCCTGCCTCCGATAATTTTTCTTGCCCACCGTCCTCAAAAACAGCCCTAGTCCCACCTCTGGCCAAGCTGTTTTCCCTACCACCCATCTCAAATGCCTTTCCTCTCTTCTTGGCCCAAAGACCAATGCAGATGCCTCCTCCAGGAAGCCCTCCCTAACTTCCTCTGTGCTTCCCTGGGGTGAAGTGGGCAGCTCCCTCTGTGCCCTTCCTCTCCCCTCCCCCTGCTGCCTGTGCTTCCTCCCATCCTGCCCCTCTGGCCCCACGCTGTCGACTTCTTGCTTTACTTGTATCCTGGACTATGAGATGCCAGGGACAGGGGCTGGGTTTCCATCGCTTTAGCAAGCTCCAAACTGGCACAAGGCCTGGGACATGGTAGATGTCTGTGGAAAGAAAGCGGGATTACCCAGCGGACAGGTATGATGAAGTTCAGCATTGGGGCCTCACATCCACAGGCCTTGTGGAATGAATTAGATCCCTGATCTTAATTTAAGAGTTAAATAATACCACACATATATTACAAAAGTTAGGTAAATTTCCCCTTCCCTCCTGTCATTACCTAGAAAGCTGCCAACTTCTAGATTGTAATTATGTACATGAATAATGAAATTAGCATATCTATCAGCTCACTCCCTGCTCATTACATACCGGGAAGAGCCATGTGTTCCGATTCCAAATCACCCACCTCTGGAGGCTGCCTGGGCTCCTGGCTCAGGAACGGCCCCTGGGTAGGGGCTGTGGGCCCCTTCCCTGTACATCTGCACCCTGGGGTTTCTGGGAGACCGCTATAGACACTCCTGGCTGGGAGTTCATGTCTGATCAGGCTTTAAGTACAATCTGATGGGTGGATGGGAACCACCCATGGCAAGGCAGTTGGCATTGTGCAATGGTGGTTGGAAGTGGAGGATCTGAGTCCTGGGTCCACTCCACACCACTGGGGACCAGGGGACGAAACTCCCTGGGGACTCTTCTCCCAGCTGTGACACCTGTGAAGTGGGGATGGCCATGCATCTCAGAAGAAAGTGTCCGGATGCAAACATGCTTGGTTCAAGTTCCGGCTTTACCGCTCACCCGCTACATGACTTCTCTCCGACCCTCAGTTTCTCCATTTGTAGAATAGGAATAATAGGGCAAGCGTAAGGATTCAAGGATGTTCCGTTGGATCCAGCACATAATAAACGCTCAATAAACACAAGTTATTGTGCTTGTCATTATCAAGATTGGTGTTCAGCCCAGGTCCAAACCAAGTTCTCTCCATCGTGGACTGAATGTTTGTGTGTTCCCCCACCCGCCAGAAATCATATGATGACCCCCTCACCCACCCAACGTGATGGTATGAGGAGGTTAGGCCTTTGGGATTACTGTCCTTATAAGACTCAGGAGAGACCTTGCTTCCTCTCTCAGCTCTCCGCCACATGACGATACTAGAAATTGGTGGTTGGTGACCCAGGAGACGGTTCTACCCAAAACCTGACCTTGCTGGCGCCCTGACCTCAGATGTCCAGCTTCCAGAATGCTGAGAAATGCTTTCGTGTTTATAAGCCACCCAGTCTGTAGTATCGTTACACCAGCCCTGGGCTGGTGAAGACACTCTCCTCATATAGCTTCTTGTCCCAAAATGGGAACAGAAATGAAACCAAGAATTCAGCACTCAGGTCTGCCTGGCCTTCTTCCTGGGCACCCCAACTCCTGGATGTCCCCAGAATTCTATTGGAATGCCAAGTTCTGGACTCTCTTTACCCGCCGTCACCCATACTGCCCTCCATGTGGAACTTAAGTCATGGCCAGGTGGATGGGTAAGTACTGGCCCAATGCTTGTATGGTGCTCATTTGCTCACATGTACTCACCCCCTGGGCCCTTGACCCAGGGCTCACTGTGGGCGGTATAGGAAGTGATGGGGAGCCAGCACACACTTGAGAGTGGAGGAGGGCTAGATTCACAGGTGGGCTCTGCAAACTATAAATGGCATGTTGTTCTGAGGACCTTGGTCCGAATGCCTCTAACCCCACAGACAAGGGCCCGAGGCCCCAGCTTGCACCCTGGCATTGTCTGCCTAGTACTGCGGGGCTGACTGGCTTTTCCCCAAGTCCACTAGAGCCCTGAATTGGCTGGACACCTTTGCAAGCATCACAGTTGCCCCCGGGGGTACTGAGACGATCAAAGCCTTCTCCTAGGGCTCACCATCTAGAGTTTTGCCACCATGAACTGAGATTTTCTGTCCAGTGACGCTGAGCTGAGCCACACTGTTGCTCATTTCACAGATTGGGGATGGGAAGGGTAATCCCAGGGTAATGGCAAGAGTCCATGGAAGCTTCTAGCTGAGACCCACGAAGCTGGGCATCATTAAAAGGAGAGGCTACACATTACTTATAATTTTACCACCTCCATCTTTTGTTTTGTTTTGTTTTGTTTTTCTTTTTTTTTTTTTTCACCTCTGTCTTCCCCCCACCTCTCCTTGGTCCCTGCAGGACACAGGCCACATAGCAGGTTCGTGTTGGGAATAACACCATCATAATAATGGGAGCCAGAAAACTGAACATCTACTCTGCGCTCTGGGCATTTCACACATGTTCCCTCATTTAATCCTTGCAACGCACCTAGCTCAGTGCCCCGCCCATGGAAAGAGCTCAATAAATATCTGTTCCTATAGGAATAAGTTAAAAAACAACCAAAACAGAAGCAGATATCTTGACTTCAACCTCATGCTAGGATTCAGACAGAACTGCGATCAAATCCTTGCTCTGCCACTTAGTAACTGTGTGACCTTGGCCAAGTTACGTCCCTTCTCAGAGACTTGAGTCTTCCCATCTGTAAAGTGGGCTGATGTGAGGATTCCACGAGGCTCTGTGGATGAAGCTTTTGGCACCGTGCCCAGGTCAGCCCGGAGAACACACAGAAGGTTTTTGTTATTGCTTTTGTTGTTCTAGATGCTGTTGTTTCCAGCTGTCCACTCAGCGAGCAGTCATGAGTTAGGAAATTAGAGACCAGAGGTCACACATGCGTGGTCGGGAGGCCTCATCCAACTCCCAGATGTGTTTTGTTTGGCTAACGTCATGCTTCATCCATTTTTTTTTAATTGAATTAGTTGCCAACATCTAAAGATTGGGAGATTTCCCAGAGTTTTGGTCTCTCTTGGAACTCCAGAAGTTTGAGCCACATCAGAATGACCTTCATCCGGAGCCAAGGTCAGCTGGAGCCGAGAAGCACCCACTCTTCAGATGAGGCACAATGTCCCCAGACTGCCCCAGTCCCCACCCCTCCCTGTTGCCTCCATCCCAGCAGACCGATTGCACTCACTGAGGTGGTGCCCTTGCCGCTGGAGGGGGGAGGGGGGATTTTGCCTTCAAAAAGCCCTGTTCTAGATTTTCTTTCCTGTGAGATCCACAGAGAAAGGTCCAAGTCGCAGAGTGAACCAAGAGGAGTTCAACCAGAAGGAAAACATACACCTCACAGTGGTAACCTGGGATCTTCTCCCAACCTCACGGCCGGGGTCTGGAATGGAGTTCACACAGCTCCCCCTCCGCCAAATCTCCATCACCCTGTGGAAGCTGAAAGTCGCCCTCCCCCCCCCCGTGCCCACTTGAGGCGCCCACAGAAAGCCCCGGAGCGGCCTCAGCCCTCCAAGGAGGAGGAGGGCGAACAGGGAGACCAGCTCCCCTTTGACTGGTCTGAGTCTCCTCTTCTTGGCTACAGTTGGGGACCAAGGAATGATCTAGATGCTGACGATGGCACCGTGTACCCAGGGCCCAGTTTTCAGACCGAGGTCGCACCGACAGACCATCCCATTTGGAAAGTTCTCCTGACATTCCTGAGCCCGGCCGCCTTGCCAAAGAAAACTCAAGCGAGGCTTGTCTTGGCACCGACTCAACCCCCAGCCTCAGCAGGAAAACCAAAAACATTTACACAGCTGGGCTGCGACGCCCGCTCCCCTCAAGAGTTTGTCAGGGCTCGGGCGGCTCAGCCGACTCGGGGGGCACCTCTGAAGGGGCCAGTGTTCCCGAGCACGGCCAGGCAGGGCTGGCCAGACAGAAAACACCACGGCCATCCCCGGGAGGTGCGAGAGAAAGTGCTAGAAAATGAAGGCCAGCAGGGGCCTGGGGGTTGGGGTCGGGTCTGTCCACAGAGCGTGGCCCCCAATTGCAAACATGTCTGCACAGGCCAGCCCGGCCAGCCTGCTACCCAACCTGTGCACGCTGACCAAGAAAAAGATCCCAAGAAGGGGCCAATGCCAGGCTGGGCACTCAGGGCCCCATGCTGACGGCTTGGAGGGACAGTCTCTTTGCCATTTCTCTGCTGCTCAATTCCCCTGTCACTTGTCCTGGCTGCCTTTCCAGGGGGTCCTCTGATGCTCTCTGTATCCTCTTCCCTGCCAGGAACCCTCAATGATGCCGGTCTGGCCTCCCGTTCTCATGACAAAGGATTGTGGTGAAGAAGTCCCAGAGCGTGCGGTTAAAAGCCGGAAGGCCAAACACGTTGACGAGCATGCTGGGATGGAAGGGTGGGGAGGAGAGCCAAACTACCCAAGATGCCCCTCGTGAATCCTCCACTTCCCCTTCACCCCCCAACACTCCCTCCCCAGCCACCAAGGGATTTCTTTACTCGCCCCATGTTAGTGATCATCATTTCCCTTGGTTTTCTTTAGACCTGAAAACAACAACAATGGTTTGTTTCACCTCTTCCTGGATTTTATAGAAATGAATTTTACAGGGGCGCCTGGGTGGCTCAGTGGGTTAAGGCCTCTGCCTTCGGCTCAGGTCATGATCCCAGCGTCCTGGGTTCGAGCCCCGCATTGGGCTCTCTGCTCAGCAGGGAGCCTGCTTCCTCCCTTCTCTCTCTGCCTGCCTCTCTGCCTACTTGTGATCTGTCAAATAAATAAATAAAATCTTAAAAAAAAAGAAATGAATTTTACAGAAATATAATAATAATGATATCATTATCCATGGACAGACCCAAGCCCAGTCATAATAATTATTATTTTATGTCTTGCTTTTTCCCTTCAATATTTTTTGGTGAGATTTCCTCTATATTGTCTCATATTTATTTTCACTGCTATGCAATATTCCATGGTGCGACCGTATCACTGTTCCTTTATTTTACTACTGAGGAATTTGGGGTCATTTCCAGTTTGGGGTTATTTTAAGACTATAAATAATCTCTTCTTCTGATGTCCCACCAAATGGCACATAGCAGATTTTGTAGTCACAAACAAGTTCTGTAATCATACACAAGTTCAAGAAAAGCTGTATTACACAAAACTGAAATTGCTTGTTTTCCTACAGGACTTGTCAGAACCTTTCATGTTTTAATGCCTTGATATATCCTGTGACTCTTCACAAGCACTGCCCCTCTGCCAGGCCCAGATGAGGCAAGGGTGAATAAACCTGCCCTAGAGAGTTCGTGGCGGGGGGGGCGGGGGGGTGGCTGGAAAATATTAACCTTAAAATCTGGTTGTGGTTTCTACCTCTTCCTGACTTTCTGTGCAGGCTTGGGCAAGTCCCTTGCCCTCTCTGGGTTTCCATTTAGTCATGTGCAAAGTGCAAGGTGAGGAGCTGTGGCTCCCTAAGAGGCTCCCCGCTCTGACACTACAGTACTCATATATGGTTGTTTTCATCAGCCCAGAAAATTCGGGGAAGGGGAGGGCATTTGACCTGAGTCTTGAAGGTTTAGGCATTCCTGGCAGAGGGGAGGGGAGGAAGGACAGCATACACAGGAGTGCAATCTGGAATGCCTAGCACTAGTTTATAGGAATATAAGGAAAACAGTAACATACAGAGGGTTCATACAGCAGAATATAAAAGAAAAATGCTGGGGTTTCTGGGTGGCTCAGTTGTTTAAGCATCTGACTCTTGATTTCAGCTCAGGTCATGATCTCAGGGTCCTAGGATTAAACCCCGCCACCAGTTCCCTGCATGGCGGGGAATCTGCTTGTCTCCCTCTCCCTCTGTGACTTTCTCTGTCTCTCTCTCTCAAATAAATAAATCTTTTTTTAAAATGAAAAGAAAGAAAGAAAAGACAAATGCTTATACATTGCCAACCCTATTCCTACCCCTACCCCACCACAGGAACCACCAGAGGCAGGCAGAGACCTTATAACCTAGGGCACAATTCTCAACAGGGTGTGAAGTTTGCCCCAGGGGACCAAAAAGTCTTAGTTATACACATGGTCCATATGCAGACATCTGAGATACCTGCAGTATGAAAACTTTGCAGGTGGAGGTGGGGGAAGGTAATGTAAAACACTTAAAAATTTCCTTAGGCTGATCTGTAGGTCCCCAACTCAAATGAGCACAGGAGCCAGGCCAGATACTTAGGGAGTGAAGTAGGTAGTGGTGAAGGAGGCAATAAGGAGGGGTGGGGATTGCGGCCAAGTGGAATGCCCAGACTTAAGTGAAATATATCCATTTTTGTCTTTCCAAATCATGCCTGAGGGGAAATCAAATGCTTCCACAGGCTGGATCAGCCCTGCTTTCCACCAGTTTGCAACCTCAAGTTTAAAGAAAGAACCAGACCAGGCCCAGCTTCTGCGGCCAATGCAGTGACAGCACACACTCCAGCTGGATGCCAATTGGCAGCCACCATGTGAGGTGTCCACTCACGACCCCCTAGCACCCTAGCACGCACACACACACACACACACACACACATACACACACTCCAGGGGCTTCTTCAGGCATCCTCCCAGACAGGACCCAAAGCCGTGTCCCACAGAGGGCACACATGCGTATTATGGGGATTAGGGCTGCATGATGCATAATTAATGATACTGAATAAATATGCAGATTGGCAATCACCGATTGACTGCTAGGATCAGATTCTCCAACATGGGCTGATTGATTGGCTGTCTGTAATTATCATATTCAGCACTGCTTTCTCCAGCCCATGTGCAAGCCCATCCCGGCGAGGGGGGCCCATGGCCTCATCAGTTCTGAGAGACACAGACCTTGTGTTGGAAACTTTTCTCATTGTTCCATGTGAGACGCCCTTGGCCCATGGGCTCTTCTCACCAATGGGGACCAGGTATTTTGCAATCACCTAGGGAAGTGTAATTACTGCCATTTTGCCTATACAGGAAGATCAGTGCTGAGAGGGTGTTTTGCTCAGGGACGCACAGCTCCTAGGGGGATCCCGAGTTCCAGATCAATCTACTGATTCCAGCATCTAGCCTTTTCCTTTTCTGACAAGCCCCTGACCTCCTGAAGCTGGTGGTTCGACAGGGAAGAAAAGGGATTTACTCCCCGATTCATCCAGTATCTGTTGAACTTTCTGTGCAGAAAGTCCCCACATCCTGTGGGGGGCGCCTCTTTACTAATCCAGGTGCCCCTCAGGACTCCTTAACTCCTCTCTCTCTCTCTCTCTCTCTCTCTCTCTCCAGGCTTCTCCTCCAGCCTTTCCTTGTTGTTGGGGCTTCCTTACAACATGGCAGCTCAGTTCCCAGAACAAGAGTTCCATGAGACCCGGGTGCAGGTTCCCTAACTTTATGACCTAGCTCCAAAATTTCCAGAACGCTGCTTTCCAAACTTTTTACAGGCAAGTTGTATGTCCAATCTGGAATCAGGACGCACATGGATCCCATCTCGGGATGGCAGAATTTGCCGGGACCTTGGCCCACCACCCAACCCCACCTCTTCAAAAATACCTGTAAGAACAAGATGGAAGGGCTTAGCTCCATGCCGACCCCCTGGAGATTCTGTATGTGTGAATCTAATCATGTTGTCACTACCCCCAAGTTGTGACCACCTCTAATGCCCTCACCAAGCTTTCTAAGGCATCAGGCACAGCCTGTCCTACAACTAGCTCTGCCCCAGAAGCCCTGTGTTCCAGTCTGTTTTGTTCCTACAACATGCCTCTGCTCCTCTTGCCCAAGGGCCTTTGCACACACAATTTCCTCTGCCTGGAATGCCCTTTTGCCCATCTCAATCTGGTTACCTCCTCATCATGAAGCATCACCTCCTCCAGGAAGGCCTCCCTGACTGCCAGAGCAAAGCTGTTCCTATGTTAAATGTTCTCTCTCCACTAGCCCCTTAAAGCATGGATCACAGTTTAGAATTGTGCAATTATGTCATGATTGAATTATAAACCTGTCTCCCCTGAAGACTCAGAGTGTCATGTTTCCTGCCATGTCCCCTCCTGCTGAGCACACAGCCTGGCACCAAACCTCCATAAATGCTTGGAGGGAAAGAAGTGGGGAGGGAAGACCAAAGCAGCGCGGTTTACCATCGTGCCACCGTCACCAACACTGCCCCCAGCTACGGCAGCCACAGGCTCTGCCCTCAGCTTATGCCAGCACTCGGAGGACCTTGCCCAGACATCCTGGACCCCCCAATCTCCAGACGGCCCTGCCAAAACTACTACCCAACCCACACACTTCCTTCAGGGGCACATCTGCCTACAGCTCAACATGGATCCATGAAAGGCCACAGCGACTGCGGGGACAGCTGCTGAGTGGGTCCACCTGCTCCGTGAGCAGCTGGGAACATGGGGGCTAAGTCTGAAAGAAGCCCGAGGGTCTGGTGACCCCTCGGACCCTGGGTCCCTCTCCACCACCACTGTCCCTGACCTCAGGAGCCCAGATGCCTTAGAAGAAAGCCTTGTTCACCTTATTTGGGCAGCAAGCAGTCTTGTGCTCTATGCAGCTTCAGGAGCTCCGAGCATGGCCTAACGCACACAAAAGCTCTCCGTATGACAGTCAGGAGATTGCATATGACAGCGTCCACCATCTAAAAGGTGTCTGCTATCTTCCAGCTCCCTACCACCTGCCTCGAGGGCGGGGGCACATGGGGAAGCCCATGTTACAAATGAGGAAACTGAGGTCCAGGCAGGGGAGGTGACCTGCCCTAAGTCACCCAGTGGTAGGTCACCAAGCCGGGGGATGGACTGTGGTGTCCACCCACATGGTCAAGGGCCTTTCGGGGCAAGGAGAGGGGCAACGACCCGGCGTCATTATGAGTTAGGGATGGGAACATCAATGACAGGAAAAGCAGTGCCCCGCCAAATCACACTCACACACTCGTGCATATGTGTACACACTGCACACAGCCCCACACACTTACAGGCTCGTTCGTCCTCACTTGTCCGATCTGCACACAAACACACACACACTCACATGCTCAGCCATGCGTTCGCACACCCTCTGACACACCCAGCACTCAGACATACTCACGTCTGCACACAAAGGTACATCGGACCCACAGCTCCACACATGCCCCCACGTATATGTTCACACACATTCACACCGCGTTCACATACCATCCCACGTTCACATTCACACAGTATGGGGCTTCCAGAAGCATCCTCTGAGTCAGAGCCTCCCAGGGCTCAGGGACCTGGGGTGCCCAGCACACGAAGTGGTGGCCAACAGCATCCCACAGGGAGGGTGGGTGTGATAAATGACCATGCCCCTGAAGCCAGGAAGGATGCCCTCCTGGCTCCCCAGCCCCACATCTGGGTAATGGGCACATAGAGAATGAACCTCTGCCTTCCTCCGCCAACTACACCAGCTCCTTCCTTGCCTTCTCTGGTCCTCCAAGCAGACAGCATGGATCCAGCCAAGGTGCTCGGGCTCCAGAGCCAGCCCCAGCCTGGTTCCCCCGTGTCCTCGGGCACGTTCCTTACCACCTCGAAGAACCCATCTCAATGGGCTGAGTCCAAATAAGATGATTCACTTAAGGCACTTGGCATTTGTCTGCCGCAAAGCTCTCAATAAATGTCAGCTTTTAGGGTTAGTGATTCCTGATTATTATGGGCATTATTATTTGGGAAGATGGCTGCTGTTTTGCAGTGTGCATTGTAGAAGTGTGGCAGGCAGCTGCTCTGGAGAGCAAGCTTTGGATGGGGAAGAAGCCAGAGTAACCAGAGAACTTGGAGATCAGGGGCCATTTAGCCATGAAGCTGCCTCATGACACCCCAGTGATACCCTAGGGCCGTATCATGTCACCGAGGAGAGGTCATGCCAGGCTCCCTTCCACTCCCTCCCCTGAAGCCCGGCTCACATCTCCGCCCTTGCAGAAGCAGCAAGAGCCCACATCCCCCAAAAGTGAGCCTTGCCTGATTCCAACAGGTTGCAAAGCAGAAATAAACAGAAACATCGCCGAGAGCTTCTGCTGCCTCAGACGATTTCCTTGGGTTGTCCTTCAACTATGTAGAATAGGAAAGGGACAGAAGACACGATTAAAGCAATGTATGATTCACCATAAATAATAAATCAATAACCATCGGTGATTCGCCCATCTCTCTTCAACTGGGTTTAAAACAAAAAATTAAATATAGAACAAAGGGAGCTCTAAAGGAAATACGAGAAACAGCGGGAGAGAGGTTTTCCTGCTGTCTCTTGCCTTTAAAAAAAAAAAAAATACCCTCCAAGGGAATCATCTTGTCTGAGGGGGAGGGCTGGGTGGCTCTGTGGGGGGTCATCATCTAGGCATGCCGCCTGAATAAGTGCTCCCCCCAACTCCCCAAACCATGATTTTTGCCCTGCACAACAAAGGAGGACTCCACCCAGAGCAGGGGCTGGGGGCTGGGATGGGCAAACCAGAGTCCAGGCGCATCGGACTGGACTCCACACTCTGCCTTGTTCCTGGCCATGGGGCTTTGGGGCACCTCCAGGCTCCCCATCTACAAAACAGGGGAAATGTCCATTCTTCTGGGGTCATTGGGACAATGAAATGAGATCTAGCAGAAGGGTCTGGAACCATGGAGACAACTAGTGACCTCATCCAGGTCACATGGCATTCTGGGCCTGAAAATATGCCACTATTTTTGATCAAAGCAGGGCCTGGGGTAAGCATCTCCTTGGTGGGTCCTACCACTTTCCATGGCCTTCCACGTGCCCCAGAGTTCACCTGCTAACCTCCAAAGGGTGAACATCCAGCCTGTCTCACTGTGCTCTTGCCGGCATTTTGCTGAATGTCTACTATGTGCCAGGTGAGGCTTCCATCTGTCTCCTGGCCTCTGGGGTTTTCCCTCTCACAAGACGGCAGAGGAAGGCTGGAAAGTGAAGGGGAAGGACAAGGTGGACCAGATATCTGGCTCCCCAGCCATACCACTGGCCTGGAGACCACTACTCCATCTATGGCTTCTAGGACTGCCCCTGGTCAGCAGCCTCCAATCTCCAGTCCTTGATGCCCAACAGCCCACTGACTTGTCCACAGGCCTGGTCTGCCACTCCCAATTGTTTTCCCTTCCTAGAGCCATGCCCTTGACCAAGGGGCCTCACAATGCCCTCTCCCTGATTCTGGGGTCAGCTACTTGCTTTGGCCAACGGGACACTGATAATATGTGGCAAGCAGTGTCTTTAAAATACATGTGTGACTGGGCTTTCTTGATTTCACATCCCCATTGAGGCCGTGAATGCACGCTTGGGCTAGCCTGCTGGAGGACAGGATGTGTGGAACTGAGCCAAGGTCCCCAGTCGGGCCAGATGACACCCACCCACTCTAGGACATTGAGCAAGCCCAGCCAAGATCAGCCGAGCCCAGCCCAGGATAGCCAAATCCCTTGGACACATGAGCTTGTCAATGTTGATCGCAGACGTCCACTGAGCCTTAGGGGCTGCTTGTTATGCAGCATTAATGTGGTCCTAAATAACCGATATGCTCGCCAACTCCTTGGACTTGACATGTCCCCACCCTAAACTCACTTTCTTTGTCCCCCAACTGCTCCCTGAAACCCCCTCTCACTTAATGCTCCTCCCTTCTACCCAGCCAGAAATCTGGCCATTACCCTCAACTTTTCCCTCTCAATAACCTTCCCACGTACAGGTGCTGTGCCATAACTTCCACCCCTGAACCTCTCTAGATGTGGACTAATCTCTTCTGAACACCAGGCATTCACACTCAGATAATTTCCATAGCCACCCACCTCTGAACTACTCTCCCCCATCCAGACCTATCCCTGCCAATTATGTATCCCTCCAGCACCACCACCACCCTCACTCCCCCACCGCTGGAAAAATTTTCTAAAAGGGAATCTACTGAAAACCATCCACCAACCACCAGAAATGCACGCCACCCTGGCTTGCCTCCCCAGACTCAGACTCCTAGTCTACTCCCTTAAGGATCTTTCCCCTCCAGCACACAAAACCACTACACCTTTCTCTGCAAACACCATCCTCTTTCATGATTCTGTGCCTTTGCCTATGCTGGTCCCACTGCCAAAAATGCTTTTTCCCACCTCTCTCATGTTGGTAATTTCTATAGAACTCCTTCATAAATGATCACAAGCACCACCTCCTCCAGAAAGTGCAAGCTGCCCCAGGAAGAGGTGCAGCAGCCCAGATGAGAGCGCCCCCTTCTGTGAGTGGGAGATAATTCACCCTCTTTCTGGAACCCAGGGAAAGCTTGGTCTGGGACTTTGACCTTTGATTTCCACTGGTCTGCTACAGAAAGCACATGGCCCGGGAGGACTGGTCTTAAATCCTGGCTAGTCCTCTCCCTAGCTAGAACTTCAAGTCTCTGGGTCTCATCAGTCACCAGATTTTCCAGTAGAATGTGAGAACCGAAGACTCATCCAGCCTTGTGTGGAATACAAGGGCTCATTGGTTCTTCCCTTGATCCTACTGTGCAGAGGAGAAAACTGAGGGTTCAGGAGGCCAAATGATTCACCCAAGGCCATATGACTTGGGTGAAGACAGACATAGAATTTGAGATGCGCTCCCAAGGGGTCTTCAGAGCTGAGAGGGAGGAGCCCCAGACTCTTCCCTTCTACCCCAACAAGGTCCCCTTCCCCCACCTCTGTCTTCCCCGACTTGCTGGCCTCCTGTGTCATTCCAGCAGTGCCCCTGACCCTTGTCCCCGGGGCCAGCATTAGATTACAGACAAAGCTCCACCGGGTGGGCAGGGGAGGCCCTGCCCCCACCCTTGACCTCTGCCAAGGGATGAATGGGGACAGCGTGAGGCAGAGACAAGGCTGCCCAACGAGGGAGGAGATGAGAACATGAAAGACATTCTGGGGTGCTGGGGTCAGAGTCGGGAGCCAGTGGGAGATGGTGAGATGGTCCAGTCACAAATGGGAAACCGGCCAGCCTGGCATTTGTCTGACTCTCAGTGGCCATTCCCACTAGAGCCCCTGACCTCCAGACTCCTGATCCAGTGCTCCTCTGAGCACTAAGCACAAGCCCACCCCCCAGCCCTCAGTTGGTGTTCCACCTTTCCCTTATCCCGTCTACAATCCAGAAAGAATGGCAATCCGGACACACCTAGACCCTGTTTACGTGGGAGAAACTGAGGCCCCTGGCGCTGCACTGCCACGCCCACAGACAGACACTGGAGGGACTGGAATTCAGGCCCAGCCTCGCACTTCCAGGTCAGGGTAGACACAGGAACTCCTGGATCCTGGTGTGCCGAGAGGGAACTTGGCACACAATGCAGACATTGGTGTCTACTGTGTGCACGGGTTATAAGGTGAGCAAGACAGGTGTGGGCCCACCCATTCAGGACTCACAGCTAGAGGTGAGAGACACCACAAGTAGGTCAGTGCAGTAGGCCAGGCAGTGATGGGGGGACCCAGGTACGTGGGGGCCAGAGAAGGGCAATATTCCTTCAGGCAGCAGCCCATGGGGCATGGCTGGGCCCATTCCACAGATGGGGAAAAGCAGCTCGCATCTGGGAGGGCCACTGGGCCCCGAGCTTGGACTCCCTTTTCCACTGTCTTCCTGCCCTCCGCATCCCCAGGACCATCCTCAACTTGGATTCTTTATGTCCTGAAGGCTGTCCCGGTGGACAGAGGGCAGAGGCCTGGCAGGGCCACAGCAGGCCACCGGCATCAACCACGGTACCCAGGAGTCTTGAGATTTGGGAGAGGGCTTGAACCCAGTTCCCTGGGATGATGGGGGACCCCGGGTGCCACGGTGTCCTGGGACAGGGCTGTCATTCATGGGGAGCGTGCACCCACTCACACGTGCATGTGAACACACACACACACACACACACACACACACACACACACACACAATCTCATTGGTCTTGGAAGCAGCCCGTCTGTAGCTGCTGGAGGTCAGGACAGACCCAAAGCGAATCCGGAAATCAAACTTCTCTTAAAGGCACTTGCAACACACTCCCATGGGGCGAGAGCTCCTTCCAGTTCATGGGCCATGAAAGATGCCAGTCGTTGACAAAATCACACACTTCATTCTGCAAACTTAGCGCGTTCTTCTGCAGTCAGCTCTCTGCCCACCCGTTCCTCGCCCTCCTCGGCACCCCCTGGAGAAGTCTCTGAGACCACTGTCATGCTCACACTTTGCAAAGCAGGGACTGAGGGCTGGGCTGAGGGAGGGGACCTGCCCAAGGTCACCCAGCTGGAAGGGAGTCCGGCCAGCACCAGTAGACTGAGGCCAGGCCCCCCTCCCATTGGACCTGTGGAAAATGAGCTCGGGGTCTTTTCTACTTTCCTTTTCTCTCTTGGCCTTATTTGCTCTTCTGTCATTGTTCCTCAGCGTGTTTTTATTTTCTCCTTCAGTCCTTCCTCTGCTCACGCCCTCTCCTGTGATTCTCCTTTTCCTCTCCCTCACCTTCCCTCTCCGTCTGTCTGCCTGACTTTCTCCATTTCTCTACCCCCTCGCCCCTTCCACTCCCCTCGTCCCCTCACCTCTCTCCCTGTCCTCCCTTTGTCTCCTGAGACCCCCCACTCTCTCTTGCAGACCTGCCCACCCCTCCCCACCCTCGGCAGAGGCTTTGCAGCAGAGGGGCCTGGAGGAGCCAGGAAGGCAGCCAGGAAGCCCCCTCCCCACCAAGACCACCAGGTGGTATATCTGTGGCCACAAAGGAGCCCCCCACCCCAAAGGAAAGAGCAGCTTGATGGAAGGCGGCTTGGGGCTGGGCGGACATGAACCCTGATTAAAGAATGTGCTTCCCGCAGCCTGGTTTGCATTACCTCCGGCCGGGCCGGCTCCAGGCTGACAGCTGGACACACTTTTCCAGGGTGCAGGGAAGGGAGTTGGACCGTCTGGGCGCACACATGCGTGGGCTCCGTCCCGGACAGCCCGGTAATGGCTTTCGCATGGAGGAGGAAACAAACTTCTCCAACCTCAAGCACCGATTTTCCTGTCAAGAGATTTTGGATTCAAAAAAAAAAAAAAAAAAATTATAATCACAAAGAAAAGGGCTTTGCAGTTTGCACAAAAGGGCCAAGCTGTGTGAAGTCAGACTCTGAAATGGAACCAGAATCCAGAGACAATGGGGCAGGAAGAAAGAGGTGGGGAGAGGAACCAGGGCGTCTGTCCCAGGCCCCAGAAGGACAGAGGGGGAACCCTTGCCTGAAGGAGCAGCTCAGGCGGGCCATGCCTTCAGTACCCCCTCCCACTGCCACCCCCTCCATCCGTGCACCCCCTCCTCCGCAGGTGGGAGAGGCCGAGGTCATGAGACCAGATTCTGGCATTGGGCTCCTGGTCCAAATCCCAACACCTTCAT
This sequence comes from Martes martes, assembly GCF_963455335.1. Lineage (NCBI taxonomy): Eukaryota > Metazoa > Chordata > Mammalia > Carnivora > Mustelidae > Martes > Martes martes. The sequence goes on along the minus strand of NC_137901.1, from coordinate 72,382,155 downwards.
GGATGACTGCCTTAGACCCACCCAGTCCCAGCTTCGTCCTCTGTTAAAGGGAACCTGGGCCTCGTTCCTGGGGCAGCTAAGACAATTCTCTGGGCTGAGACCATGTCTGGGCTGGAGTGAGCTCTTCATTCTCTGAAGAGAGACTTGAGCTGGAAATGAACAAACAGGAGATCCATCCTGGCTTCCGCTCTTGTCTTTGTGCCAGGTGACCTTGGGATCTCCGCCTGCCCGTCTGCAAAATGGGCAGGCAGGCCCCGAGCCCTCTCAGATCTTCCGAGCTTTCTGATCTGCTCTAGAACCTGGCCTGCAGAGGGGGATCCCAGGACAGACCCCTGCTCACACCGCCCACCCCCCAGCTGCTGCTTCACGACCATTGTGCCTGCAGTTTCTCCTCCTCCACCGTCCTTCCCCTCACTGACAGGTCCTGCGGAATATGGCTCCTCCCAGGGAAGTCCTCTCTGACCCCCAGCAGCCCAGGAGCCTCAGATTTCACTCATGCAGCCTGGAACAGTGTCTTTATTACCCTATATGACACCTATCAGTTCCATGAGGTCTTATTCAGTATCTTCTGGAGCCTTTCTAAGCCGTAGCACCTGAAGATGTCAGGGACCCCAAACTCCTGTGTTCCCCCTACCTCTTCCCCCCACAGCACAGGGCACCATAATGGCATGCCTAATTATAGGAAATTAAATATATATAGAATACCAATCATTGCCAGGAGTTGTGGCTGCAGCAATGGACGGATGGATGGATGGATGGATGGATGGTTGGGTGCATGGATGGATGGGTGGATGGAGAGATTAAAGTACATGCTTACAAGGTGCCCATGCCAGGTCTGTGCTAAGTCCTCGACATAAATTACCTTGTTTGATTCTCACATTAACCCTAGGAAGCGGGTGCTATTACGATCCTATTTTGCAGAGGAGGAAGCCGAAGCCCAGAGAGGTTATGTAATTTGTCCAAGGCCACACAGCCATTGTGATGGAGATGTGATAGAGTCCCAAGCAGTCTGATTTCAGAATCCACGGACTCAATCCCTCAGCTGGACTGGAGCCAACAGGAAGCGATCATGAGGGCAGACACGTTTCCCCCACTTTCCCTGGGCTGTGGGTTCCCGGGATCAGGGGCCGGAGTTGGCCCCTCTCTGCAAGGAACAGCCTGGGAAGTAGTTCCCAAAGCTTCATGGGGTGGTTTGGGCCCGTTTTTAGCTTTGAGGACTTGTGGTCACACCTGGCTCCAAATCCTCCCCCTCTCCCACCCTACACACGCAAAGGGGTCTGACCTCGGGCAGGACACCTCACCCCTCTGAGCCTTGATCTGCTCCTCTGGGCAATGGGAATAATGAACTCTGTCCCACAAATTAACACTCTCATTTTGCAGACATGTACCCAGACAGCTCAGAGCTGGGCACACCTAGCAACTCAACCCAGAGGACCATTCCAGGGGGCAGCTAGGGCCTCTGCCTAGGAAGGACTCGCGCCTCCGGGACCTAGCTGGCTTCTGGCCTGGGTCCAGCCTGGCTGCAGCCGCCAGTCCTCCAGGCTTAATATCCTTGGCGGCCAGGCTGGAATAAGCTGCCTTTCAAGAGGGAAACTTTATTTATACCCCGATGCCAGTCGCGCTCCTGCTATTAGAAATTTCATCGGCTGCTCTGATTTAGGGCTTGCCATGAGCTGCCAATCGCAGCCGCCTCCCGGCCCGGCCTGCAGCTCGGCCAGCCTTGTTCCGGCTCACAGCGGCAGAAATGAACATTATTTAATTTCCCGCCAGCGGGCAGTGAAAGCCAGGGCTCCCCCTCCCGCTGGACGATGTATTTATTCAATCCTTTTTGGAAACAGCGTCTGGGGAGGGATCTGCCCGGCGGCTCTAGGAATAGCGCTAATCCTCTGCTCCCTGGCCTGGGGAGGAGCCCTCCCTACCGCTGGAACCAAGGAGGGGTTCCCCAAGCTAGAAGCCCAGAGTGACATGCACCTCTTGACCACACCCCCGCCCATGAGGTGTCTTTGCTTGGGAGATGTCAGCAGGGCCAGTTTATCTGGGAGCAGATCCCAGGAAGCACCCCCAAGGGACTAAGGAAATGTAGCTGGAAGGGGATAGCGGCCAACTCAGTCTGCACAAATGAGCAGGTTCCCCTGGGGCCCCCTGAGGCTCACATGTGCCAGGACCTCTGGGAGACAGCGGAGAACGCACATCTCAGGGTTATGCACCCAAGGGGCAAGGAAGGCAGAGGAATTATACCTCAGCACCCATCCGTCATTGGATAAAGACACCCCCCCCCCAACCAGGGAGGGGCATTAATTCCCCAGCACTTCTCCCCTGCTCCACGTTCAGACCAAACATGTGCCTGCAGCCATCTCGTCACCTTGCGGGGGGTGGGGGGTGCATATGGGCAGGCATTGATCCCATGAGGCTATCCATCTTCCTTGTCACCTACTCAAAGGACGCCTCCTTCAGGAAGCCCTCCCTCTACCATCCCAAGAAAGAAATCTTACCCATCACCATTTTGTCATCCAATTACTTCTTTTCTGGTATATATCATGAGCCAGGATTATCCACATCATTGTTCATGCCCTTATTGTTCATCAATCCCCACTAAGCTGGAAAGTTCCTGAAGCAGGGGTTCGTGTCTATCTTAATGTCCAGTATAGTCCTTGCACAAAGTAGGTGTTCAACAAATGTTTTTACGATGGGTAGGGGATGCCTGGTTTGTGTAATATTCCTGGTCCTGGGTACTTTACCCCAGTACTTGGCACCAGGCAGGGCTGTTTACATGTGATGACAGGTCCTTCAACACTCAGGCCAAGCTTTCGAGGAAGGTATTGGCATGCCCATTTGACAGATGGAAAGATGAATGCACAAAGACGCTGCATTAAACTCAGCTGCAGACTTGCACAACACCCACAGCTTGCTCCATTCTGCCTGAAGCATCAAAGATCAGGTGAAAAAAGTTTTCTGGACCCCATTTCATAGCTATAAGAGCTGAGGCCCTCTGGGAATCCCAGAGGATGGGGACAAATGGGGTCCCCACCCTTGTAGAGCTTTGTAGGACCCTTGTAGGGCCTTAAATGCTAGAGGATGCCAGTGGAGAAGAGTATCCAAAAGGGCTGGAGCAATCAGGGGGTGCTCCCTGGAAGAGGTGACTTTTCTCCCTTCTCTTATAAACAGTTAAACAAGAAAGAAAATCAGTCCCTGGAGATTTGGGGAGGCAGGAAATTAAAAATATTTGATGACCCACTCGCCCCTGCAGCACATCACTTGGAAACTTTTATGTACAAGACACCTCCAAAACAGAAATTTTTAATATGTAACATAATGTTTTGTATGTAATACGTTTTAATATGTCACGACTCCAGATTACCCAAGTTGGGAGATCAGAGAACAGTTAAAAATCAAATGGGGAAGAAAGCACAAGAAACAAAATCATAGTTACATGAGGCGACAGATGTGTTAACTAAGCTTATCACGGCGGTCATTTTGCAATATAGGCATACATGAAACCATTGTGTTGCACACCTTAATTTTACATGATGTTGTATCTCAGTAAGGCTGGAGAAAATAAAATAAGTAAAATATAAATAGGAAGGCGGGAAGGAAAGAAGGAAGGAAGGAAAGAAGGAAGGGAGGAAGGAAAAGAGGGAGGGAGGGAGGAAGGAAGGAGGGAAATAGTGAGCCCCAAGGGAAAGAGACAGGTGGACAGAACACGGTGGAGAGAGGCATTTCCCCGGACAATGGATTCAGCACAAGGGTGATCCTGTAGCCTTTGTCTGCAGGACACAGTGGCAGCAGAGGCCCGGAGTGTTAATTGTCTGTGAGTTCTAATAGGTGTAATATTCTCAAGTGTTACATGTGCATTAATTAAGTAACACTGCATTTAGCTCCAAATCATGCAGAAGGCGTGTGCAGTGTTTGCACAGGCATAAATATCCGCTGAGTTAGCGAGAGGCTGGCACGATCTTCCCTCTGCCCACGGTGGTCTGAGAAGGCATCTCGGGAAAAACGGGGAATAGAAGCGTGGAACCAGCGAGGGGTACAGGGGCTGCTGCAGAGGATGAGGGAAACCTCCCCCACCCCTCAGGACTAGACAAGGGATGAGGAACTAAAGATAAGCTCCATATATGATAGCATAGCTAGTGGGTGATGAGGTCCTGAAGATGTGAATCCCAGCACTGCTTCTCACTTGCTGTGTGGCCCTGGACAAGTGGCTTGGCATCTCTGAGCCTCAGCTGTCTTATCTGGAAAAGAGTGAAGATGATGGGACCCAAATTAGGGAGTCATTGTGAGAAGCCCACGTGGAAGGTTGATGCCTGGAAAGTACATGTTGCACAGTGCTTCGTGGTGTGTGGGGTTGATGGTGGCCACGGTGGTGAAAGTGATTCTAGCTTCCTTTCATGTTAAAGATCTGGAAATTCTCTAAACTGGGGTCTGATGCCAGTGGATTCTCTGTGTTCAGGATGTTCCCCGAAGAGCTGAGACCACAGGAAGGGAGATCATCATCCTGCTCCAGGCAGCACTGAGCTCTCCACATGGTGGGGGGAAGCAAGCAGCAGCAGCTAACCAGGGGAGGTAGCTCGGGTTGGGGAAGGGGTAGAATCACCCCAGGAAGAGGGTACACAAATGCTGTCTATTCTTCCTTCTGTCTCCTGCAGGGCATGATTTCGGCTTGGTGCCTCTCCTGCTCTGAGCGACAGTCTGTGAAATGGGATGATAATTTCAGGCCATCCAGAGAGGAACTGATGGCACAAAAACCCTATTGAAATAAGAGGGCTGTTGCCCTTGACAATGGGACAGAATCTGCAAAGCAAGGGGATGCCCCAGAGGTCCTGTCTGTCCCCGTAGAGCCCTGCTGTGCCCATCTGATCTTGATTAGCCCTACCTGCAGCTCTGTGGGTTCTAAGACCACACCCCCAGCCATGTTTTAAGACACAGCATTACTAGCCCTCTCGCTGAATCCCCTTATGCAGATGGGGAGACTGAGGCTGCAAGAAAAGAAGTGATTTGCTCAAGGACACCTGGTGATCTGAGGGCAACCTAAAGCCCAGAAGCCTTGACTCCTGCCCAGGACCCTCAGCTCCGTCCCCTGTCAAAACTCTGCATGGCGACCCCCAGCCAGAGCAGAGCCCCCACCCCAACCCTCCCACTCAGGTGACCGAAGCCATGGGGTTGTTTGTCTGTTTGATCCTCTCTCATTGTGCTGTTTTTGCTTTTCCTTTTAAGGGCTCAGGATGCAGGAAAACCAACTCAACGTGCATAATTTGGTAATTATTTCTTGCGTTCCTCCTCACGGCCGTGCCTGCATACAGATACTGGAATTTGCATAAAACAATCTTGCTACCAGTCCCACAGCTTCCCTGGAAGAAGATGCCCAGGCGGGGGAGGGGAGGTTCAGGTTGGGCCCACCTGTCCCCCCTCTGTCCTCAGCCACAAAGAGAAATAAAGGTAGCACAAGGGCGGGGGGTTGGGGAGTGTGGCTCAGCCCTGAGCACCCACACCCAGGGGAGACGGAGAAAGGCAAGGACCCGGTGGGATCTCCGTGGGCAGGAAAAACCACCCCATGGCAGCCCAGAACCCTCCCAATTAGTATTCAGCAAGCATCTCGCTCAGAAAGGATTAATGGAGTCTGATGCTTAATATCCTGGAGAACAATTAATTTGCCCACAGTTTTGTCATGGTTGAAAGTCAAATGCTGGAACAGATCGATGCTCGCGCGGCGAGCTGGAGCCCAGAAACGTTCGGCAGGAGCAGAATTTTAATTTTCCCATCCTGTGCGCCCCCTCCTCCCCATTCCCAGCACACCCACTTTCTGATAGTTCTAAAAGCCACTTTATCCGTGTACAGCGCTTGTTGTCTTCACAACAAAAGTCCACTGGGAGCCTTCGAAGGCAAAATCCTCCCCGATTTTCATTATGGGATTAAAGTCAGACAGCCCTTCTTGGGGGTCTGACCTCCATTTTATTCCAATTGTCCTCCCTTGCTCCCCCTCAGCCCCAGCAGGGCCCCTGATGTCTTGACATTGTCACCAGGACACTTGTTCTGAAAAGATGCCCGAGCGAGGCGGGACGGGGTGGAGTGTGATGGGTGTTTGCTTATCTATTTGCTTGCCAGGTTTTGGCCATTTGTTTATCCCGAAGAGTCAGCTTGGCCAAGGAATTCGCAGGCAGGGTGGTGGTGAGCTTGGGAACAGGGGAAATCGACAGGCTCAGGAGGAATGTGGGCTTTGTTTAAAAAAAATCACTTCCAGCAGGGCTGGGTGGACGAGGCGACTTGGGCAATTTGATCCCAGTCGGTGGTTTGGAGGCCATGGGTTGGGGGCTTCACGGGTGTGGGGACGGGATGCCAGAGGGGAGGTGTCTTAGAGGTCATCTCGTCTGACCCCCCCCCGCCACCTTCCAGCTGGGGCACCCGAGGCCCAGAGAAGCCAAAGTGGTCATCCAAGTTCACATAGCGGAGGACCGCGAGCCATGTTTCCTGACACCAGAGGAGCATTTCACGTTTCCCGCCACAGGCGCGAAAACCCCAAACTCACCTCCTCAAAGTGTGGCCCCAGGGCCAGCGCCATCAGCCCCACCTAGAGTTTTTAGAAAGGCAGGGTCTCAGGCCAGCTTCCCAGGCACAAGACCCAGGCAGCCCCATGGGGCCCCAAGCCCAAAAGGGCGCCACGCTTGATTCAACACTCTCCCGCCGATATCTTGAGAATCTTTTGAACCATTTTTGAACGTGGGGCCCCACGCTGTCATCTCGCACGGGGTCCTGCCGGTCACCAGAGCCAGGCCTGCTGAATCAGAATCTGAATTTCAGCTCGGTGTCCAGGAGACTCCGGGGAACACTGACATTTAACAAGTGGCTGATGTAAAAACCCCACTCACCAGCCCCCGGTTCGGAGGGTCGGCCAATGCCTGCGCTGTCCAAGAATCACAAGAGAGACAACGGATGCCACCCACCTCTCTCGTTGGGGAGAATAGAGACAGGAGGCTCGGACGCCCGTGGCCACCGGGGCTGGGTCATGGCCGTGCCTGCCCTCCAGGTTCTGGGGCTGCTGAGGGTTGCATGGTTTCAGGGGGATTAAAAGTTTGCCTCAATAGATGTGTCTAAATAATAAATAGGTCCTCCCTGGTCCCGAGGACCTCACCCTCAGGACTGCCCCCCATCTCTGATAAGCCTGCATGCCAAGTGAATCTCAGGGCACCCCCCACACACCCGGGATCCCTGGGGGGCCCCTCAAACCCAACTTGATCTCAGTCACCTGTGACAACAGTCCTCCCCCACCACCCCGTCCCCAAGGCAAATTTCACTTTCCTCATTTCTCAGGTGGGAAAACAGAGGCCCAGACAGGTGAAGGGACAGGATCCAAATGTGACCCCTGGACTTCCATGGTTCCCCATGGTGAAACCTGTAATGACAGGTGAGTCACTAACCTCGGTGAGGGGCAACTCTGTTAGAAAGTGGGTGCGTGGAATGGCAAGGGGACAGGGAGCCTGTGGGTGGGGGTAACTCAGGCAGCTCTTCTCAGAACAGCCCTGCATTGGGCAGCCCACCCATGGGCCCAAGAAAGCTGGCGTCACCCCCTTCCTCTTCCCCAGGCATCTGGACACTACTGTGGAAAGGGAGATGGGGACGGTGAAAGGGCACAGGGGAAAGGGAAGTGAAGGGAGAAGAAGCAAGAGAAGAAGCAAGAGAAGAGGGAGGAGGGAGAAGAAGACGGGGGGAGAAAGAGGAAGGTATTTTATGAACTTTTATTAAAAAGGTATTTTATAAATTTTTATAAACTTAAACATCCACCTCCTCACAGAATCCGTGAGTTATACTGGCTCCACTCTGCAGAGCTGGAAACTGAGGCCATCTGCTGGAAACTGGAACCGTGGAGACTTGGCCTCCTGCCTGGCTGTCCGGCCGGGGACCCTCAGTAGAAAGATTGCCTGTGATGTGGCATTTCCACGTTGTCAGTGTGGACCACGGGCCAAGGTCCCTGCCAAGAGTTTTGCATAACCCATGAGGAGGGCACTGGATGTAAACCCATTTTACAGATACAGACACTATGGCCCAAAGAGGGGAAATCTTTTACACCAGGTCTGCAGGCTGGGAAGGACTGGGAGAGGTTGAGGTGGGGATAGGTTTCTCTTTCTGGGCTGGTTTCCAGGCCGCTCAGGGCCAGATGAGCTCGGGGAGACAGATGATCCAGCCAGTCTGACCCCTCCTGACTGATCAGGCAGTTGAGGCCCAGAGAGGGTGAGTGACCTTCCCTGGCCACACAGCCAGCCAGATGGAGCTTCCTATCTGTCCTAAGGAGGTCAGACCCAGGGTGACCCCAACATGCCTGGGTGTCGGGGGACTAGAGAACAGGGGTCGGTAGGATCTCCCCAGCCAGAAGATTCCCGCAAACCTTCACCCCTGCAAACCTTGATTCCCCAGCCCACGCCCGACCTCAGGCTGAACCCCACTGTGAGAGTGCCCCTCCCAGCCCCGTGGGGTCAGCCAAGGAGGTCCTCGGCCACAGCTGGAGCCTTCTCCCTGGACATCAAACATCTGGCTGCTGGCTTCTGGAAGCAGAGAAGCCCCTTGAGGAGGCCTCTGTCCGATCTCCCCTAGGAGGCCCCAAGCCAGGGATCTGCCCAGACACGCAAAGGAAGAGAATGTAAATGAACACACGAGAAAGCATGTGCTTTTCTGGGGGGCAAGGTGGGCTGACCCTGTTCTCTCCCAAGGCTCGCCTCCATTGTCTCATCTGCAGTTTGGGGACATTTCAGATCAGACGATGCTGAGGATACCTGGCACAGCTAAGTGCTCAGTAGAGGGTCACTGCTGGTATTATTACTTTATCTGGAAACACTCACCCCACTGCACAGGCTCTGAGCTCCACTTGGAGAACAGAGAGTTCAAGGTCAAGGAAATCAGTGGGAGAGAGGCAGCATGGTGTGGAAAAGCAAAGTACCCAAGGCCCCCTGCTTAGTGGGGCCTGAGTTCGAATCCTGAACCCACTTCTTGCAATCTGGAACCTTCAAGTAAATACTCACGGGACTGAGCCACGACTTTCCCGCCTGCAAAATGGGATCATGTAAAATCTGGATCAGGAAGGTGCTCCTGAGCTGAGATTTGTACTAGGGGAAGGTTCTGCCAGGTTAGCCCAGACTCAGTTTCTGCACTGTACAATGGGGAGAATGCTCTGGCCAAGGACAGGCTGCCCCAGCGGTCTCCAGATATGGCCAAGGAACCAGAGGCAGCCTCCGGGCAAGGACCAGGTTCCCCAAGGAAGGTCGGAGACAGGGCTGGGCCTGGTGGGGAGGCCTGAGACTCCATCCATCTTCCGGGCCTGTTCCACGTGCCTGCACGGCTGTAAGCATTATGAAGCCCCAGCTAGGGCACTGTTCAGTCTCAAAGGCACATCCCTTCCCAGCTGCCTCCCACCACAGCCCTCCCAGATCTCAGTAAGGGAAGAATTAGGGAGCAGGCAGACACTGTTCTTTATGGCCCTGGGGACGGGGTGTCCTCACCGTGGTTGTCCGGGAGAAACAAAGGGGAGCCGGGGTGTAGGTTCAGATCCTGCCTTCGCCACCTCCTCGCTGTGTGGCCTCCCATCCCTGAGCTTTGGTGTCCTCATCCACAAAAGAATGATAAATGTAAGCACTGGTGCAGTAGTCCGGGTTGTGCAGGGCTGGGAAGAACACTCAGGAAACAGAAGGTGCATTGCACTTATTATGGAAACAGGAGGCTGTGAAGCACTGCCTCGGTCCCCAGACCCATGACGACACTCTATTTATTCATTGCATTTAGAGACTCAGCAGCATTTGGGGGAGCCCCAGGCTGAGCAGCTTGGGACAGGGGGCAGAGAAACGGAAAGAACATGTTCTCCAAATCCAAGCAGACCCAGCTTCACATCCCAGCCCTGTCACTCCAGCTGTATAAACTCAACTAACCTCTCTGAGCCTCCTTCTCTGCCTGGGAAATGCACAGCGCCTCCCCACCTCGTAGAGTTTGGGGAACATAAAGAAGGACCAGTCAACATGAAGTTAGCATGGAAACCATTCCAGCATACAGTAGGAGCTGAATAAATGCTCATTTTCATACTTTCATGCTCAAGTCAAACATTTTTTTCTTTATTAAAGCAAATTACCAGCTTCCTCTGGATAGAAAAAGATGTATTTTCCTCACAGAGTTATAGTTTTTATTGTACCCATTTCATAAGTGTTACAGATGGGACTGAACAGGGAAGAAAAGGATCTGGTTGGATGAAAGAGATTGAAATTAGCCCAGTGTCTGGCCAGACCCAGGAGAATCCCATTCCAGAAAGGACAGGTGTTCTGGATTACCTCCCTCACAGACATCCATCCACAGGAAGACTGGAAAAGCAAAGAAGTTTCACCTCACACCCCAGTTCTGGTGAACGATTGGTAATGTCTATCGGGAACACTGGGCTGAGCTAGGTTTTGAAGCAGGATGTCCGAACACCCTGGTCTTTCCAGGACTATCTCGGTTTACAGCTGTTGCTCAGCTGTCATTTTTAATCATGCCCCTTTCACTCTCAAAAGTGTCCTGGTTTGCACTGCACGTCACATGCTCACCCTATTTTTCAGACCATGTCCAGCTCAGTGGAAAGAATTCTGTGATCAATTAGCAATGTCTGCAAGGATCACACACACAAAAAAGCTTGGGTACTGAGGTCTTGCAGCTGCCTCACTGGTGCCCAAGGTCAGAGCCCGCTCTGGGAAATATTCCTCAGGTACATGCCCTTAAAGGCAGATGCCCCGTCAGCCTGATTTCACACTTCTAGAGAAGACCACTAGAAATGATCCAGTAAGAAAGAGAAAGGGAGAAATAGGGTAAAAAAAAAAATGGGACAACCTAAACTTGGCTTATATCATGTGGCTCAGGTTGAGAAAGAAAAATCCCAGCTCAGGTCCATTTATAAGACTGTAGATGGGAGTAGGTCCTTTTCTCTTGTAAATGGTCACAAAGTGGACAGGGAACACATACCCCAACAAAGTCTCCGTAGGTGATGGGCTATGGGGCAACCCCCAGAAATCTCAAAGAATTCGTGAGGCCCCTTGGTGTCCTATTGGGTCCTCCTCAGAAACCTTGGAAGTTTCCCACTCCCAGGCCCAGAGAGAGCACCCCTACCTGGGCTCACAGCCTCTTCCCTTCCCTGACTTCAACACAATAGTAGAGCCACTGAAACCCTCTTTTCTTGCCCTAAGAATGCACCATGCTGTGCTTTGACTCTGTCCCCATGCTTGTTGGGGCCATTCTTTCCACGAATTGAGAATTTAGCCTGGCAGGGCCACTAAGGCAGGTTCCTTCCCAAGAGACATGGGAAGCCTCTGTTGAAGGATTTTGGCGCAAGGAGTCTCCATTGGTCTGGCTGAAACTTCTCTAGAACCATGCAACCACCTGAGACCCATCCTACCTAATCCTCCCTCTTCCCCACTCTCCTGCATGGGAGGTCAGACCCACTTCACCACCCAAAGGCCTTCCCTGCCTCCTCACTCTGTTCCCTCCTCTTTCTAAGCCCATCTTGGTATCTGCTCCTCAGAAGAGCAGAATAATGGCATCTTGTAGAAGTCCACACCATAATTCCGCACCTGTGAATACATGATGTTACCCAGAACAAGGGTCTGCAAATATGATTAGGTGAAGGGTCTGAAGAGATGGGGAGGTTACCCTGGATGCCCTCCCCTGCATTCATCTGTTCCTCAAATATTTACCCTTCATCTACTATGGGCCAGGTCAGGAACGAATGAGACCCAAACCCAGCCCTCCAAAAAGAGGTGAAAAGTTACAATTCATAGAAAAGAGGAAGTTGGGGACAGCTCTCCAGAGAAGGTGCATCAGGCTAAGACTTAAGTGGTAAGTGGGAGTGGTCCAGATGACAAGGAGGAGGAAGAGCATCCCAGGCAGGAGGAACTACATCTGCAAAGGCTTCATGGAAACAGTGGGGATGTGGCCCTCCTTGGGCTCACCCAGTCCCCTGTGCTGCCCCATCCACAGTGATCTCTCTGGGTTATAACTGCTTGTATCATGGTCATCCTCATAGACTGGGGGGGCTTCTTGAATGCATTGACTCTATTTTAGCCACTTTGGAATACCCATGTGTAGAACAAATCAGGCACAAACTACTTGATAGATTGGTTAGGTAAATGGGTATGGGTATGTGGGATGGATGGATGCATGGATGAGTGGGGTGGATGAGTGGGGGAATGAGTGCGAGGATGGGTGAAGGAGTGAATGGGGGGATGGATGGAGGATGAGTGGATGGGGATGGGTGGGGGAATGAGTAGATGGGTGGGGGGATGAGTGGCTGGTTGTGTTGGAGGATGAATGGGTGTATAGTCAGATGTATGGATAGATGCATGGGTGGATGGATGAATGGGTGAATGGAGAGCCATGAGGATGGGTAGATGGATAGTTGGATGGGTAGATGGGTAGATGAAAAAACAAACAGGTGAGTGAGGTCACGGTAAAGGGGAGATCAAAGAAATTGCCAAGTGAATGAATGAACGCTTCCAGGATTTGCCAGTGAGAAAGAACTCCATCTTCTCTCCAAATCAGTCACTGTCTCTGGAGCCCCAGCACTTCTCGGGGGGCTTCCAAAGATGGCTGGAGCATGAACAGGCCTGTCTCCCCACCACCTTTTACATCTCCCATTCCCATCCCCACGGTCCAAAGGGACAGGAAGCCCTTGTCACAACCCCTGTGCCTGATGACCTGCTCCTCTGTCATAGAATTCACAGCCATTGACGATAGTGCCTGGGACAAAGATCAATCTACAACGGGTTATCTCAGGCACTTCAGAGGCAAACAGAGTCATACTACACAAGCTGAACCTGGGGAACCCTCTTGAGAAACAGGTTACAAACACAGAAACAGCCTGGCCCTGGGTTGTAAGATGCAAACCATCAACCCAAATAGGTTTCTCCAAGTCTGAGCAGTGACGCTCTTGATGTAGCTACTCGTGCAACCATTGACTCTTACTCATCCATCCAACCATCCATCCATCCATCCATCTATCCACCCATTGATCTGTCTGACGTTCACTCGGGGCCTGCTACACGCCAGGTACTGTACTTGGTGCTGGAGGCCACAGAGATCCCATTTGGAACCCCAAGATATTCTTAGGGGCCCGTAGGTCAACTTGCCAGTTATACAACATGGAGGAGGTTGGGAGAGGGGAAGGGAATGGGATCTCAGGTTCCCCCGCCCCCTCACCTCCAGCATCCTTCTGCCTCCCAGCCTCACAGGGGGGTAGCCCAGCTCACGGGCTGCTTGGCCACTTGCCTGAAGCGTTTAGCACATTCACAGCCCAGCAACCTAGTTCACACCAAGGTGTGAATGACTGAGTCCTCCTAACCCCTGGGCTGTTTTCCCTTCAAAATGAAAGCTGCTGAACCCCAGGGCCTCTCTGGCAGAGCCCTCTTGGATTTCAGAAGGAGAAACCTAATTAAGGAAGAATTTGAGACAAGATCTCAGTGGGGGTGACATAATGGAGGTGGGAGGGTAGACTCTGGAGTCTCTTTTGTTGAACAGCTGGTTTAAAAGAGCACTGCAGGGTAAGGAGTCCCCGGTCCTGGGTCAGGCACTGTTGTTTCCAGCTCATGCTCCTGTGCACAGCACTCAACAGTTTATACAGTGTGCTGGGATGGACACCAGCATTCCCTCCTAGGTGAGGGGACAATCCCAAAGCCAAGGCCAGCAGCTATCCTTCTGCTATTGCTATGGATCGGTAACACACGCACAAGGCCCTTCCTCCGAGAAATACCTTGGGGCTGGCTTTGGCCTCTGAGGTCCAAAGTCAGGGGAAAAGGGAAGTGGAAGGAAGCAGCAAAGAGCTCTGAGGGCCACCACAGACGTGATTGCCTTTACTTCTCATGACAACTCTGGGGTGTGTTGACTTTGAGGCTGTGACAAGACTGGGGATCTACAGCGAGAAGTATCTTGATCCAGGTACTGAGGGGAATCTGCAGTTCCCAACCATGGGGCTTCTGTCCATCCTAACAAGCATCTCAACCCTTTCTTGCCTCTGGGCCTTTGCATCTGCTATTCCCCTTTCCTGGAATGTCTTTTCCACCCCACTCCGTCCTATTGCCTGTTTCACTGCTTCCCAGCTGTCCAATTTCATCTCATGGGTCACTTCCTCCAGGAAGCCCACCCTAACTATCCTCTGGACATGTGTAGGAGCCATTCAGGAGGTGCCATGCCACACTCTCCTGACCCACTGATTTCAGCACAGCCGAGGGGACACCACCTTGCCGGTGGCCAGCATCCCATAAGTGGGTATCTCCCCACTTTCCTGCCTCAGTGTTTTCTCGGAGCTGAGATATGTTCCACACTGCCCCCACAAGCTCCCCTGCACTGTTGCAGCCCAGTCGCCCACAGCAGCAACCAGACCAATGTCACCCCCTTCACTGGGATCGTCTTCCTTTTCTGATGCCCTGTTTCTGAACCATCATGGCTGCTTCCTGCAATCACCTCTGAATAAATGTCCAGCCCTGAGGTCTATGCCTCAGGTCCTGCTCTCATGGGCCCCAAACTAAGATATGTTGTGGTCCAGCTTTTCCTCCCTGGTTACACTCACCAGTTCCTCGAAGGCAGAGTTTGGATACATTTGGGTCTTTACAGAATCCCAGTGCCTAGCACTGGGCTAACAAATATTCTTGGAAGGAAGAGAGAACAAAAGAGGGGAAGAAAGAAGAGGAAGAAGGAGGAGGAGGGGAGAGGAGGGATGGGGAGGGAGAGAAAGGATGCCAAGAGGGAGGGACACAGGGAGAAAGGGAGGAAGAGGTTGCTGGTCTTGAGCCCAGGTGTGTCCTGCTGCATATCCCAGACATGCCGCCTCCCACCCCCCACCCCCGATACAGGTGGTATAGACCAAAGAGGCCCCTTGGTGGACACCCTCCCTCACTCTGGTGTAGTCACCATTCTGTCTAATTCTGGCTTCTACTTTCCCCGCTCCCCCCACTCCCTACCCTCCCACACACACATGCAATGAATTATATCCTCAGGAGGTCCTGCCTGGGTATAGGAGGAAAAAAAAAAAAAAAAAGCCCGAGATAGAAAACTCCACCAGCCATTTTTTTTTTCCCTTTTTGTCCCCACGAGCAGGTGCACAAGGTAATGCCCCTGATTTTCAAGATCTGATTAAACTGTCATAGACATGGCACAATCACAATAACTCCTCCACCTCAGTGAGGCCCAAATTATTACAGGCCTGCATGTGCCCTGAGCTGCTGTAGATAAGGGTCTGTCAGCGTTTCCATTACCGGGCCCTGTTTGGGGGATTTGTTTATGTAAATTGGATGGATTGGGTGCTCCAGGGAGTGACGGATGGGCTGGCAGCAAGGGTGGCAGCTGGGTGAGGAAAATGTCACCTTCGTGCTGCCACTTGTTGACGTCATGCATGCGTGTCTCAGGTTCAGCGGGATGGGGCCCGGTCACTTACAGCAGCTGGGGCAGGCAGTCAGAAGCTGGCAACATTTGGCCTGCTGGAGTGGGCAGAGCAGCTGCAGAGAACTGGGGTCAGAAGGAGTCATGGGAAAGATGAGGTGAAGTAGGGGATGAAGGCAGACATCATATCCATTTCCAAGCTGGTAGGGATTTTGGAAGGCAGTCGGGGTGAGGGGCTGAGAGGTAAATGGGAAAGGAGCTAACAGATGGAAAATGCAGCATGAGTAAAATACCTCCACGCCAGGCCTTTGGAGTGTGATATGCTTAAACCTGAGCTGGATCTCACCAGTGGCTTGCCAGCTCAGAGACTCCAATCCAAACTTGACTGTGGCCTTTGAGACACCCACTGTGTGATGGTCCCTAAACTCTGCCATGGCCCCATCCCACTCAGTCTGCTCCAGCCTCATGGCTGTGCAAGTCCTTAATCATGCCCCACTTTTGTACCACAGGGCCTTTGCACAAGCTAACCTCATGGCCCCAAATGCCCTCCCCCAGCCGTTTCCATCTCTGTCCTTGGAATCTCAGTATAAATGGCCTCCTCTGAAGACCATTCTGATCACTGAGGTCAAGGGTCCATTCCCGCCACCCATTAACCACTCCTACAAACACCCTGCCCTTTGCCAACAGAACATTTATCACCATGGGTAATTATGTGCTTGAGTGATTGTTTATTTGTTTACTATCTGGAGAGGATATATGTGGTGTTTGTCTTCCCTCCCCCCTTCTTCTTTGGAGGAAGCTCAGGCTGTCCTTGCACGTGGTTCTGGCTGGGCTGCCAATCGCCAACTCAGCCCCCTCACCTCTCCCACATGCACACTAAATCCAGGAAAGGAAGTCTGACCCATGCTTGGATGACCAAACCCTCATCCCTCTGAAACAAGGACCAGCTCAGGGTGCACACAGGGGGCCTGAACAGGGACAATCAGCATCCACAGAGCAGAAGGAGTACAGTGGTTTTACGACATGTCAGCCTTCCAGAATTATCCCCACCCTGGCCCTTGGGGTAATTAACCATGTGCAGTTAGAAAACAGGAGCAGATTGGATAGAGGTAAGGAGACACAGAAAGTTGTGTTCACATAAGGACGGAGTAATCCAATCCCCCAGTTTGGTCCTAAAGTCTCAGGGGCAAGACCAGAGTGAAGGTTGACATCAACCACTAGGCTTGACCCACCACCTTCTTTGCGACTTACAATCATGACAAAGGCCTGTCTCCCCTCCCTGGACTCCTTTCTCTTGCTCTATGAAATGACATTGACTCAAGCTGTACCATCACCTGGAGCAAACTCCTCCTCAGCCTTCAAGATCCCAACCAAAATATCCTTTCCCCTCTGACCCCAAGTAACATGTGCGAGCTCTCATGTCTTGTGAGCCCCCTATGATAATAAGAAAAGCTCATCTTTACTGAATGCCTTCTATGTTCTAGGCAGTGTTCTAAGGGCATTACAGAATTTAAATAATTTGATTTTCACATTGACCTCTGAGACTCATTTTGCTGTGATCTCCATTTTGCAGATGGGAGATTAGCAAAATGACCCGACTGGTAAGCTCCAATGCCACCAAAAGCCCTGAGTGTTACCCTCCCCCTGCTCCCCACCCCTCCTGAGGCCCACCCTCCCTCCCAGGGTCTCTGGTCCCATTTGTCACATTTGCCAGAGCCCTGGAGTGGGGCATCCTGGATGTGGCTGTTCTGACACTCTACAGCCCTCCTCAGGCCCTTCAGCACGGGGTGACAGGTGCAAACCCCCAGGGACAGGGAAGGAAGAGAAGAGAGAGAGAACGGTGTGGGGGAGGACAGGTGTGGGGGAGGGACACACACCACCGCCACCAGGGACAAAGGACAGGAATGGAGAGAGGGCACAGAGGGAGACCAAGGCAGAGAGACATGGGCAAGGGAAGGCGAAGAGCCACAGGGAGAGAAAATCAGGCAACAGAGACCCCGAAGCCATGAGGGACCCTGGAGGGAGGCCAGCGACTCAGGGGCGCAGCGGGAGGGGAGAGGGCCAAGAATGACATGGGGGCCAGGGCCTTGCAGACGCCCCCATCCCTGCCGCCTCCTCGCCTCCTCGCCCTGGCTGTTCCTTCCTGTACAAACACGGGCTTTGTTGGCCAAACAAACCTGGGCGGAGTCTGGGCTGGGATCCCTTTCATGCGGCAACTGTTACCATGTGGAGAGACACCCCGATCTAAATAATTCCACATCTTCCCTCCTCCCGCTGGCTCTTGGCAGGCTGGCGAGAACGTGCGTGGTTCCATCCTTCCATCCTCCGTAGGGAGGGGGGTTGTTTGGGGGGGTGTGCGGGGGGGAGGTGGGAGATGGGAGGCGGCGGGGGGGGAGAGGAGATGGAGGGGGTGCAGAACTCCCCCACCCCCCAAGTCAGGAAAAATAAAATGTTCCTCTGCCTTTCCCTCCCCCCAACCCCCGCTTTTTTTCCTATCACGGCCAACCCCAGCACACTTCCCAGGCAATTTTTATTTTTTTTTAAGGAAAACAGGTCTTTCAAGACAGAGGTGACCCCGGTGGTGATAAGGGACAAAGTTCACCTGAGAGTGTTATCTGCTCTCCATGGCTGCCCGGGCCTCAGATTTCTCATTTCGATGAGGAGGCCGGGGAAATTGGATGCAACCCGACAGTCCCCCTCTGATGAGCTTCCTCGAGCCGAGCCTGCAAGGGCAGCAGCCAGGGAGGGAGGCAGGGTGGGCTGGGCTCCTCCCTCCCCCACCCCTCCCCACCCCTTATCACCCTCACTTCCCCCTACTCCCCCAGCCCTGGGCTGGCCAGGGAGGATTCTCCCTGGTGCCTCTGTCTTCTTGCTTCTTCCTCTTCCTGAGGCTTTCAGCCTGGCCTGGCCTTCCTGGGTGAGGAGGAGATGCCCGCACAGGCCAGTTCAGCCCCCCAGAACCATCTGGGCTGTGGACACAGCACTGCCTCAGGGCTCAGAGGCCTTCCAGCCGTCCCTTCTTCCATCTTCCCAACGTCCCCTCTGAGGCCAGCAAACTTGTGCTGTAAAGAGCCAGATCATACCTATTTTCAGCTCTGGGGGCTACACGGTCTCTGTCAAGGCCAGAGACAACATGAAAATAAACGTGTGGCTGTGTTCTAACGGAACTATATGGACAGAGGCGGACAGTGGGCGGGATTCGGCCCGGCCTGCGAGCTGAGGTTTGCAAACCCCAACCTGGGCTACCTTGCTACTCAAGGTGAAGTGCAGGGATACATGACCTCAGTGGGCCCAGGGAGCTTGTTAGAAAAGCAGAAGCTCAGATGCCACCCAAGACCCACGTCCTCTGACAAATGAGGAAACCAAGACTCACAGACGGGTCAGTTGCCCAAGGTCATGGACCAGGAGCAGCAGAGCTAGTATTTGCACCAAGTTCAGAGGCTTGGTCTCCATGTTCTGTAAGGATCAAAGGGACATGGGTGTCTCAGAGATGCTCATTGACCTGGATGTTCAGAGAACATATGGTCAGAGCTGCAGACAGGGACCCACTCTGCATCATGCCTTGTCCCCCTCCAGCTGGGTATGGGGCCCTCAATACATGAGAGAACCTTCCCTGGGCTCACATTATGTGCCAGGCTCTGGGCTAGCAACAGACATGGACAAGAGCTTCTGTCCACACCCAAGGAGCAGAGAGTCTGGTGAGGGAGGCCAGTGTGCACCAAAGTGGCCTCTTGCAAGCTACACTGCTTTGGGTCGTACCCAGTGTTCAATAAATAATACTACTGTTATTGCCATTACTATGACTATAATATTGTCATTATTTTTGATAATATTTTTCTGCCAGACTCACCATTTGAAGGGAAGTAGACTTTCCCGTGTCTCTGCCAACTTGGAGCGGCTCAGTTTCTCTTCTTTTAGAAGGGAAGACCAGATAAGAGAAACTACCTTTTCCCTATCTTACCTGTCTGGATTAAGATTGACAGAGAGAGGTCAAGTAACAGTAGCTTCAACAAGATTGAAGGTTGTTTCTCACTGACAGGACAGAAATCCAATGGGAGGCAGTCCACGTTCTGTATGGAAATTTTTCCTCATGGTCCAATATGGCTGCTTGAGCACCAGCCATCATGTTCATCTACCAGCCAGCAGGGAGACAGCAAGGAGGAAGAAGAGGCAAAGGGGTGCCCATCAACTGTGTTCTAAAAAAGTTTCCTTGAAGCTGTTCCATAGAACTCTGCTTACACCTCATTGACCAAAATTTAGTCACTCAGCCACAACTAGCTACAAGGGAGGTTGAAAAAGATAGCCTTTTGGGGGGAGGCCACAAACCCAGTGAAAAATTGGGAATTTCATTAGTTAGAAAGAGCAAACACATTCAGGGCCAGGCAATTCATGGTCTCTGCTTCCCCCATGATTTGGGCGGTGGTCTCCCAAGGTGGCCTGAGACCCACCTACTGGAGAGTTATCTTTGGAGGGACACAGACCCAGTGAGGAGGAGCCCACACACACATTCAGACAGCGTTCTGTGGTGTGCTGGGGGCCCTTCCATCCCTCCGTGCCTCCATGCTCATGCTGTGAAGGAGATGAAGAGGCCAGGTTCAGAGGAGAGAAACCCCCCAAGGTCATTCAGCTGGCCAGGGACAGCGCTGGGTTCTGGGTTCTGAGAGGCTGCACTTGGGCCACTTTCCAATATAGCTCACCTTGAGCTGTTGAGAATATGTTCCTTCTCTTTCTCTCTTTTTTGTCTCTGCTTCTCTCCGTCCCTCTACTGGTTTCTCTCTTCCCTCTACCTCCATATACATATATATGCATATCTCTCTATGTGTATGTGTCTCTCTCTCCCACCTTTCTGCCTCTCCTCTTGAAAAACAATTCAAAACTTCAACTTACCAAGGCTCACCCTTCCCAAACGGGGTGCTCTGAATGAGACCAGACACCCCTGCTTCCTCCCTCCCCAAATAGGACCCAAATAAGGACCCCACGAGGCTGTGTCTTCCGATCTCCACCAAGGAAGGCCTGGTGCCGTGTGGTTACAACAGGGTGACGGGCGCAGGGCGGCTTGGCATGGAGCCAGGACTCCGCTGGGAGGATCGGGAACCGGATGTCTCCAGGCTTTGAGGAGCATGTCTGCACCTGTCCTGAGCATCTGGGGCTGGGCTGCCCTCCCTGCAGCCGTCAGGGCCTGTGGAGGCAAATGTCTTTAGGGCGCCAACCTGGGGAGGAGGTGGGAGGCCCCTGTAGACAGACATCGCCGAACTCTGGCAACAGCCCAGCAGGTTCACGCCAATAACACCCCATCTCACTAGTGAGAAACTGAGATTTAGAACCCCCCCTAGCTGGAACCCCTAGCTTGAACCGTAACAGACAGGGACAAAGCCAGGATTTGAACCAGCATGGCTCCAGGGTTCTGGCTCTTAACCGTTATCCTCTTCACAGCCCCATCCCATCCCTGAGTCAGGGAGTTGCTGGGTCCTTGAATCCATAGTTACTTGAGGTCCCAGCAAAGACCTAGGGGATCAGACAGGAGTGGGAGACAGAAGGGGTCGTTTTCACACAGCAAGGCATGCACGTGGACTCCTGAAAACACACACATGTACACTAACATGTACACCTATGCACACATGTGCACACACAGCATATACACGTATCTGCACACACAGGCTTGCACACACAGAGATGCAAACACACACGTGCTTGCACACCCACAGGCACACACATGCTCACTCTATGTTCCAAGGTCTCTCTGACCTCAGTATGAGGCAGGGGACAGTTTCTAGCCATTTCCTTCCAGGGCCCACCCCATGCTGGAGACTCCATGGAGGCCAGGGAAAAAGCAAAGAGCCCCTTACAAAGTCAATTCCCAGGATCTGACTCCCTGATCCAAAATTCCCTCTTCAGACCCTGACATGGAGGTCCCTGGAGGTATTTTGGAGTCATCCAGCTCAACCTCCACCTTACAGAACCTTCTCCTAAGCACAGCCTATGAGCTTGAATGCCCCCAGAGGCAGGAAGCTCATTACATCCCTGGGCACTCACACCAGTGCCAGGCAGTTCATGACATCAGAAGGATCCTCTCTTGCCAACCATGTGCCTTGAAGAAATCTTCTTCGCCTCTCTGTGCCTCAGTTTACACAACTGTGAGTGGGGGCTGTAGTACCCACCTTCAACCTGGGCTTCACCACTGTGAGGTTCAAACACCATTGGGCATAGACAGCTCTTCCTCGAAGAGGCCAACACATGAGAGCAATTAGTCCTCCTCACAGACTCATCCAAAGCCAGCAGGCCCTTCCCTGTCTGGAGCACAGTGTTCCCACCACAGAGAGGGGAGAAGCAGGGAACCCAGAGAGTCATGGGGCCTCCGGGCGGGGAATGACAGCTGCCCTCTTCCCACTCGTGAGGGTCTCCAACCCTCGTAAGGCTGAGCTGCTCTCCCACAGGTGAATGGCCACTAGCCAGTGCCCCCTCCCTATGAGTCTCAACTTCTCAGAGAATGCTGGGACGGGAGGTCGCGGGGACCTCACCGAGCCGGGATAGCCGCCAACACTCATGAGCCACAGCGCGCAGGAATGTGACAGAAAAAGATACTCTGGGCCAGGAACTCAAGCGGATTTCTTCTGTTGCCTTTCACTCCTGTGCTATCACCAGCAAGCCTCCATGCATTCCCGGGACCTCAGTTTCCCCATCTGTCCAGTGGAAATAAGTATGCCGACCCCAGCCAGGCTGCTGTGAGGGCAGAATCCAGAAGTATGTGCTTATCCCCAAAACAACATGACTATTCATTTCAAACAAACTATTCTATAGACAGCAAAGGAGAGGCCCAGAGAGGTCATGTCACTGGCCCAAAGCCACACAGCATGCCAGACCCAGACCAGGTCATCCCACCTCAAATCCCATTCGGGGGAAGGAAGGAACCTGCTCCACACACATGGGGTCCCCCAGTACTGGGAACACCCCACTTCCGTCCTTCAACAATGTACCCCGAGCCCACTGGGGACTGAATTAACTCCTCCTTTTGTAAATGATCCCTGACAGAAAACTCCTCCAGAGACAAGGAAAAATATTTCCCCCAAACCTATTTACTTTTCAAATTTCAGTTGCCATAACAACTCGGCACAACTATTTATGTGAAATCTTCCCCTTCCAAATCTCCCCAAGCACCACACTCTATGGAGAGTGCAACTCAGCCCTTTCAATAACAACACATTTTTTCAATCAATTTGGGTCTGGGATCTTTTTTTTTTTTCCTATAAACACACATAAAATATGTTGTGCAAAACTTTTCAAAGCTAACAGGGAAATGCCGGATTTTATCGACCTATTCCTCTCTAATTGCCCCCGATAGATGCTTTCTGCAGCATGATAGTGACAGAAATAACCAGCTAGCTTGTTTGTTTGTTTGTTTGTTTAAACTCCTTTGAATCGTTTCCACTGGAGGTCATCTGGGAAGTGCCCCAAGTCAGAGGGGGTCCCAGCAGAGTCCTGAGCGCTGGCTGGCTTGGGCTCAGGCTCTGCCCCTCGCAAGCTGCGTGTCCTTGGAAGAGCGGCCCGAGTGTCTGGCCTGAAAAGGGCCCCATCTGGGCCAACTGGGCCCCTACCCAAGGTTGGGGGTGGAGGATCCTCAAGAGGAGGACTCTGTGTTTGAGGCGTCCTGCAAATGTCCTGGGATCTGGCAGCTGCAGGTTTGGGATCTTGGAGACACTCCCCACTCCCCGTTGAGGATTTTCGGCTCTGGGCTCCTTGGAAGCCTTCATATAAAGCTGTTACCTTTGCCTGGAGTGTCCCCTTCTTTCCAACCTGTTGGGTTGATGTGAAGGAGCCGGGGCTTGGTTTCATGCTCTACTGCTACCATCTTGAAATTCTTAATTGGTTTTGAACAAGAGGATCTGTGTTTTCATTTTGCAACTGGCCCCATGAAGTCCATAGCTGTCCCAGCCAGTCCCTACTCTAGCACATTGTGTGCGTCAAATCATTTCGTCCCAGACGACACTTTGAGGCCGGCATAGCCATGATCTCTGTTTTCTGGGCAAGGAAACTGAGTCCAGAAAGGGCAAAGGTCATCACCACCCCAAACAGGCTGTTATGCATTAGGCCCTATTCCAAGCACTTTTCCCGTGTTAGCTCGTCTAAACCTCATGACAGTCATGTAGAATGGGAACTAGTATGATCCCTATTTTCCAGAGGCACAGAGAAGTAGGGCAACTTGTTCAAGGTCACATAGCAAGTAAGTGGAGGAGCCATGCTTTCCTGAGAGGCCCATTAAATTCCGCCCCCACCCACCCACCACGTGCCTGCACCAGTTTCCTCAGTAGGTCCGGGCCTCTAGGCTGACCCCTTCCAGCCCAGCCTTAGTATAGTCAGCAGAACTATCCATCTCACTTAATCTGACCTCTAGTCATGACAGTTTCTGGCTGCAAATCCCCCCATGGCTCCCTATGCTCTCAAGAGGCATCTCATCTCCTTGGCCTGACCACTGAGACCTTCACTGATATGACCTACGCTGACCTCTGCAGCCTCAGCACCCATCTTGCCCCATTGTACTTCGTGCTCCTGCCCTCCAGACTGCCTGCAGTTAGATCTCTGTACACCCCTGAATTGTCAAGTTAGGGACCACTGGTTCCCTAGATAGGTCTTAGCACATGGGCATTCTAGAAAGCTTGTGGATCTGAACAGTCCAGCATAAGCCATGCTGGGCATCACTCTCTCTTCTTCACTCCGTTGGCCAAGATGCCAACTCCTCAATCCAGCTCCTTCTCCCTGTCCTCTGCCAGCACTCCTGCAAAGGCCTCTGTTCCTGCTTACACAGATGCCTACTCCACCTTCTCCCCAGCTTCTCTGCCTCCAGCCACACCCCTTCCAGTCAGTCCTTCAACTCCAGCTGGAGAAACATGTTAAAAACATAAATCTAACCACTTCACACTTTGCTTCACACTCATTCCCAAAACAAAATCTAAAAAACAAACAAGGCTGAGAAGCCCCCATATCTGACCCTGCTAACCTCACCGGGCACGTCTCCACATCCCCAAGACCCCATGACACGCTAAGTCTTGGTCTCCATAAGCCATTTCTTCTGGCTTGACTACCCCAGCTCCTGGTCTACCCACATCTGCCTCAGCTAAACAGCTCTTCTTCTGGAATCTTTCCTGAGCACTACCCCTCCCCTCAAAGCAAAATCAAACTCCTCCTGGGCTCCCAAAGCCCCCTGTCCTTCCAAATCAAGACATGTATCACAGTAGTATAAGTCCTGGTTTGCATATCTGTCCCCTGTCCTCACATTGAAGGGGAGCTTCCTGAGAACAAAGGACATATTTTGTTCCTTGATGTACTCTCCATGCTTAGAACATACAAAGTACTTAATAAATAGATGGATGAATGGTGGATAGGTAGATGTGTGGATGAGTGGATAATAGATGGGTGGATGGATTAGATGGTAGATGGATGGATATAAGGGTGGATGGATGGATGGATGGATAGATGGATGGGATGATGGAGGGATAGATGGGATAATGGACGGATAGATCGGTGGATGGATAGGATGGATGGATAGATGGATGGATGGAATGGTGGATTGATAGGATGATGGATGAATGGATGGATGGGTGTATGGGATGATGGATGGATGAATAGATAGATGAAAGAAAACCTTAGCATTCCTCTCATAATAGTTCATCTTTGGATGGTAAGGTACTCAAAGTTCTGAATTTATAACAAGCTGGCAATAGATGTTTATTGAATTGATGGCTAAGTGGATGTCACAGGGCAGCTGGTCATCAGCCCTCCAGGAGCACCTGTTTTCCCTCTTGTTTGTTCCGTTCCTTTCCATGTCCACCCTCATCAGTCTCCTACCGTCCTCTTGCTTCCCACAGTTGCCACATGACTCAAAGTGTCCAAGTCCCCCAGATCCATGCCTGCACATTAATTATTGAGTGATATAATCCAAATTTATCTAATGAATTAATAATAAGCCATAGGGGTATTTTAATAATGAAATACTTGGTGTTATGTTTTGATAATTACAGAAGGCTTTCATAATTACACCACAGCTGTGAAAATAAAATCAAAATCAATTAGGTGGTGTGCAATGACACCCCAGGAGTGCCCCTCAAAGCTTCAATGGATAGACCCACCAGGATCACAAAGATCAATTTATCTCTGAGCCAGCTAGGGTCTGGGGTGTCTACATTTTCACAGGATTGTAGAGCTGGGGAGGGATTCCAGAAAGGACAAGGGAAGGAATGTCACTGAAAACATCAAATGTTTAAGTCAGAAAGTGCCTTGAAGACCAACAAAACAAGCCTCTGCTTTCACAGATGAGAAGACAGAGGCTCAGAGAGGAACAATGACTCCCTAAGTCAGTCTCAAATTGTTGGGGTCTGGACTCCCAGTCCAGTGCTCTCATGGCCCCAGCCCACTCACATGTCCTCCTTCTGCCATAACAAACCCTCAGTGGTCTGCCTGAGTTCTTCCCATGCCTCCTGTCTCAACCCCTGCGACTCAACTTATGTACAACCAAACCACCTATGGGTCATGAATGCAGACTTCTCCACACTTCTGCATTGCCTGTGCTGTGCCCTCTGCCTCAGATGCCTTCCCTGCCCCACCCCCAACCTTGAGGTCTGCATGGCAAAGCCCTCCCAGCGGGGATGACCTCCCTTCCTCCTGCCCTCGAGGGCCTCTACTATATGATGATGGCTCATCTGTCTCCTCTAAAAGACTGGGAGCTCTGTTAAGGCAAGGACAAGTCCTGTTCATTTTCTCTCCCAGGAACGTTAACTCGGGGCCTGACAAACAGAAAATGCAAAATACAGCCTTATTCAAGGCCAGATGGTGGAAGAAAAGGGAGAAGAGAGAGAAAAGAAGAGAAATAAACAAGGAAGTTTGGCTCTGGAGTTATTTCCAGAATGTACTTAACCAAGGCCACCTAAAGGACATTTGGGCTTGAAAGTGCTGGTTTAGGGACATGTCACTGGAAATTTAAGCTACAATAAAATGACATGAAAGTGAAAGCAAAATAAATCTTTCAGGATAACCAACGCTAATGATGGTAGATTGACAGATTCTAAACCATCACCAACCCCCAACGCCCATACAGAGAATCAGGAAGCCTGGGCTATTGACCCCAAGGACCGTCAATAAGATGCATCCTCAAAAAGGCACTTGAACTTGTCACAGACACTGCCCCAAACGGGTCCCGCGTGCAGAGCTGACGAGCAGCAGCTGCGGCTGGAAATGGCATAATCATAATGTGGTTCTTCAGATCTGGTGGCCGTCCCACCACTGGTAACCACAGATGTTCCAGGTTCAATCCTAGCACGATCTCTTCCGAGCCATGGGACCTTGGGCAAATGCCTTAGCCTCTCTGTGCCCAAGGGTCATTGGGGAGCAGTTCATGAGCTGATTTCCTTAAATCCCTGGATCAGGGGATGTCTCTGTTCTTACCTTCTCTGCTAAGCACCTTGATTAGCAAGGCCCTCTCAGACTCTCCACGTGGATTGGATGGTACTGGCCCCTCCCACTTTCAGACAGTTCCAGGCGCATTCCCAATAACTAGCCAATCAGCAGAGTCCATTCATGGTGAACAACCCTTGACTCAAGCCAACCAATCAGAACTCAGGAGGGCCATTATCAACAAATGTTCGCTAATATTACTGTTACATTATTGTGGCACATGTTGACTCCCCGAGCTGAGTCTCACTGGTGGGCAGGATAGACAATGAAACTAAAAAGTTTGGGATCCTGGGGAAGCAGAGACGGGTGCCCTTGCCCCTGGTCGCCCCAGCCCTGACAGGTTAGAAGCCTTCTTCTCTCTTGGCTCCTCGAAGGCAGCTGCTCATTCCTGTTCTAACTTGAAATAAAGCGAGGATTCTGAGCGTAGGCATGGAGCCCGGTTCAAACCCCAATCCCCATCCTCCCTGCCTAGTTAGCTTCCCCTCATGGCTTGTTCCTCAGATTTTTCACCTGGAAAACAGAAGACCAAAAACCTAACTCTGGGAAGGTTCTGGAATTTCAGTGTAGTCAGGTTAGCCGGGGGCCTGGCACACAGGAGGGTCTCTGGAAGAGACGCCAACCATTAATAGGGTGCCTGGTACTTCCTTCTCTTGTAACCAGTGGCGAAATTCCCTGTCTGCTGCCAGACTGGGCTCCGTAGGCAGGGCTGGTGTTGCTCATTGTGTCCTCAGTGCACTGTGTAAGGCTAGGCATCAAGTGGGAGGAAATGAATGAAGGAACAGAGGGAAAGACAGCAGGAAGAAGGGAGAGAGAAGGGGAAAAAGCTTGTCTTCTTATGACACCGGAAGTCCAACTGCCCTGGTCTCAAAGAGCACCCAGAATGGGAGACAGAAGACCCATCTTAAACCCTTCACTTCGTAGAGAGTGAGCCCAGAGAGAGGCTGGGACTTCCCCAATGTCACACAGCAGAGTGTGGCTGAACAGGACCCAGCAGAGAGCACCCCCCAACCCCCAGCCTATCCCCAGATCCCCAGTATCCTGCCTCCTGCCCCCAGCCCTCCCTTCTCCCCCTCAGGCCAACCCCAACACATGACACCTCTTCCTGTCTGGAGAAGACACCACCCTCAAGCCAGGTGCTCCCTTCAGGTGTCTCCTGCACACACACACACCCACCCCCACCACGGGCTGGGCCCCTTCGGAAAATACCCTGAGGCCTCCAGGCCGGAAGGAGTAAGGTGACTCAGGGCCAGGTGGGGGGGAAGCTCAGAGAGAAGGAGGCTGGGGGTGCAGGTGGGCGAGTTCTTTGTCAGTGAGTCAGGAAGACAAGCTTCTCTCCCAATCGCATCAAGAATCTCTTGGCCCAAACTCAAGTATGCAGGACACGAATGTTAGCTTCCTGGAACGTTGGCCGCACGAGCTAAGTCCGATCCCACCCGCCCTGGCACTCACATCATGGGGTGATGCGCGGGGCGCTGCTCTCCAGGCCAGGGCGGGGGGAGCCTCTGTCTAATTTGGGGTTTGGGGGCAGTGCGCTGGTCATATTACAAGTAAAGAAGTTGAGGCCCCAGCCAGGGAAATGCCTCAACAAAGGGCAAAAAAGGGGCCACACATCCAGGTCTTTAAGCCCCAAATCCAAGAGAACCTGCTCCAGAGTTAGCCCAGGGCCCAGGTTCGAATTCTGATCAGCCTCTTCTAGGCTTCAGGACGCTGAGCCGGAGGCAGCACCTTTCCTTTAGCCTCAGCGTCGTTCTCTGCAACATGGCGACAAGTTCAGCCCCTCTCGCAAAGCTGTCGCAAAGATCCAAGGAGGCAACTTGTGCAGACAGCGCCCCGGCATGCAGCAGGGGCCGGTGATCTTTTTCCTCTGGGCCCCTTCTTACCACTGGCTCTCTCTCTAGGAACGTGGGTTGAGCGAGAATTCAGTGCCATGAGAGGGCCCACCTCCCAGAGTGGGAGGCCAGGAAAGGCCCAGTGAGCTACCCTGCAGGAGGGCCCAGAAGACTGGAGGGTTTGGGGAGGTATGAGGTCATGAGCAGCCAAGCGGCGGCTGAGTGAGTCCTCAGGGAGGCAGGGGGACAAGTCACCAGGAGTCAAGGATGGATGGCTTTGGGCAGGACCTTGTCCCCCCAATCTGGGCTGTCCCCATACTGTGGGCCCCCCTACTGTGGGCCCCCATCCCTACCTTTCCCTGACTGTGGCCCACTGGCCTGGCCCCCTCCGTTGGCACCACGGTCGCTAACCTGTTTGGGCCCCACGTGTTCCTTCCTTCCCCAGTCAACCAGACCCCTATCCTCCAGGACAAACTCTGACGTGAGCTCCTGCTGAGAGAGAGAAACTGAGGCCAGCAGAGTCAGCAGACACGCACACTGAATCCGGGTCTGGGGAAAATATAAATCACGGTGGTAAGGAGCTTTCCTCAGCTCTTTGGCATGCCCTGGGGGGCCAGCGTCCTTTCTCTGACCCTCAGAGAGTGCCACCTGCCTGGCTGTGCCCTCTCTCCTCCGTGAGCAGGAGGGACTCTGAACTCACAAGCCAGGTCGGAGGCTTCTCAGCAGATCAACTGGGGACAGAGCTAGTGTGGAGTGCTTCTGGGTCTGAAAGTGGCTCCAGCAAAGAAAAACGCCTTTGAGAGGTTGTTCCAAAACACGTGTCCACAGAATAAGAGCGTCCAAAATAACTTTGCCTGCTTGTGTTGGGTTGTTTTGCTTTGTGTCTCTTCACAGCTTTATCGGGAGGTAGGCAGCGAAAATTCCTCTGTGTGTGGCACTTTGCCTGGGGTGGGTGGATTTTCCCGGGATGGGACCACCCGGCCCCTGCCAGAAGCCAAGGTGAAGCAAGGGCACCGCTCAAGGCCAGATGCCTTGCTGACCCGTGAGTTCCTCTCCACCTGAGCCCAGGCCTGGGGATGATGGTGATGAGGCCCCAAGTTCCCAGAGAGACACAGGAAGGCAGGGAGAAGCCCCAAATCCAGGGACGGCTCACCAGGCACCTGGAAAGGTGGAGGAGGAGAGGGGAGGAAAAGAGGGACAGAGGGGTAAACTAAGACCCAGAGAGTAGGTGGCAGCCAGGAATTCAGGTTATCTTGTTCTCAGATTCTCCCTCCCGTTCCTTCCTCTTGGGTATTTTCCTTCTTTCCCTCCCTCTTTCTCCCTCCACCTTCCTTCCTTCCTTTCTTTCTCTCTTCTGTAGTAATTGATATACTACCATCGTCCCTCATTTAAAAGTTAAAAAAGGATACACGCTGGAAAGTCCCCCTCCTGGGTGCACAACTTTGACAATGTATCAAAGCCATGGGATTGTACACTTTAGATTGGTGAATTACATGGTATGTGAGTTATATCTCAACAAAGCCACTGGAAAAAGAAAAAGTCTCCCTTCCCTCTGTCCCTCCCCCCGCACCCACTGCCGCTCTATTGTCCTGGATGCCACCCTGTGACCTGTGGCCTTCTGCCCCTCCCATTCCTCCATTCCTTTTTAGACTTTGGGTGGAATCAGGGGTAAAAGGAAATGAATACAGTCCAAATAAAAGTGGGGAAATAGTCTCTCTCTCTTGTCTTTCAAAAGCACCTACTATGTGTCAAGACCTCCATCACCTGTTTCACACCTGATGACCATTCAGTGACGCGGTGATGAATAAGCCCACTTTCCCAGCCAGGAGCGAGGCAGAGCATCTTCAGGGGCCACGCCACCCCACCCCCACTCCCCACTTCCTTCTATCTCCTCTTTCTCTCTCTCTCTTTCCTTCTGGTCTTGTCTCCTGGAACTTCTCCCCGAGTTTTGTGTTTTAGATGACATCTTCTTTGGAAAGCTGTTTTAAGAACTGGCTTTATTGATGGTCACACAAAGAAATAAATGAGAGAGAAGAGACAAATCTCCCGTACAGAGGAACTTGAAATAATTTCTGTAGCTACTCTGCCCTCAAGGAGGTAGAGCACAACTCCCCATTCCTTCACTGTGGGCAACGCCGAGTGACGTGCTTTCAAAGAGTACAGTGTGACAGGGGGAGGGAAGGACGCTGTCCTCCCACGGAGGACCTCCAGTCATGTTCCTTAGCCGGGTGACCAAAGTTGGCGCCATCAGTCATCCGGCATGGTGATAGCATGTATCCTGGATACTATGTCTAGAGAATGCCACTTTACTGCTGTAGCCTTTCTCATCTAAGCAGGAGAAAAATATCAGACAAACCCAAATTTTGAGGCATTCTGCAAAACACCTGACAGATGCTCTTCAAAGGCATCAAGATCATCAAGGACGGGGCAAGTCCAAGAAACTATCACAGCCCAGGAGAGCCTAAGGAGACACGATGGTGATTACCATGGTTTCTGGAGGAGATCCTGGAACAGAAAAAAGTTATCAGGGAAACCCAGTGAAGTTCAAAACAAGTCGGAACTTCAGTTAAGACCAACATGCCCATATTGGTTCATTCGTTGCCGCGGAAGTACCGTATTAGTGTAAAGGGTTAAAAGCAGGGGAAACAGCTGGAGAGTAGGCTGAATGCTTCACACTCTATTTGCAACTTTCCTGTAAATCGTAAACTATTCTAAAACTGAAAATCCGGGTGCCTGGGTGGCTCAGTTGGTTAAGCAGCTGCCTTTGGCTCGCATCATGATCCCGGAGTCCCAGGATCGAGCCCCGCATCGGGCTCCCAGCTCAGCAAGGAGTCTGCTTCTTCCTCTGATCCTCTCCCCCACAATGCTCTCTCTCTCTCAAATAAATAAATAATTTAAAAAATAAAAATAATACAATCAAATAAAATAAAACTGAAAATCTATTCAGAGGGAAACAAAGGCAGCTTTACTGAGATCAAATTCACATACCACAGAATGAACACACAAGTGCCCGTGTGATGACTTGTTATGTATTTACAGATCTGTGCAACCCTCACCACGGTCAATTTTAGAACATTTTCACCACCCTGTAAAGAAATTCTGGGGGTGCCTGGGTGGTTCAGTTGGTTAAGTGTCTGCTGTTGGCTCAGGTCATGATCCCGGCATTCTGGGATCCAGTCCCACGTCGAGCTCCCTATTCAGCGGAGAACCTGCTTCTCCCTCTGCCCCTCCCCTTCCTTGTGCACACGCGCACTCTCTCTCTTTCAAATAAATAAATAAAATCTTCAAAAAAAATAAAAACAAAAACAACTCTGTATCTTGTCATTCTCACCTCCTGCCCATCCTCCCCACCACTACCTTTGGCCCCTGACAACCACTAACTGACTTTCTGTCTCCATAGATTTCCCTATTCTGGACATTTTATATAAATAGAATGATCCAGTATATGGCCTTCCGTGGTTTCTTTCAATCAGCACAATGATTTCGAGGTTCACCTGTGTCGCGTTAGTACTCCATCTATATGGATAGAGCACAATTTTCTTTATCCATTCATCCGTTGATGGGCACACGAGTCATTGCCACTTCTTTTTGGCCAATGTAAATGATGGTGCTGTGAACATCTGTGTGCACGTCATTGTGCAGACATGCATTCTCATTTCTGTTGGGTAAATATCTTGGAGTAGAATTTCTGGGGGACATGCTGACTCTAGATTTGAGAAAGAGCTAGACTGTTTTCCAAGGGGGGTGCATGTTTCCGTTCCCATTTCCCCTCTCTGGTCAAATGCACAATTGAGGAACCACAGGCTCACACACGTCATCTCGAATCCTCACCAGAATCTACAGAGAGGGTGGGCATGACTATCGCCGCATCTTCCAGATGAAGAAACTGAGGCTCAGAGAGGTAGAGTCCCTGGCCCAGGTCCCTCAGCTTGTGTCCCAGGATTCAACCGAACTGCCTGGCCCAGAACCATACCACCAGGGGGCTGATGTTTTGGAGGCTGGGATGAGAA
This sequence comes from Martes martes, assembly GCF_963455335.1. Taxonomy (NCBI): domain Eukaryota; kingdom Metazoa; phylum Chordata; class Mammalia; order Carnivora; family Mustelidae; genus Martes; species Martes martes. The sequence goes on along the minus strand of NC_137901.1, from coordinate 72,349,505 downwards.
ATGGGGGCCACGACACCTCTGGCACGAAGGGAACCCTCCCCCAGGCCTGACAGGTGATCCTAGAAGAGCATTTACCCCGGGGCTCCGTGGCTGATGGTGGGGGAGCAAGAAGCCCTCAGGGGCTGTAACTGGAGAGGCTGGTCTTGGGGCTCTGCTGGGGCCAGAGGAAAAGCACAAAGGGTCCTTTGTCCTCCCCATTGTTCCAACTCACAGCCCTTCTTGCTGTGCCCCTCGGACCAGCAAGGGGCACGCAGGGTCTGCCGAGCAGCTGGGCAGTCAGTCTCTAGTTCTCCAGGGGCCCCTGGAATGGGCCAGAGGATTTGCCAGTGGGGGCTGGGAAATACGGGGGGCTGAGCAGATACTCAGTGTCTAGGAAGTCAGCCCCCTGATGTTTTCCCCTAATCTCCCGTTCATGATTGTAAAGTCACCAGACACATGCCCCAAGAAAGGCAATGAAACAGCCCCAAAGGGCTATGTATCCACCCTCCCACCCTGAGCACACAGCACGTCAAAAGCTCTTGTGTATCTGTCCGGAAAGTTCTCCCTGCTTCCATCTGAAAGCATGTGCCCATGTACGTGTGTTCCTTTTTCATGTACAAAGGGCAGCTTTCAATACCCACTTTTTTCCTTTCTCCTTAAGATGCACCTGGAGATCATTCCAGATCAGCTCAAGGACCGTGTTTTCCTTCTGCTCTGTGACTACATGGTAGCTCCCTTTACTCACCTTGCCCGGCCACGTTTAAGTCATTCCAGTCTTTTCTGCTACTCCATAGAACACCGAAATAAATGTCTCGCACACAGGCCTTGGCACACAAGTTGGAGAATGTGCCGTGGGCCCGTGCTTACCTACAGCATCACTGGGTCATGGAGAGGTACCTTAGTTTTGCTTCCCTGCCCGGGGTGACCCATTGTGCTCTCCCCAGCCAGGCTTGGGAGCGCCTGGGCACCCGGAATCTCACCTGCAGAAACGGGACCATAATCTTGATCTTGCGGAAGCGCTGGAGAGACTAAAGACATTTATGTGTGACGTGTCAGCCCACAGGAGCCATAGCCTAAACACCAGCCCCCGCGTGGGCCCCCCCAAAAGTCTCTCTAGATGGGCAGCCTCAAGGCCTACTGCTTTGTTGATTTGGAGAATTTTGCCCCAAAAAATGAGTCTGTGGGCACAGCCGGAGGCGTTCCCGGGTTTGGGAGACGCCGGTTATGACTCTGAGTGATGCCGCCTCAAACACTTATTGTCATAAAGGAAGTTATTCAAACACAATCAATTAGGCGCCCATATTAGCATATTTTTCATTGTAATACACCCGCAAAGAGGAGAATCGAGAGACTGTTTATTGCTGTTCTGAGCTAATATTTGTTAAAGTGATTAATATGTTTTTCAAATATCTGTGACAGGCGTGGCAGGCATTATTTATCTCCACCGGCAGGAGCCTGAAAGGGTGAGGGCCGGGAGTCACTCGGGGCGGCACCAGGTGGGGGCCTCGGGGGCTGCTGGGGGCCGTGTCCTCCTCCTCCTCCCGGCTCGGGCCTCATGCCTTCCATCGTCCCCTGTCTCCCCCACCTCCAACTTCCCCACTACTGACCGTTCCCATCAGCGTTCAAGGACACCCCTCACCATGACCAAGGAAGACCTCCCAGAGCCCCTTCTCCATCAACTCTTCCCTTGAGCCCCTCCCTCCTGCAGCCCCTCTCCCCTTTTCCCTTTCTCCTCCAAACCCACTCTTCAAAAGAAGCCTTCACCTGGCCGACTTCCTTTGTTCACTTTCCAGTCCCTGCTTTTAAAAACTCATTTTGAAATATGAAGAGCATGTGGAAACTTCTAGAACAGCAGCATCTGAAAGAACTCTCTGCAATGGTGGAAACTGTCTGTATCTGTACTGTCCCTTCCAGGAGCCATTAGCTACAGTTAGCTCTTGAGCCATTGAAGTGGGGCCCGTGTGACCGAGGAACCAAAATTTTAGTTGTATTTACTTTTGGTTAACTTACCTTTAAATTTAAGTCAACCACATTTGGCTAATGGTTACCACATTGAACCACTCACCTGTAGGGAATAATATCATGAATGCTTGCATAACCCACCACCCATCAGCTTGATCGGTTGTCTAGATTTTGTCATACCTTGCTTCAGATTTTTTTTAAGTCATTCAATGTTATGAATCAATTATCCTTTTTCCCCTGCAGAGTTCATCAGTGTCGTGAATATTTATGTCTTGGTATTTATCTTTCCCTTTCCTATCTTTATGCTGTTATCACATGTGGATGAATCCACAAGCAATATATAGCAAAACTGTTCACTTTTTAAGACTTTATATACACGATAACCCATTCTATGCATTATCATGCAACATGGGTTTTGTTTTGTTTTGTTTTTGCTCAGTCTTGTTTTCCCAAGTGACATGGCCCTGGTTCTTCTTCACCAGTGTGTAGTATTCTACTGTGAGCACTTTTCCATTTCTTTCAAATGCTCGTATGGAGGAACATCTGTTCCTAACAACATGGTGGTGAACATCTTGGAATGTATCCCTCTGGGCAACAGGCCGATGTTTTTAGAAGACATATGCTGAGAAGCAATGGTTAGGTCAGTAAAAGTTAGCTTTTGCAGATGCTTCTAGATGGCTCTCCAACATGGTTCTGCCAATTGTACTCCCAGCAGCTGCCAAGGAAAGCTGCTTCCCCACAGGCTCATTGACATTTGTTATTCTCAAGTTTTAAAATTTCTGTTAAGCAGGTGGGTGATATCTTGTAGTTGTTTCAATTTATATTCTCCAATCATTAGCAAGGTTAAATATCTTTCATGACTATCAGTCATTTGGGTTTTCTCTTTTGCTAACTATCTGGTTATGCTCACTGCCTAATTTTCTACTGTATGGTTAGTGTTATCCTTATTCATTTGTAAGCACTCTTTATATATGAGGGATTCAAGCCTGACTCAGTTATATGTATTCAGATATCTTTTTCTAGTTTCGTCTTCTTGTTTAACTTATTCAGGATGACTCTGATTGAAAAGGAGTGTTTAATTTTAAGGTAGTCAAACTAAGCAATCTTTTTCTTTAGGCTTTAGGTTTTGGGGGGCTATCATTAAGAAATCATCCTTTAGTCCAGGATTATAAAGGCAATCTATATTTCCATCTAGGACTTGAAATTGTTTCCTTTTTGTATTCAGGTCTCTAATGCATCCTGAATTTATTTGTTTGTGTGTATGTATGCTGCTTGAGTTTGGAATCTAATGTAATATAGTTTATATTAATTCTATATGCTGCATGACAAAGTTATTGTTTAAAACATCGTCGTTTATTATCTTACAGTTTCTGTGGGTCAGGAGTCTGGTCATAGCTTCATTGGAGCCTCTGTTTAGTGTTTCCCAATGCTACTTCAAGATGTTGGCTGGGCTGGCTTCTCATCAGAGGCTTGACTGGGGAAGGATCCACTTTCAAGGTCCTCAGGTTGTTCACAGAACTCATTTCTCTGTAGCTGTAAGATTCATGGAAGCTTTTTCCTTCAAAGCCTAGCAAAGTGGGGGAACAAAGGGGAAGAGAGAGAGAAACTCTGAGCAAGGCAGAGTTTTATACAATGTAAGGCAATTAAGGGTAGACATCTCATTCCCTTCACCATATTCTATTGGTTAGAAGCAAGCCACGGGCCCACACTCAAGAGAGAGGGAGGACACAAAGACCTGAACATCAGGAGGTGGAATCACAGGTACCTGTCTGTCACATTGTCACTTCGATCACCATCTTTTTGGTATTCTTTTTTTGTTTTTTAAGGATTTTATATTTTGGGAGCCAGTTAGGTTCACAAGATAACTTAAAGGAAAGTATGCAGATTCCCCATGTCACCCATGCCCCCACACACAACCTCCCTCGTGGTTAACCTCCCACATCTGAGTGGTCCATTTGTTACAACTGATTAACCCACTACACTGCTGACATTTGTCATTATAACCCACCATCCACCATTTACCTTCAGCTTCAATCTTGGTGTCGTACGTTCTGTTGTTTGGACAAATATAGAACGACATGTACCCATCATTATGGTATCATGCGGAGTATTTTCACTGTCCTACCACTCCCCTGTGCTCTACCTGTCCGTCTCGCCCTCCCCCAGTTCCCGGCAACCATTAATCTTTTTCCTGTCTCCATAGATTTGTCTTTTCCAGAATATCCTATAGTTGGGATCATACAGGATGTGGCCTTTTCATGTTGGCTTCTTGCACTCGGTACCACGCTCCTGCACTTCCTCCACATGTGTTCACCACCTGACAGCTCATCTCCTCTCAGTGCTGAGCAATACCCACGAGCACATTCCTAGGGATGGCCCACCCCTTCTCCGCTCCCTGCCAGTGCCTCTTCCACCAGGTGTGAAGTTTTCATAGGCACACGAGTCTGCTTCTGGGCTCTTCCATGATTGTTGTCACTCTAATGGTCTTCCTGCCCCTACCATCCCGTTCGGGGTCACCAATGCCGATCACGTTGTTGAATTCCATTGGGTCTTTCCAGGGCTCATCTCACTGGGTGCCTAAGAGGGGTTGGGTAATGTGGGCTTCTTCTTCTCTCTTGATCATGCTTCTCAGGCTTGAGGCCCTTTGTCATGGGTCTTCTCTGCCAGATACCCCATCCTACCTGACATGGGGGTCCTGGAGCCTGTAGCTTATTAAACTCCATCTGGAAGATTTCCCGACCATCTCAGACTCAACATGCACCCCTGAGGACAGTGGCTTGGTTCCGCCATGCCCCACCAGAGGCCCCCACCCCCCATCTTCCTCTAGTAAGAGACGGATCCCCTGACCCCTTGGCTGTCACCTCAAACTGTCGAAGTCCACCATGCATCTGACGACCTCCCTACATCTTCTCAGCTGCCGCCCTGCCAGGGCCACTGTCACCTCTCTTTTGAATATCTTCAGCAGCCCTCCTGACTTCTAGTCCTGCCCTCTACAGCCAAGTCTTCACGTGGCGGTCAGAGGGATATTTTCAAAAACATAAATCATTTCACATCATCCCCCCACTTAAAATCCTTTCCATGGCTCCCCACTGCTCTTGGAATAGGATCCAGATTCCTCAATGTGCCCTCAATCAATAGTGGGCTGTCACCTCCTTTGCACGTCCATCCATCACCACCCGCCCCCCACTCAGGTCCCCTCTCGCCGGGCCGGGGGGATGATCTGATTATTTCTCTAAGGGGGAGACTCTGGGGGTGGTCCAAGTGGTCTGAGGGGGAAGGTGCCAAATTTCCCCTCTGAGTGGCAGGGCCTGGGCAGGGCCATGAGCCCCAAGGAGGTCAGGTTAAACGGCACTGTTTACGTTAGCCCTCTGCAAAGTGTGTTTTGGTGGCGGGAGAGAGTTATGAATAAGCTCTTAATTCCAGCAAGGGCGTGGGTCAGGTCTCCGACTGTGGCGTTTATTGACTTTTGCGTCTGCTCCCTTGCCCAGTGTCCCGAGACTGAGGGGCCTGTCTGTGCCCAGGGCTGGTGGTGGCCTTGGATCTGGCTCACATGGACAGGGGCCGGGCTGACCAGCCAGCTCTCCTCAAATTAGCACCAGGACATCAGCCTCTCCACCCACTTTGCTGGGGAGCCTGGGCGGGGGTGGGGGGAGGCGTGGAGTGGAAAAGGACCCAGACCCCAGCCCGGGAAAGGCTAGAAGCCAGATGCCACCCAGCCAAGGAACTAGGCGACAGGGAGGTCCATGGGGCTGTTTGACGACCTGTCATTTGGTTAGGCTGTTTGTTTCTGTTTTCACTGGACTGCCAGAGTCCTTGGGGCCCCAGGCCAGAGCAAGCTGGGCTTGTAGGCTCACTGGCTGGGTGCTGTGAGTCCCAGTCTGGTTTCCCTGCTGGGCCTCAGTTTCCCCATCCACTTTATCCCCCCTCTGTTCTGTAGACAGAAACGAAAGCACAGGTGATGGCATCCCACAGCCTCACGGAAGATCGCGGCGTTTACAAAGAGAAAGATTTGAGAACCCTTTCCCAAACGGAAATAGACAGTTCAGAGAAGGAAATTCAGAAAGCATTCATTCTTGAAAGGACAACACTACAGAGTTGGAGAACGGATTAGTGGTTGTCTGGGGACAGGACAAGGCGGGGGATGGGCCCAGGTATAAAGGGGCGGTGCTGGGGAGCTCCTCCTTGGTGGTGGGGCAGCTCTGCATCTTGGTTGCAGGGGTGGTCATGGGCATGTAGATGTGACACCAAATTGCTCAGAACTGCACACATGCCACAAGTTCACGTACAAATAGATGGAATTTCGAGAAAGTCCTGCCTTCCCACCCATGTCGGTTTCGTGATTTTGAGGTTATGCGGCGGCTCGGTGAGATGTCACTCTGGGGCGAAGCGCCCACAGACTCTGTGTTAGTTTTGCCACTGTTGTGAGTCTAGAATTTCAGGATAAAAATTTCAAGACAAAGCTCAGAGAGGGTCATGGATGTGCCCGAGACCACACAGCAAATTGAGAAGGAAACTGAAATGAATGCCAAGGTGTCTTGATAGCCAGGTTCTTTCTCCTCTTCTGTAGAAAGACAGGGCAGGATGGGCATTTTCAGCCAAATCAAAATAGATGAGAAACAAGGATGGGAGGAGGAAAGCAGCAACAGGGGACGCAGCAGTCACTGTAGTAGGTGCTAGAACCCCAGCGACAAGAATGACAGCTCCTATTTACTGAAAACTGACCTCAGATCAGGCAACCTCACAGAAGGCTTCACACATCTTACTCCCATGCCCCACTCTGCTCTCCAAGTTGCCCATGATCCAGAAGGGAAACTGAGGCACAATCCCACGGACACGCAGATAGAAAACAGCAAAGGCTGGATCTGCACTTTCCAGCCCCATCGTCCCAGTTGGACACCCGCCCCAGGTCCCATCAACACTGGCCTTTGCAAGCCTCCAGCATCCCCATTTGAAAGCCTTGAGCGAAATCGTGGCAACCAGGCTGAAACTGGAGCCCAGAGCCCAATATCAGCCCCTCGGGCGTGTCTGCTCTCTGAGAGGGTCCTGGCTGACATGAAGGGGGCATCCCAGCAGGATGGAGAGAGGACGGATGACCCCACCTTGGGATCCTGGGTAGCCAGCTGGGGACATTGAGTGGCCCCTCTCACTTCTGCCCAGGAGCCATCCTGATGGAGGTCAAGGGCTAGGACAAGGAAGTGTCCAAATAAATACATGAGCCAGGAGCCACGCGGTACTTCTAAGAAGCCCTAAACCCTGGGGAGCCATGGGTGGACAGTGCAAGGTTTGGGGAGACTGAGGCCCCAGGTCCTGCCATCACAACGTGGCTCCCTGGGTTGAGCAAACCCCTCTCTGGGCCTCAGTTTGGATCTCAGAAAGCTCCTGAGGACCTTCCCACTCAGATTCTACATCTCCCCTGGGGTGGGGAAGTTTCTAGTTCCTGGATGGCCTGGTGTGGCCCAGATGACCTCTCTTGCTGGGGCTTCCACCGTGGCATCCTGTAGCTGACACAGGACACTACCCCAAATGGGGTGGCTTAAAACAGCAAACATTTCTTGCCCTGCAGCTCTGGATGCCGGGAGTCTGAAGTGAAGTTGTGCTCTGGGCGGCACTCCCCGCAGAGTCTCCAGGGAGAGATCCCTCCCAGCCTCTTCCAGGGTCTGGTGGCCCCGGGCATTCTCTGGATCCTGGCTGCGTCCCTCCAGTATGCCTCTGCCCTCATCCTCACAGGGCCTCCCCCTCTTCTCTCCTCTGTGCGTCCCTTATGAGAACACCTGTCCTTGGATTTAAGGCTCACTCGGATCATTTGGGATGATCTCACCCGAGACCGTTGACTTAATTACATCTGTGATCATTACATGTACTTCTTTTCCAAATAAGTTCCCAATCACAGGGTCAGGATGTGGCCCTATCGTTTTGGGGATTCCCCCCACCCGCTGCAGACCCTTTGTGTCAGTCATGCTGGAGACAGAGATCATGACACCCTTCTTCTTCAATCCCAGAGGCTACCAGTTTCTGAAACCACCCTCTGTGTTTTACACCCTCTTGTACCCTCTGGTCTTGCCACAGGGCCTTTGCACTGGCTGTTTGGTCAGCCTGGGACACTACCTCCCCCACTCATCACTGACTCTTTCCTAATCTCAGAGCTGAGATTAGCTTCCTGGGAGATGCTCCTTCAGGCTCCCATATTGGACCAAACTCTGGTCACAAATCCTTATAACACCCAGAACCTCTCCCTTGTAAAGCTGGTCACGGTTGTCATTTAAGCTTCATTTGTGGGATTGCTTTGGTTTGTGTCAGGCAGACAGGGCTGATGTCTCCATCGGGTGCAGAAGGTACGGTACCTAGGGCCCTGACTTGTTTACAGGCCCACAAACATGTTTTCATTTCTCTTAAGACCAGGAGAAAAATATAACCATAACCAGCCTGGAAAACAATGCAGGCATAAAACAATTTTGTACGCTGGCTATGGCGGGAAGGGGGCGCAGGAAGGCCAAGGGCCCAGGGCTCACGAAAGTCATCCCACAGCTCTGGCACAGACCATGCATGTAGTAGGCGCTTACTGAATGTCTGCAACTGCGGGAAGAAGAGAGTGTGGAGGGTCCTAGCCCCTGAGAGAGGACGGCTCAGACCTGGGTTTGAGCCTTCTTTTCTTCCTCCCTTGCTCTCGACCTTAGGCAAGTCACCTCTCTTCTCTGGACCCGTCTCCCCATCCATGAAATAAGAACTGCCTCTCCTTTTTAGCTCACACATATTCCTTACGCTCAAGAGAGACATGAGGTCGTGCAGAACTTGGCACGTAGTTGGACCCAGGAGCGTGGGTCACCGTCAGTATTTCTCGAGTGGACAAAATCAGGCGCTGCACTCAACGTTCGTCACAGCCTCTTGGTGTTTCCGTGATGGGTGCTCGGTGCTCTGGGCCTGTCCCCATTTTACAGATGTGAGCAGTCACTGAGTCACATGGTGGTCACACGTGGACTCTGTCTTTGCACAGTGTGGAGAGCTAGATAGGCTTCCTGGGGGCCCTGGTTGGTGGTCAGTTCCCTGGAGACCACAGATGCCCAGGCCCCACTGTTGAGGGGCAAGAGATGGGGGGGGAGAGGAAGCTAAGCATATTCACCCTTCTCAAAAACCATCCATTTTGAACTAAGTATCTAGCGCTTGGCTTATGCCCCAAACAATGATAACGTGCTTTCAATGTGTTCCCCGGAAAAGCTATGGAAATTTGAATTGGCTTTGGAGAGAGAGGGTGGAGAAAAGTGCTGTCTCCACCAAAAAGTCAGCAGGAGGAAGGTCAACCAGAAGGTGTCATGGGGTTCATGGGAAGGGAGAGGAGACAAGACAGACCTCTCTCCAAAAATACCTAAAGCCCTCATTCGTTCTCTGCAATCGGCTGGCCATATCAGAGGGGTGGAGGCAGCAAGGGGGCCATGCGGCATGGTGGTAAGAGCCCACGTGTGGTCCCATGCCAACCCCGGCTCTTCCCACCTCTGCCCCTCACTTGCTGTGTTTCCCGGACTGGCTACTTCCCCCTCTAAGCCTCTGTTCCCTCATCCGTGAAATGGGATGGGTATTAAACCACCCTTGCTGAGTCTCTGGGAAACGTGAGTGAAATCTTGGATGAACATACGCTCAGTTAGAGGCCCAACATATGCCAAAGGATCAGAAAGAAGCATGGTGTTTATCCGTTCTAAAGAAAAGGCAAAAATCTTTGCTACTTATCACCTGTATCTGAGGACAATTCCATAGCCTGGCCTATGATGGGGATGGACATCTCAGAAGGGGCTCAGGAGGGTAATGCAGGAGTTCATAAAAAAAGACCTCAAGGGCCATGAAGAAAATAAAACAGGGCCATGGGAGACACTGGGGCAGCGAGGACAGGAGACCCCTTAGCTGGGGTAGCCAGGAAAGCCTCAAACTGAAATCTGAGGGATAAAGACCCAGTCCAAGGACAGAGAGATCCAACCAGGGGAAGAGCTGGGTCGAAGTCCCTGAGATGAGAAAGAGTTGGGTGTTTCCAAGGACTAGAAGGGAGGTCAATGTGGCTACAGCAAAGTGGACGGGGCCGAGACTGGTGCGGGCTGAGGTCAGAGAGTTGCCCAGAGGCTGGGCCATGAGGCACTTGCAGGCTGGGCCAGGGTGGATTCTGTTACCTGTGCAGGATGTGGGGTCTGTCAAGGGACCAGGCAGCTCTGAGATTTGCCTCAAGCTCTTCGGTTCTAGGAGAATAGCTTAGAAGCCATCAGAGTGGATGCTGGGAGGCCAGGGAGAAGGCTGATGCCATAATGCAGGTGACAGTTGAAGGTGTCTGGAAGATTCTAGACACATGATGGAGGGAACTCTGACAGAATGTGCCTGTGGGTGCTGTTCCGATTACCTATCATGTGCAACAAAGCTCCGAAACCTTAGTGGCTTAAAATAGCAAGCCTTTCATTGTCTGTGATTCTGTGGCTCCGTGGGGACAGCTGTCTCTGCTTCACACGGGGTTACAGGGACTGCCTTCAGCTGGGATCAGGGCTGGGTTGGAAAGTCCCAGAAGTCTCCACCCACATCTTGGGGCATCTTGGTCCCCACTAGGTGGCATGTCTCTCCAGCAGGGTAGCCTGAGCTGCCTTCTGTGAAGGCTCAGGGCAGCACAGAAGGGAAAGCAGAAGGTGCTGGGCCTCTCGAGGTCTAGCCCAGAACCCCTACAGTCACTTCCACTACATTCTCTCGGCCTAAGTGAGTCACAGGGCTGAAGCCAGCATCAAGGACAGGGAAAACAGACCCCACCTACTCATGGGAGCAGCAGCAAGCACGGACAGGAGGAGAGGAATTCATGGCGGCCACATTGGCCAGCAACTACCACAGGCAGGATGTGGATGGATGGGAGGAAGCCTCGGACAACTCCTAGGGGTTTGGCTGAGCCATGGGGCAGAGGGTGGTGCCATTCATCGAGATGAGGAAGACAGAGGGAGAAGCAGACTAACGGCAGGGGAAGAGAAGCCAGAGTTCTGCTTGGGCTCTGAAGATACAGAGCTGCCAGGCGGCCCCCCCAGGGAATCCACCAGAACAAATGGGACTAACGTGTAGAAGGGGAGGGAGCTCCTTCTTTTAGCTCCTTTTCTCGTGCAAGGAAGTTCGGGATGAATGGCCCCATTCTAGAGATGAAAGATGGGAAGTGGTCTGCCCACAGTCACCCAGCAATTTAGTCTGACTTGGGATTTAAATCTCAGTTGAGAAACAGGAAGTACTTTGTCAGTCTCCCTCTCGCTCACCATGGATCCAAGGGGCTGGATGGGGAATGTTGTCTTTCTCTTCCAGAGCAAACAATGACTGCTGTTTGTTGAGGGCTCTCCGTGCACCAGGCATCGCTAAGTTGTTACTCCAACAGCCAATCCTGTAGATAGATCCTATTATTGTCTGCATCTTACAAAGGAGGGAACCAGGGCTCAGAGAGGGCAAGTGACTGGCCCAAGATCACACAGCAGTCACTCCTCAGAGATAGGACTAGAACCCAGACCTGTTAGTCCACAGCTCAGCTTCCAACCATTTGCCTTGACTGTCCGCCATCTTTGACACAGCCATGCTCTCATTTTGGCCTCATAACATGGCAACTCCAAGGACCTTTCCCCAAGAATCTCCACTAGGGTTGACAAACCAGAGCTCACCATGGGCCAAATCCAGCTCACAGCTTGTTTTTTGAAAATAGAGATTTATGGGAACACAGCTATACTTTTTTTGAATGAAACTCCTCTCGCATTCCAATGGCAGAGTTCAATAGTACAGAGACTAAAACTAAAATATTTACTATCTGGCCCTTTGCAGAAAATGTCTGCTGAGCCCTGATATAGAATGAAGGTAGTCAGATCCTGGCTTCTTATTGTGGAAATGAGGAGCGTGATGTCCAAATGAAGGGGCCCCCTTGGCTAAGGCCACACAGTGGCAGGCCAGAGAAAAGGACAGAAGTCTCACGACTTGGCCCCTTACCCATTTCGCTAGTGGAGCTTTCAAGAAACGGTATGCAGCGAGGTGAACCCAGGTCAAGTACACCTTGATGGCAGGGCAGGGGAAGTAGAGAAAGTCTCCTTCCCTGCTGAAGAAACTTCTCAACTAGCTGAGGAGAGAAAGAGCCAGGAGATCTTGGCTGCTCTGACTTTTCTATCCAGCTCTCAGGCAACTCTCCCACCCCTGTTCCTTCCTCTCCAGCTCAAGGGCTCCTTCCAAGGCTTTGGCATGTTCCAGAAAATGTAGCCTCTGACCTTCTAAGTCACCAGGGCCTTCCAGCTCCCAAGCGAGCCCAGCTTGCAGAGACTCAGCATATAATGAAAAATCGGTGAGAAACCCAATCTGGGGCTATCAGGTGGAGCGCTCAGCCCTCGGCCCCCATGTCCCCCCGACAGGCTGGACCCCTTTCCCTTCTCACACATGGCTCATTCCCAGCACCAGTTGGATCCTCCCAGCTGAAAAATAAAAGTCCTTCAAACATTGCAGGGGTTCCAAAGACTTTTTTTTTAAGTAACCCCCCAAACAGCGGCTTTTCAAGCCACACACAGACTGAATCAAACTCCATTTGTTTCCCGAAGGCCGAGGGGCAGCGGTTTGGAAAAAAGAACCTTCTCTGAAACTCACGGGGAGGCGAAGGCAGGGTCAGAGGGCACATTCCGATTGCTAAGATGCATTGACAAGCGCCCAGGCCCCCCTCGGCCCTGCCAGGAGACCTGGGGAGGGGAGGGGGCTGCGGCTGCAGTGGGGGCATGGGGCCTCCAAAGCAGCCAGCCTCAGAAATGCTCTCCCCCACCCCGAGTTGGCCACAAAGAGTCGAAGGGCGAACTCTTCTCCCTTGCAGGGCCCCCCACCTCCTGCAGATGTGCCAAAAAAGAATCCCCAGGTCTTGGGGGAAGAAATGGAGTGGAGCAGGGGCGGCTTAGCCAAAAGATTCTCTTCTTGCTTTTTGGTTGGTTTGGTTAGTTGAGTTTTGCCCCCGAACTGGAAACTGGATCTGGAACCAATGAATAATGGGTGAAAACTGGGGATTTTCCATCTGCAAAAGGGGCACCATCATGGACGGGGGTGGGGGGTCCCACTGTGAGTCTAGGCTTGGCCATCAAGGGCTGGGTGAACTTGGACAGCTGTCCTCACCTCTCTGAACCTCAGTTCTCTTGGCTCCAACTGGGACGTGCCCCCTGGCGTTGGACAGTCCACTCAGATGTGACAAAGGGTGAGAAGCACCTGTGTGATGACTGTCACAGGGCAGGTGCTCCATAATGCTGGAGGTGGGGGAGTGTCAGCAGAGAGACTAACAGGGGGCTGCGGGTCTCTGGGTCCCCGTGGGGGCAGGGCAGGGAGCAACTCTGACCTCGAAGGAGGAATGGCGGACAAAGCAACCTTGAACCATAACGTGATTAAAACCGAAAGAAACTCAGAGAGTCTTTTGTAGAAAGGCCCTTTCCAGAGGGGAGACTGAGACAGTGAATGGCCTCCTGGCATCATCCAGATGGCAGTTTTCTCAAATCACTGTCTCCTGGAGGCTCTTTGGCCAAACGCCTTGGGCCAGCCCTTTAAAGATGGGTCAGGCCCATCCTTCCCTATGGAGAAGGTGGAAGAGAGGTTTCCCTGCAAAATTCAGAAACAGGGAAAGAAAACTTGCCTTTCTCCCCACAAAGGATTAGAACTCACGGCCATTGTATTTTGGCCTCAGCTGGGACAAATGGAATGTGTGAGAAGAAACTCAGAAACATAACCCGGGATCCAAAAGGAATCCGTTGGGGTAGGGTTGTGGGGTCACTAGGGCTGGGGCAAAAAGCCTGGGTGAGTGCAGAGGGGCTCGCAGGCAGGACTCCGGGGAGCCAGTGCGAGAGACACCTGCTGTGCGTCGGGCTGTCAGCCTGGGTCAGGTGATTCAGCGTCCCCAGAACCCTTTTCGCGGGCAGTGCCCTGCATCTCGGCCTTCCCGCCGGAGCTTCCCAGACACACTGGGCTAGAGACCACCTTGGCCTTCATGAGCCTGTTTCCCTGGGTCTACGAAGGATGCCATCCTCACGGGCCAGCACCGCGCTGGCAAAAGCCGCCACCATCTCCTGTCCCTGCCTTTGTTTCTCAGCCCCAGGAGACCCCCTGCTCCCCATCTCACCTACAACCAGGCGAGCCCAGCCTTCCTCTAACAAGTGGATGTTGCAAATCCAGGACCTGGGTTTGTGTGCTTGGGGGAAAAGAGTACAGCGGCTCGCCCCAGGACTTGAAACAGCGCAGATGAATGAGCTGTGTTACTCCCTCCGGTGACACTCTCACGACTGGAAATCACCGGAAGGCCCTGCACTGGGTGAGCCCCGGCCTATGGTTGCTTCGCACAGGCAGGACATGTGTTTTATCCCTGCTCCCCATGCTGCCCCCGGGGACCTGGCCTGCTGGACCCCTCCTTCTCTGCTGTGCCTCCCCCACCCCCCCCAAAGCTCCTCCTGCCAGGAATCCCCACTTCCCAGATGCCTGGACCTTGCCCTCCTCTGAAATTCTCCCATCGGCTCCTTCTGGCTCCTGCCACCGGAAACAGCCACAGTTCCACACTCAGGGCTGCTGGGAGGATTCCGTGTCCGTACAGTGGGCCTGGTTCCTGGGGTGGCTCTGGGGGTTGGTACTGTGTGAGGGGCTGCCACCCCCCCACACAGGAGATTCCAATGGTGGCAAAGCACCAGCAAGAGTGTGAAAGTGACACCTGGATAAACAGTGCCACCTGTGCGTGCAAATGAGAGGCGACACCCACCATAGCCAAGTCCACAGTGCTTCGTCGTTTACAAGATGCTTTCCCTTCATGAGAGCTTCCTGGCTCTTCCCTTGCAGGACAGAGAGGGCTGGGATTCTTATCCCCACTTGACAGATGAAGAGCCCAAGGTCAGAGAGGACCAGGACCAAGCTGGGAAGGACACTGGGCAGGAAGCAGAGGTACCTGGAAAAGCCCCCAACTCAGGACCCGGGCGGTGGGGGGAGCCCATCTTTGAGCCACTGTGGATTAGTTATGCAACTTTCGGGGAGTGGCTTAACCTCTCTGTGCTTGTTCCCTCCTCTGTCAAATGGGAATACTAATGAATTTCTACCTTCTGAGGTCACGGTATGGATTAAATGAGTTGATAAACGTAAAGCACTTAGAATAGTCCCCAGTACGTGGCAAGCTTGCAGACTATTGGCCATTATTACCCCACTATCATCACTGTCATCCCAGCCCTGAAGCCAACCAGCTAGGGAACCTTGGATAAAGCTCTTTTCCTCTCTGGGCCTCAGTTTCCCCACTGATAGAATGATGTATGATAGTCTCTAGCAGCCCTGTGTGTCTAGAAATCCCTGCTTCCACGCAGGCCAGAAATGGGGCCCACAGAATCCCTTGAGAGGCCACCTTCACTTTTCTGGGTCTCCCATCTGACAGTTTCCCCATCTGTCAGGCGAGGAGGTGGAACAAATAATCCCCTGAGAAACACTAAGCCCAATCTTTGCACTAGGACCTCATCAGGGACCCAGATACTTTGTGGCGCTCTGGGGGAAATCGAGTCAGCCGGCCTCCATCGCCCTTCTGTAGCATCTCGGGCCTGAGGCCAGGGTGAGGTGCAAAGGGTTAACTCCCACTGGCCTGGTGAAGGAAACACTGTGTGTGCCTTCCTGACCCTAAAGAGCAGCCAGATCCCTAAAGAGAAGAGACCCCGTGTTTGCATCGGCGGCCGGGCCAGACAGTGGGAGTAATCAGCGCTCGGCGGGGCCTGGAAAACTCAGCTCGTCCTGCAGCTGGGCCAGGCCAGCCTTGCCCGGTCCCCGCTCCACCACCCGCCACCCTATTACCTAAGCCCTGCACAGGACATGAGCGCATGGCTCTGGGGGTGAGGGGCAGTAGGCCACTCAGACAGGGCGGCCATTCACAGAGCTGTCCCCTGCCCAGCTCAGACACAGCCCTGGGGTGTGGGGCTCAGCGGGGAGGCTACGCAATGGGGGTGAAGGGGACAGAAGAGCCTGACTGGTGCCCTATAGAGCTAGCTCATGCCTGAGAGGAAATGTGCTGTCACAGTGGGGACAGGGGGAGGGGGTGAGTAGAGGCACAATGTGTCTAGGATCGAGGAAAACGCACTTCCTTCACTGAGCCCGTGGAAAGAGGGCTGCAAGGAAGGCCTCTGGGAGAGCATGAGCTCGTCCAGCTTTGGGGACGGTCACCAAAGAATACTGAGCAAAAGGGACACGTGAGCTGGCTCTTGACAGACAGATGGTTGGGCCAGCAGACAGAGAGGAGGACAGTGCTCCTAGCGGGGGGAAACTGAGGGAGGCAAGGCAAGGCATACAAGGACCTCAGGTGGCTTTGAACGGAAGGGAGGTCGGGGACATAGTTTTC
Source organism: Martes martes (assembly GCF_963455335.1). NCBI lineage: Eukaryota > Metazoa > Chordata > Mammalia > Carnivora > Mustelidae > Martes > Martes martes. The sequence continues at coordinate 72,333,223 of NC_137901.1, read as the reverse complement.
CCTGTGATGACAGCCACTGGCCCCTCCTCAGGCCAGGCCGTGCAACACTGTGGCCAGAGCAGGAGACTCCAGGTCAGGCCTTATGGGGGTGAAAGTCTGCTCCACCCCTTGCGGGGGGCCCAGGCTTTGAGAACCACGGGCCTAATGCCTGCAAAAGGCTGGTGGGAATGCCCAGAACCCGGCACAGTTCTCTCAAGATTATAGGTCTTCTCATGCTATTCCAGAAATAATCACGGTAATAACATTCCTCTTCAGTTAGAATTTCTGGCCATGCAGACCCTGGAATTTGATTCAAACCCTTGTGTCTGGTGTTTTGCCAGCCCCAGGGCCTCCCCCCCTCTGGTGGCAGCCCGCCCCCCCCCCCCGAGCCCTCCCCCAGGGCGTCCCCTAGCAGGCCCGCTAGCACCCCCAGCTCTGACCTCTCAGGCAAGAAGGAGGTAAAACAATTAGCTGCTGGGGAGAGGTGGGCTGCTCTCAGGCCCCAGCCCCTCCCACCAGCTTCCCCATCCCCCCACAGTCGCCCTTAGCCCCCTGCTCCCCCACAGCCCAAAGACCTCTGAAAAGAAATCTGAGCTGTCTCTTTTATCTCTCTTTCCCTTTGTCCTGCCCAGGGTGGGGCTGTCATCAGAACCTTCCCCAATGCCCAGGCAGCCTTTCCTGAAGCCATCCCTGGGACTCCTTCCTTTCCCTAGGAAATGTGCCAACCATTAAGAAGATTCAGACAATCATATGTCCCTCTGGGGCAAAGGCCAGCTTGCCCACGATGTTCTGGGCCACAGGTAACAAACTCCAGAGGTTTTAGGGCCAAAAAGGAAGGAAAAATGCTCAAAGAGGACAGGATGAAAGACAGTAGGGAGTAGTGTGGACTATGGCAAACTAGAGAGCAGCCCTGTCTGTAGGAAGCTAGTCAGCTCCATCTGGCTATATGAACCCAGAAGGCCACTTTGTAGTTCTTCGAGAGAAGCTGGATGTTTAGGTTCTTTTTTTTTTTTTTTTTTTTTTGACTCTTCGAACCCTGCAATGACCAAATGAAAAATATCTGAGGACTGCATTTGGCCAGGACTGCATTTGGCCAGTAAGACAATAGGTGTGACACTATTCAAGGGTGGTTTGTCCTGCAGACCAGGAATCTCACAAAATAGTCCCTGATTAAAGGATCCCCTGGTCAATACTGCTGGGTCACAAGACATTCTTAATCCCCTCCAGGAGCTCCAGTGCACATTAGCATATTAAAGGTTCTGAAAAGGTCTGCAGGAAAGAGCCCTGATTAATGTTGTGAAGCTCAGGAGAGCTCTGTGCTCCACAGTACCTCTCTTGGGGCTGTGCCCTCTGCCATGGGCTCACCATTGAAAGGTTCACAAGCCCCTTGAGGTCCATCTCAGCCCTGAGTTGGACCTTCTTTCATCTGCTGATTCTACAATAGTTGAAGACCATTCTGGCCAAGCATAGTGACATGACAGGCATGTATCCCTGCCGTGCCTGGTGGGGCCCACAGCTGATGGCCCTTTTGCCTAGGATTGCTGCCACCAGCAAGCCTTGCCTTCCCACCACAGAGCATGAATGCTCATATAAAGCCTTTGTCAGGCAAAAGCAGGGACAGACGGAAAGTCACAAAGACCTGGGCCCCAGCCCAGTGTCATTTGAGAATGCACTGTTGAGACTTTAGATTTCATGAATAATGTAAACAAGAGGCTGAAATAGAAAATGTAATGAGTTAGGAAACCTACTTTTGATGGGGTGTTCACAGAAGGTCTCTCTAAGGAGGTAGCATTTATACTGAGATCTCAGGGCAGGAAGAAAATAACCAGGAGAAGGCTTTGCATGTGGGGGGCACTGCATGGGCAAAGGCCCTGAGGCAGGGAAGAGCAATGATGATGGAGGAGGATGGCAGAGGTGAGACTGAAGAGGTCAGAAGGGCCCAACATATGCAGTGGCTGTGAGCTGTTTGTATCAGATAGCTATTGCTGTGTAACAAACAACCCCAACACCCGATGTTCTGTAATAACTACCGTCTGTGATTATAGTTCACAACTCTGGGGGTCAGCTGAGGGCTGGAAGTACTTTGCCCTACCTGTTCTTCATCATCCTCCTGGGACCAGATGGCTAGTGTGGATGCATCCTCATAGCAATGGCAAAACACAAGAGAAAGCAGTAAGGCTTTCTGATGCCTAGTCTTAGAATTGACAGGCTGTCACTTCTTCATTCTATTGACCAGAGCAAGTCACATGACCACCTTCAGGGGCAAGGAGTGACCTTCCCACCAACTAGGAGAACAGCACAAGGGAGGGAGGGGTGGTGGCTTGGATGCAGATACTGCCTGTGAGCTGGAGACAAGTAGATGAGTTCCAGAGCCATTGAGGGACAGAATCAACAGCAATGGTGCCAAAGGATGGCATGGAAGCCTTAAGGAAAAGGACAGAATCGAGTTTGGCTTCTGAATTTCTCCCAGAGCGGTGCTGTAGGGGAAGAGCAAAGGAGGCAGGAGAGACTAGGCATGGGGACACATGACAGCCAGCTCCATCCCTGGGCTTCCTCGTCCTCACCAGCCCAGGCTAGCCCAGGCCCTTCTTCACCCCTGCGCCAGCCAGAGCCCAAGCTTCTTGCACCCGTGCAAGGGAAGACCAGACAGCCCTGCTGTGATATACGATGCCCATAGCTCACAGCCCGACTGCCACTGGGATGATGTGTTGTTACCATCCATCACCCGCCTGACGGGCACCCAGCGCCAGAATTCGGCAGCTGCCCTTCACCGGGACACTTAATTATAAAGGCCTGAAATTTTTCCCCACCGGCCTGGGAAATAAAGGCTTTGTTTACCAATGGCCAGTTGGGAGGCTCCCAGGGGAAAGCCGATAGATCAGGGCAGCCTGGCAGGAACAGTGCAAATACTGCATCCTGGTGGGGGACCGAAGGCTTCCGGGGAGCCGTCACCCTGACCCCCACCGCCCTCTGGTTCTTCATGGGAGTATCGATCCCCACAGCGCTAAGTCATCTCTGCACCTGGGAGGCATTTGAATTTGCTGAAAGCCAACACCACGGCTGTAGAGTGCTTGGTTGCATGCCTGGGCTGCTCCTCTGGGTCTGCTAACCCCTCTGAAAACTCGCTGGGGCTCTTGGATCATGGGGGTGGTGAGCAGGCACAGCAACACCTCGAGGAAACCAACTCAGCATCCCTGCTCTAAAGGATCCAGGTTCATCTAGCTCTTGGGTCCTTCAAGTGAGGTCCCCGGACCAGTAGCACCAGCCTCTCACCCTGGAACTGGTTAGAAACGCTCATGCATGGGTCCCCTCCCTGACCTAGCAAGTCAGCAATTCACTGCTGGGGGTGAGCCGAGTGATCTGTGCTTCATTCAGCAAGCCATCCAGAGGATTCTGATGTTTGCAGGGCTGTGAGAACCACTGGCTAGTTTGTTCCTGGCCTGTACTTTTGCCTCTGAGCCACGGTAGCTCCAGAAAAGGGAGCCGGGCTTGCCCCCAGCTGATCCAGAAAGCAGGGACAGCAGGGACAACAGACCCAGGCCTCCACTCTCCCCAGGTCCCTGATGGTTGAATCTTTCTGAGCACCAGTTTTCTCTTCTGTATAATGGAGGTAGGAATGCTAACCTTGTAATCTGCAGTCAGGGTTAAATGAAGAATTCCCCTGGTAGCCAGATGATGCAGGACACAGGTTGGCCCTTCTCTGGGTCTTCCTACATGGTTGGGGGTCATGGCCATTCCCCCCATCTGCACAGAGGGGCCTCCCTGGCATCCCTAGGAACCACCTGCAGCAGAAAGGTGATCAGTCCTTGCTGATACCTAGGCTAGGGCAGAACCTGAAAGATTCTTGCCAGGGTCTATTCAGCTCACCTGCCAGCCTCAGTCCTGGGTTTTCGAAGCTGGGGAGGGTGTGGCAAGAAGGACTCTTAGAAGTGCAGAGGGGTCGCAATGAGAAGGCATCTGGCACACCTCCCAGGCATGTCCAGGAGGCAATGTCCAGAGCCCTTGCGTTCTGGGCTCACAGTACTTCATATAGGCAGGACCACTGGCTCCTTAACCTCATCTTGAGGTGAAAGGCAGGATCCCACAGTCCATGGGCGCCAGAGCTAGGGCTCGAAACCAAGTTTGTCCTGCTCCCTGACCTCTGGGGTTCTTTCTATGAACAAGGTGAAGTTAGAGAAGAATAGGTCTCCATCAGAGAGAAGGAAGGTGTTCAGGGAGCAGTCAGCCCCCTGGAGCAGGTGCTGCTGGAGGAGGGATGCAAGGGAATGTTGAACTTTGATCTTTGCCAGATTATGGGTTCAGGAAACCTCCTCTCCAGATCTAATCTCAAGATATGAGGAGATCACAGTCAAAGTGGTTCAGGGAGGGCTTGTAAGCCATCAAGTGGCACATAGGTTTCTGTAGAAGGACCAGCCACTGGGCAGACTTAAAGGGGTGACCCTCCCCCTGGGACTCAGTTTCCCCCACTGTACAACCAGAGGATCAGACAAAGTGAGTTTGTAAGTCTCCTCCAGCCCCAAGCCTCTGTATTAATGAGTCCTTTTGTATGGAGACAAGACCCAGACACTATCTACAAGGTGCCTGGCCATAGCAGGTGCCTGTGAAATAAAGAAAACTTCCAAGTCACAGAGCAAGTCAGGATCAGAGCCCAGGCTGGCCAGCCTCCATCCCTTCTCTCCCTCCCCCTCTCCCTGCTCCCTCCCATCAGAAATACCATCTTCATCTTGGTTTTTGGTGCCCGGTCACCAGGGAACACCATCTTTAACAGCAGTTGGCTTATTGAGCACAGAAAGATCAGCTCCCTCGTGGAGGAAGTGGTTACAAAACATCAACCTTTCACCAACTGCAGGATCTTAATGATCTGTGCTGTTGATCTACCTCTGCTCCCTACTCCCAGGCTTGGGGAACCCCTGATCCTCCAGAAGCCTGTTGAATGGGGGCTAAGAGGGGCCAAATTTCTGCCCACCTAATCCCACTGTCACAGACCTTGTTATCTGTATGGCAAATGTCTCCTCCAAACCCAGATAAGGATACTCAAGGTGGCTGCTGGATAGAGAAGTGGAATGAGAGCCAGTGGCTAGCACAGTGCACAGTGTGCCTTTAACCAACCTTTGAGGGGATGGGGTGAGAAAGAAGGACTTGGGAAAAGGTGATTCTGGGGGCTTGGTCCTTGGGATGATCCCCTTTTATCAGGTAGAACTCTTGCTATGGGCATTACAGAAAACCAAATTATTCTTAAGCAAAAAAAGGGGGGGAGGGGACAGAGGTGGAATATACAAGGGAATTTGGGGGGAATGATGGAACTATACTATATCCTGACTATGATAGACATTACATGACTTTATGTATTTGTCAAATTGCACAGAACCGTACCCTAAAGTATGTGAATTTAACTGTAAGTAAATTTTACCCCGATAAACTTGACCCTTTAAAAAAAAAAAAAAGAAATTTATTAACATATACATTGAAGTATCCAGGGTTTGCTGCCTTCGGGCAAGGCTTGATCCAGCAACTCAATGTCTCCAAGGTCCCAGTTTCTCTGTTTCTCCATTCTGCCTTCTGTAGTGCCTCCGTCTCTCTCACCTCTCCCTCTCTCTCTCTCTCAGCTGCATCCAGCAGCTCCAACATGCCCCCTGTAAGATATCCAGAACTTTCAGTGTCCCTTGACCTGGTAGAAATTTGGCCACCTCCAACCCAGCAATTTCTTCCTCACTTCTCAACCTCAAGTAGGAGAGAGAGGAAGTGCCTCATTTCTGGAAACCCCAGGAAACACTTCTTTGCATCTAATTGGCACTTGGTGGGCTCCCCAGAATCTACCCTTGAACCATTCACTATGGCTTGGGGATAGAAAAGGCTGATGGGTTTAAATCACTTAGGGGCCTACCTGAAGTGGAGGGGGGATTTCTAAACTACCCCCACAGAGCTGAGAAAGCAAGAAGTGAGGAACTCCCAAAGCAACACCAAACAGGCCTGGGAGGAAGGGGAAAACAAATGCCCATTATATCCCCACTTGGGAAACTCTCCACCTGTTACGGAAGCGCCTCCCCTTCCAAGCAAACTCATCACATACTGTCCTCCACAGGGACACTTCCCAGCCTCACTTCCCCACACGCTCAGAGTACACTCAACCAACCACCATTACCAACTTGTCAGAGATGTCAACACCCAGGCCCCATCAGCAGGGCTGGAATGATTTGCACAGCGGCACACACACGTGCACACACACACACACACACACATACACACCCTCCTGGCAGTCCCCCACTTTGTTCCAGGGACCATGGGGCCTGGCAGTTGCTCCAAGGGAATGAGGTGGTTTGTGGCTGAGGGATAGAAAAGGCTCACCAGACCACAGGGATTTCAGACCTTGCCCTATGCCCCTGAAAGTCACCACACAGTGAAAGGCAGAGAAATTGAGTCATTGAGCCCTGAAAGCCCTGAAAAATTGGTGTGGAAAGATGCCAGGCCTGGAATCATGGCTGTCTGGCCTCCAGTCCATCATCCACAGCCCCCCGGCTGTGTGTTTCTGAGCAAGTTGCTTCACTCCTCTGAGCACTGGAGTCTTTGCCAGCTAAGAATGAAGATGTCTTCCCATGGGGTTGGTCCAAACCCGAATGGGATTGCATGGATTCCCATTCCCAATCCAACACAGATTCCAGCCCTCACCTTTAATGCAAATCATGTGTTACATTTCAGGAACAAAACATGTTAGTGACCCATGTTTCTCTCTGCTCTGCTTTAAGAGAAAAATTCAACTAACTATTCTATTGTCTTAGTTTGGATTCCACCAGAAGCAAGCCTTGAGAAAAATGGTTTGCTTGGTATGTGCAGGAAGGCCTAATCAGGAGAGGCACAACAAGTGAAGAAGCCACTATACAGGATGTGTTACCCAAGGTAGTTATGATTGTGGGCAATTGGGGTTCAACCTCACTGGGAAGCATTGGCAGATTCAACAGAAGACACACCTCAGAGTTATTCCATCTACGAAGCAAGGGAGCTGGGGTATTGATACCCCCACTCCCACCTGTTAGTGATCGAGGACTTCCTTAAATTGTTAATTCCCAACCCCTTCATGCCTGCCCCTCCAGAGGGAAGAGCAAGTTCTGGTGACCGACAAACCCTCAGACACAGAGCTGTCAGTGCTGGTCATTGGGTGGGGCTGGTTTGCCCAGAAATGCTTAGTGCCAAGAGATACGGGCAGAGCCCCAACAATGCATGCCACACCCTCCTTCCTTCTCCAGGTGGAGAAATGCTTTCTTTATCTTCTTCAAGACCCAGCTCAGAGTGTAACTTCTGCTGTGAAACCTCCTCCAAATCCCCCAAGGAGAACTGAAATGCACCTTCTTGCTGCAATTTTATCTTATCTCTATTGGGAGCACGGCTATCATTCACTTCCCAGATGTTTCTTCAGCCATAGCTAGGTGCTGGGTACTGTGCAGGTCTCTGATCACAGGGCACTGTAACTGCTCCTGACCTGCCTGTGAGCACTAGACCATGAGGTCTCTGCAGGCGGAGCACACCAAGTTCATAGTCACGTCCCTAGAGCCTAGCACATACTAAACACTCAGTAAGTCCGGGCTGATTGGAACTTGAAGGTAAAAGCAGACCTGATGGTCCATGAAAAGCACCCGGCTTGGTAGGAAACCTGCCAAAATGAAAGTTCTGAAAAAACGGTAGTTAATGTGTGGGTACAAGCTGCGTGAGTCCCTCTGGAATCCATCACCTCACCAGTTGGCACCCACCTTGCCCCACAGCAGGCGCTGTAGGGTGACAGTGCCTGCATCCTCCCTAGAGACCCCAGCCCAGGAGCCATCTAAAATTAGACCTGCACCCGCTGGTGCTTAAAATTAGAAGGACTTTGCATTCCGAGATGCCAACAGGTGCTGAGCAACAGTTCACGGACGAAAATAAATCGGTGGCACTCTGGGACTTAAAATTAGATGAGTCCTCTGGGTTCAAACCGTTGTCAGCATTGGGCAAACTGTCTCGGATAAAGGGCTGAGAGGAGGAAATGCAAGCCCTTCTGTGTCTGAAGTCAGGACTGGACATCTACTTAGGGCCAGCCCCTGTGCCGACAGCCGGGTCTGCATTTTGCAGTCCGATGTTTGCAATGGTGCTGGGAAAACATTATTGATTAGGATGCCACTTCGTACATGACACGGCACAGCGTCTCCTGGGGACTTACCCAATGGCAACCCGCCGACAGGAGGCAGGACAGGGTTTGGTCCTCCACTCCTCACTGGTTGCTCTCCCATTGGATTCAGGGAGCCAGAACACCGTCCCCCATTTCTGGGGGGACCCCTTACCCACTAACCCTACAGCCCTCAGGCTCTGTGTGAGTCATGTGACCTGCCCTGGCCCCGCTGACTGGGCAAAGCAAGGGGCGTCTCCCCAAGCGCAAGGTGCTCATTGGTCAGCCAGGGACTCCTGAAGTCCGGCCAGGAAGGATGAACCCGACCCACTCAGATGTCTTCCGCGTGAACGTGCAGGAGCACAGACACGGTGACATGGTGACTTCGACTGATGTCAGGGAGCAGCGGGGCCTGTCACACTACATCCTCCATGCTTCCTTAGGAACTGATCAGAGATGTCATCAAGTGACCCAGAGAGAGATGAAGACAATGTCCAGGGCCCCAGGGTTTTTCAGGGTGCATGCATGTGATTGGGGATTGGTGTGGGTGCATGTGGTTGTGGGGGCCACACAGGAGGGAGTCACCATCGGGGGTCCAGAGGTGTATGACCCTCAGTGCAGCTGCACGGTGTGCCCCACCCTTCTGGGATTTCTCTTGCTTTCCTTTTTTTTTTTTTTTTTTTTTTGAGGATTTTATTTATTCATTTGAGAGAAAGAAAGAGAACCCATGAGCAGGAAGGGCAGAGGAAGAGGAAGAGGGAGAAGCAGACTCCCTGCTGAGCAAGGAGCCCGACACAGGACTCGATCTCAGGACCCTGGGATCATTACCTGAGCCAAAGGCAGACAATTAATGGACTGAGCCACCCAGGCACACCCACCCTCCCCAGTCTTTTTTTTTTTTTTTTTTTTTTTTTTCAAGATCTGCTTTCCAATAACAGAGCCATGTCAGCTCCTCCAGGGCTCAATGGGAAATTGTTGTTGACACCAAAACAGAATTAGCCTTTTTCATTGCCCTGGTCCCCATGGCTGGTGGCTCTTCCAGGCAACAGCACCAGGACTCTCTGGGAGCTCCTGTTTCTCCAGCCATCGTGTAGGAGAAATAATGGTACCTTCTTCACATGTTGTTCCAAAGAAATAAAAATACAAAATGATGGCTCAGTATTTTGTGAGTTTCTTTGAGTATCTTGAATGATGGCCTAAAATAAACCTTGTGCTCAGGATCAGAAACACTGGGTTCTACTTTTTCACTCGGCCACTGACATATTGCGTGACTTTGGACAAGTGTCTTGTCCTCTTGGGACCACAGTTGTTCTCAATTCCATAATAAAAGTGTAGCCTGTCTTCATTCATTCATCCCTACTATGAATGGAATCCTTCACTCAGTATGGGAAGTGCAGGTGTGAATGAAGCAAAGAAGGTTCTGTGGCATCTGGGAAGACTTCCTGGAAGAAGATGCACTTAGCTGACTTTCTTAAGGGGTAGTAAATTTTAAAAAGAAACAGTCCACCTCCAGGCTTCTTGTGGGTGTGTTTGTCAATTGGCTCGCAGAGTACAAACACACAGGTGTGCTCACATCTGTATGGGCATGTGTGCACTGGCAGACACACACCCACCAAAAGACAGGGTTCTACAGGCCCAGAGACAATGTCTCCGGAGAAAAGGACTGATTCGAAAGAAAACAGGAAGCAACTCCAAATGTTCAAGCCTCCCTCAGCAGCCCCATCCTTTTTCCATACTTTGCAAAAATGAGATCGGACGGCGGAGGGCGGGGAGGTGTGTAATGCTCTGGCTATTTCCTGACGTCCTTCCCCGTCCCCCAGAGGCTTGAACCAACTGGAGTTATCTCCTCCCTGGCTGGAAGGGGGCTAGTTGGGAGCCAAAAACACCAAGATAGAGGGAAGAAGCATGAAGAACTATACAAACAAGCCAGGAGTGTGGCTTCAGGCCAACAGGAATGGAGCCAACAGCCTTCCCCAGCCCCATCCCAACCGACATGCAGGCTGGTCCCCCGGCTGCTGGCCAGAGAGGTGATGGGGGTCCAACTTTGGGATTGGAGTCCTGCTTCTTGAGTGGAACTGATGGGTGGCTGGTGCATGAATCTGAGAAGGAGAAGACTGGTGTGTGTGTGTGTGTCTCTCTCTCCCTTCTTTTTCTCCCTCAGTTCTCTCCAGCTGCCACACAGAGGGCTATGAATCTGCCTTTGTATACCTATGTCTCAGAATCTGTCCCTGTCCTTGTCCCTGTATGTGTATGTGCGTATGTGTGTGTGTGTGTGTGCACGTGTGTGCATGTGTGTGTGTCTCCAATGTCTATCTCTGGGGGTTGGAATCTATTTCTATCCCGAACGAGTAGGGGGAAGCTGGCAGGATAGCTGATAAATCCAACCCTACAAAAATCTTGCTATAAAACACGAATTAAAATGAGACAACTGTGTTCTGTCTATCGCATTGACAAAAATGAAAAGATCAATAAGATCGTTCATTACCAAGGGCGGAGCAAAGAGGCACACTCAGAAACTGTTGAGGGGAGTAAAAACCGGTATTGTTGGGGGTTTTTGGGTGGGTCGTTTGGCAATATCCACAGAGATGTTCAATGCCTATGCCCACCGGCCCAGCAGCATGACTCTAGGAACCCACCTGCGCAGACAGAGATACGTATGGATGCGTAAGGACACAAGAGCACTCTTTACACACTGCTGTTTGTATAGTAAAAAAAAATTTAAAGTAATCTAAGAATTATTTAAAGGGCATGGGTCAAATAAATTAAGGTGCAGCCATACTGTGGAATATTATGCAGATATGAAAAAGAGTGAGTTAGAGCTGCGTGTCAGGGCATGGAAAGATGTCCGTGAAATTAGGAAAGCCCCATGACCTATTCGTCAGGAGAGTTGCTGAAACAAATAAGGCCCAGGACTTCTGTAGTTTCATGCAGAAAAGGTTTACTGCTTGCTTACACGGTGTCTGATGTGAGCTTGGTCCTTCTCCAGGAGAGCTGTCCTCCACGTGGTGACCCAACAATCCCAGGCCATGTCTACCTTGTGGTTCTATGATGTCACAGTGGCCCCATGATCCCCACAGCAGCAGAAGAATGGGCACATTCTCTGCCCCATTGCAAGGAAACTGGGGTGAGTATGTAACTATCAGGAGAGGCATAAATGGCTCTGCCAAATGTAATGATCCCATGCAAAGTACAATCACACTTATATCAAAAAGTTCAACGTGTTGGGGAGTACGTGATATATGCAAATCCTTAAGAAAAGTTCAGAAAGGGGGCACATGGGTGGCTCAGTCAGCGAAGTATCTGACTTTTGGTTTTGGCTCAGGTCATGATCTCGGGTCATGGGATCAAGACCCTCATCGGACACCATGCTCAGTGAAGAGTCTAATTGAGATTCTCTGTCCCTCTTCCTCCGCTCCCCTTGCTGTTCACATGCACGCTCTCTCTCTAAAATAAATAAATAAATAATTTTAAAAATCTTTAAAAAAAAAAAAAAGAAAAGATCAGGAAAGACATATCAAGTTGTTAAATGAATTGATCTCTGAGGAGGGAAATAACATTAGAATCAATAGGTTGGGGCATGATGGTCCCAATTTTATTCCATATTCATTCATATTGATTGAATTTTTGCAGGCAGGTATGTTTGTTAAAAAAGAAAATAGAGTAGACACGGGGAGAAATTGCCTCTTTTCCACAGGTCAACCACCTCAGTTTACTAATCATCGATCAACCATCTCATCGATTATTTTTCTTTTTATTGTTTTCACAATGACACAAGAGAGGCATTCTCTGCACTGCATGAGGACAACTTGATGGCCTGGTAGACATGCCCAGGGGCAGGGGTGGAAGAGGAATGGCCCAGCCCAGTCCAGGTGTGTTCTGTGAGTTCCACATTTCTCAGACTCACAAAATCAGAACACCACCCTGTAAGAGACTTTTCTTCAACAAAAGCAAATTTTAAAAGGCCTAGGGACAAATTAGATTTGGAAAACATTGCCTGCCACGTCCTACCTCACACAGTCTCCAGAAGTCAGCCAAGTGCTAAAGATACTGACAAGTCCTGCAAGAAAGAAACTCACTTTAATGTTATTATATCCACTGCTTCTCAAATGATTTGACTGTAACATCTTTATTCTTTTTATCATGGCATACATTTTAAGGACCCCTGCCATTGAGTCATAGGCTCTCAGAATGACAACACTCAATGCAGGTTGTGTCACCATCCCCTTTTTCAGTCAAAGGGTTTTCTCTATGCCAGGCACTGAGATAAAAATTTATATACATCCTCTCATTTTGTACTCACAAGGCAAATGTAAGGATTGTCTCCACTCTATATATGAAAAAAAAAAAAGAAGTCTCAGAGGGACTGTCACTTGCAGCAGTGAATATTTTTACCTGAACATCCATTCCCCTCTGCTCCAGCCAACAGTATCACCATTTTCCCTTTGGAAAGGCCTGTCCTATTCTCTACCATGTGGAATGGGCGGGTCCCTGTTGACTTAGATTAGTTGCCTCTCTCATTCTCTCAGCCAGTAATGGATTCTAGAAGGTGTACATAATCCAACCAGAGCCAATGCAATGGAGCACATTCACAGGAACTCTTCCCATTCTCTAGAGATGAAAAAGGTGAGGAAGTTACATCTTGGAGCCACAGAGCCACCTTGCCATCACGACATTCCCCAATTGAATGACATGAATAATGCCAGAATGGCAGAAGGCTGGTAAGACGGAGAATTGGACCCCTGCAGACCTCATTTGATCATCTGGGTCAGTCCATTCCTGAAGGTGATCCCAATTCCTACAGCCAATTGTATTCTTACTCTTCCCTTTTTTTGAGTGTTTTGTTTTGTTTTGTTTTGCTTAAGCCCCTTAGAGGCTCTTAGAGGCTCATTGGGACTTATACCCAGATCTCGTAGATTTCAATAGCCACCCTCTTAACCAATATATAAGGTGCCTTGGTCTGGGCAATGCAGTCAGAAGGAATCTTCGATACTATTTGATGCAAACCCTTTCACTTCATAAATGAGGAGACTGAGACCCAGGGAAGTCATGTGACTCCCTGGACATCACACAGCAAGCCCATCCAGGAGCGTGCGTTGCTGGCTACACACCCCCTGTCTTTCTGCTAAGTTCCGTCTCACACTTACCTGACCTCAGTCCCTTGGGTGGCTCTGAGGCCCTAGAATGTCAGCATCATTTCTAATTTTTAGCAGATGATGACTAGGGCCCACCCTGGTAACCTTGGCTGTGAACTCTGTCCTGCACCATTTGTTACCAATAGCAGTTGAAGTGCTGACACTGGAGAATGACTTAGTTCCTTTTTCATTTCATTTAGTGTGGATTCTAATGACCTCATCCTCATCCGCCTTCCAGTGGATTTTGTCCAGTGGGAGAGAAAGCCATAGACTTGTGGCTGACCAGCTGCAGAAATACATAAACCCCACAAGCCATCTGCTTCATCCCCCTGTAAAATGGTGACAGCAACAGGACCCATCTCATTGGGTGTTGCCAGGATTGAACGAAATCTGGAGTGAGACAGCCATGTTCACGGTGGCGGGAATGCCCTTGTGTGAAGGGCAATTGGCATCCTTCTCGTCATCACTGGATGGGGCCCCACCTGGTAGGGTAATAAGAGTTTGGGGCTGAGATTTGGGAGGCATGTATGCCAACCCCAGCAATGTCACTCAATTCTCTGTACCCTAGAAAAGTTCCCTCCACTCTGAACCTCAGTTTCCCCAAGGACAAAGTGAGACCAAGACTCTACGAACCTTTCAGCCCCAACATGTGGATAGCCAGCTGGAGGAACAGCATCAAGCTGACTGCTGTGATTCCTTGGACATTTGTTACACCAGGACCCCTCCACCTATTAGCTCATGAGTGCTGGTGGGGTGGGTGCCTTCCCCCTAATTGGCACAGGAAGGAAAAATGAGACCAGAGAGTCTGGAAGACTCATGTGGGCAGTCCCAACCCCAACATCTATCCCTGGACACATTCCTAAGCAAGCAAATTGAACTCTCTTCCAAGTTTCAACAAGCTCTTCAGAATGTTTTCTTTGTTTCCTTGGAATGAGAGTCCCTCATTTACTAGTGGGGACACCCCAAGTCCAGAGGTCTTGATTGACTTGCCCAGAGCCACTCAGACATAGGTGAGGAGCACAGAGTGGGATCCCGGAACTCTTGGCTCCCAAGAAAGGATTCTTTCCGCCATGTTTCTTTTGGATTAAGAAAGCCCTTCTCAGCTCTCTGCAAACAGTAAGGCATCAGAGCCATTTCCAGAGGCTAGGGAAATTTTGCGCCATGATCACTGAGACCACGAAGTAGGAAGAACTTGACTCTGAAATCCAGTCATTCTTGAGCTTCTGTAATGACCACTGGTGACCTCTGGAGTCATGTAAACTGGCCACCAGGATGGTTCTCAGGGAAGAAGTGGGGGGAAATGTGAGTGCAGTGACCAAGAACATATCCAGTTCTGCCTCCCAGTAATAGTTGTGTGGGCTTGGGCAAGTCACTTCACCTCTTTGAGCCTCCATCTTTCCATGTTTTATGTGTTTACCAGGGAACTATCAGCCAGCTGTGAAGACTGAAGTTACTAGATAGGTATTGAAGAGGGAGGGGGATCTGCATGAAGTGATAGGAAATAAAGTCTCCAGTGTGTTGTTGAGTGGGATAATGATACTGCGGGACAACGTGGCATGACTATTTATCAAAGGGAATGGCAGCTTTGCCTTCTTCCATCTCCTCTTCCCTTGTGGTAGATTGAATTAATGGCTACAATTCTCACCTTCCCAGTGTGCATGCCCTTGGCCAGGTGATCTTACAGAATCCACCCGCTCCCTGATTCAGACGTGGCATGTGACTTGCTTTTATCCAACGAGACGTTAGCAAGCATGATGCAAGCAGAGCCTTAAAACATGCTTCTGAATTTCACTAGAGGAGCTCTTCTGCTCCTCTGTGATCATGGGGAGCATGTACCTAGTGTGGCAGGTGAGTGAAAAGGAAGCAGAGCCAAGTTGTCCCCAGCCAAAGCCATCCCAGATCAACCCAAGCCCTGGACTTGTGAGCTAACCCAGCCAAGATTGAAGAAATGGCCAACAAAGCCCAGTCTAAATTACCAACCTGCAGACTCCTGTGTGAAGAAAATGCTATTGATTTATAGGACTACATGCTGGAATGGCTTGTTACGCAGCATTACGCAGACTGGTGACAGATACACTATCGACCCAGCTCTGTTAATTGGGTCGATTACCTCATCTTCATTCCCAATATCACCCTATCCTAAGCCCACATTTCTCTCTCCTGGATTTCCACAATAGCCTCCTTATCAGTCTCTCCCTTACAGATTCTGGGCCTCATCAATCAGTCCTCTTCACATAACAGCAAACTTGCAGGGGCTCCTTGGGCATGCTGCAGACCTCTCTGAGTTTTGAATGCATGAAATGAAGACACTCAAGGGTTAAATTCAAGATGCTTCACCACTGGTACCAAGCAGACACCCAGAAGTCAAAAGACAGCCAAGTATGGTGGCCCTATAACTTTGATGTCAGCCCAACACAGCTTCCAGGAGGATTAAATAAGAATACAGTCTCTGCCCACTGCAAAAAGCTAACAACCACACAATTCAGAGCTGGAGGGAACTCTGAAACCAGCATCCAGTCTCCTCATTTTAAAGCCAGGGAAACTGAGGCACAAGAGGGAAAGCAACTTGTCCAGAATCACACAGTGGGCAGGAACCTGAGAGGTGATAAGGGATGTTGGTGCCATAAGGTGGGGCACCCGTGGGTCTTGCCAAGACTGTATCCTGGCAGCCAGTTCAAGGCTCGACTCATGTCTATGAAATGCATGACCAAGAGTCTAGACCCTTCCTTCCTTTTGCCGCATCACTCTCTATGCTGTGCCCCACAGACTCTTGACCCCACTCTGAACCAGGTAGGGGGTGGGGTATGTACTCTGGCAGCCAGCCTCATCATCATCATCCATGGACATGCCCTTCTGGGTGATGATTCAATCGGCAGAGCTTGACTCCACCTGAAGGACCTACAGAGCCGCTAAAAGGTCCCGGGGCACCAAGAGAACCCAAGATGGTTGGTGTCACTGTAGGAGCTACTAATGATTTAAACGATCCTAGGTTCGAACTCTGGCTTGGTCACACTAGCTAAGCTGAATGGCTCTACGTTGCTGAGCCTCCGTTTGCTCATCTGTGAAATGGGGATGACAGGATCTAGCACAGTAGGCACTCGGTAAATATTAGGTCTCCTTGTTACAGCACTGGGGCATTGGTCACCTCCTTTCATTCTGTTAACTTAACCAATGTGGCTAGAAACCAAATGACAGGCTTTGCAGGGTCCCCCCACAAAGACAACTGAGAGGAGGTTTGGGGGTGCTCCTTCCTCCCCTTAGGGTGCCCAGGGGTGGGAGACCCTCTTCCTATATACTCTTCCAAGCTCTAATGGTCTGCTTTGCCAAGTCTGTTTTTAGCTTGAAATAATCACAGCCCCGGATGGCCTCTGGCCAGATGTGGTCGAAAGAGATCCGTGGCTTGGCAGTGGTTTAAATCTAAACATAGGAAGACAGGAGGTGGGGTGAGGACCCATCCCCTCTGGGCCTCCAGCTAGTGAAGGTTGGACCCAGGGCCACCCCCCAGAGTGGACAAGGAGGTTGATTTTACTTTTTTTTTTTTTTTAAGATAGATTGATTGGTTTGGGAGCGGGGCAGAGGGAGTGGGAGAGAGAGAGAAACAGACTCCCCATCGAGTGCAGAGCCTGAAGTGGGGCTCAATCTCACGACACTGAGATCATGACCTGAGCCAAAATCAAAAGTCAACACTTAACCAACTGAGCCACCCAGGCACCTGCAACGAGGTGGATTTCAAGCCAGCCCCTGACACCCTAGGAGACCCAAGTTTGAATTCTGAGGCACGCACTTACTGAGTGACTGAGGGCAAGTCACTCCGAGCCCCGATTTCCCTGTCATGGAGGAGGTGTGGCACCTGGCTGGCCAGCTGGTTCGTGGTGAAGGTTAGCAGACAAAATCAGCCTGAAGAATTTACTAACAGTGAGTTGGTGCGGGCAAGCATTCATACCACATGTGGGGACCCTAGAGGCAGAATCACCTAAGCAGTCACCAGAGCCAGAGCAGGACACCAGAGCCAGACCTGGGGGAGGCCAACGAGGTGCCTGGGGCACATGCTTTCAGAAGGTGTTGTGGCCCAGCCATGGTTGGGGTCCTTGTTTCCAGCCCCAGCAAACCTGGGGCGGCCAGCCAGGCAAGCAGGGGTTAACTAGAGCCCCTTCCAAAGCAAATAGAGCCAGTCCTGGCTCAAAACGCAGGGGGAGAGGGACACCCCTCCTCCTTCACTTCCCTCTCCTCCTGGCTGCCTTTGTGAGGTTCCCCTTCTCCCAGCCAGCTAGCAAGTCCTAGGGATTCTGCCTCCCCTGCTCCTCCCTGCCTGCCTCCATCTTTGTCATCCCCAATCTGAGGGCGGAGGTACCAGGGCTACCAACCGACCTGCTCTCCCACCTCTCAGACACACTCTACCAGCCCAGGCCCAGCCCACCCCTGCTGGGGACCACCTGCCCTTGATTCATCCATCACTCTGTTGCAGGGGCACCTGACTGTTGACATCTACGGAAGATCTGAGGGTGGAGGTGTGTGGAAATGCCCACACTGAGCTCCCCACACTGAACTCCCCACAGGAGGAATCTGACTACAGCCAAGACAAGGGTCTGCACTTCCTGTGCAGCTGCCTGCAGTCCCTCTCTGGGCCTGCGGTCCTCCCAGAAAATGAAATGGCAATTTTCTGGCCTTCCTCCAAGCTCCCTGGGCTGGTAACGGTGGAGGTCTCAGCACCATGGCATCTCCACCTGTGGGCTTTCTTGCTCAGATGACATTTTCCAGGAGGAAAGAGACTCTGGCTCTTAGAATCCTCACCCCTCCCAAACAAGGACAGGCTGGAAGCCATTCCTGAGCTTTTACTAATAGTAAAACAAAAATATTTCAATGATCCCCACTGGCACCCCAGTCCCTGTACTGGCCCGTTTCTATAAAGTTTTTGTGTAATCTACACAGCAACTCTGAAAGGGAGTAATGCTCTGCCCATTTTACAGATGAGGAAATTGAGGCTCAGTGAGCTGAAAAAGATACCCAATTGTGTTTCTCTTTGGAGAAGAAGAAGAGAATGGAAAAGTTCAGCTTTCTTTCCCCCACTCTCATCGTTCATCAGTGCTCCCCCCACCAAAAAAAAAAAAAAAAAAAAAAAGGCAAAATGTTTTTTTCAGGGTCAGAGAAGCTTCCAGTCTGTACCAGGGACCAGGCAAAAGCTGATTGGCAGGTGCCTAGGTCAGTGCAGACAGTCTGCCCAGGTAACCTTGGAGGTCAGAGTCATTTATTCCCTTATTGTAAAAGTGGGTTTTTTTCTAAATGATCCATGTTTGGGATGCTTTATATGGACAGTGAACAAGGCAGAATGTCCCCACTCTGGCCACAGGCAAGGTAGATCCAACCCACACATTTTACAGATGAGGAAGCTGAGACCCAGATCGGGGAAACAACTTGCTTGTGGTCACAGGCAGTTAGGTGGATCCAGAAGAAACTTTCATGTCCCTGACCCCAAGCCTGGATTCCGTGGTGCCGAGAGACTGTCAGGGTCTACACCAATGAATCGTGAGCAAGCTTCAGAAGCTCCCAGCAGCGCTTGTTACAACAGACTGCTGGGCCTATCCTCAGAGTTTCTGATTCAGAAGGTATGAGTGGACCCAAGGATTTGCATCTCTAACAAATTCCCAGGCCATGCTGATGCTGTTAGCCCAAGAACCCCTTGGATGAGATTCACTAGAATGGGGGCCTCTCGGGCATTTTGAGAAGTTAAAAAAAAAAAAAGACAATATTTGGGATACAGTTGGTAGTACCCAGAAGTCATTCCATGTGGACAATTGCAAATGGGTCCTCCCATTTTGCAGATGGGAAAACTGAGGTCTGGAGAGGGCCTGTTCCAAGGCCAAAGTGACATTGCTGAGGTTATGACTAGATCCTCAGGCAGGACTAGCTACATCAAATGCCGGGCCCAGGGCAGAATGAAAATGTGGGGCTCCTTGTTTAAGAACGTATGACAAATTTCAAGGTAACAGTAGAGCATTAAGCAAAGTGGGAGGCTCTCCTGAGCACGGGGGCTTGTACAATCACAGAAGTCCTGTGCCACAAAGCTGCATTGCCCCCCAGGTCTCCTGGCTGCACCTTATACCGAGCCCCAGGGAGTGGTCTGCAGGATCTGATCTGCCCCTCAGGACCGGGACCAGGGGCAGCCGCCTAGAATGGTTAGAATGGAATTCGACTTGCTTTCTTTAGGAGGAGTGGCACTGCGGGAAGCCGTCCCCCACAAATCAAGCCTCCCCCCCGAAAATCCTCGGCCTACCCTGGCCGAGCTCCCATAGGACCCGCCAGCTCTGCTTGCCTCCCAAGCCTGCGTCCCCTCCTTGAACATTTTAGAAAGCTTTGTGGGCAAGGGAGAAGAACCAGTTGGGTAAAAAAGGGGAAAAAAAATATTTTAAAAGTCACAGACCAAGAAGGCACAATGCTAAGGAGTCATGGAAGGAGGAAGTGAATTTTCCAGAAAGAATTCAGGGTGGAGAAACGCTTAAACTGAAACCTCCAGCCCCACACAACCTGAGGAAGGACACAAGGATTCCCCCCTTAGAGGAGACACCCCCATCCCCCTCCTGCTGCCTTCCCGGTCCTGACCTGTCCCCAGCTGCCACCAGGACTTCTTCTCCTCTGACAGAAGACACCTTTGTGGCCCCGCCACAGGTGATAGGGATAATTTTCCAGACTCTAATGCTGGAGCCATACATGAAACCACCGTATCATAGCAGAGTTCCAGGGGGAGCTGAGCCACTGCAGGGGATGGGGAAGAAAGCCAGCTGCAGGACAAGATCCCAAGGAGAAACCTGTTTGTGTCACCAGGCCATGTGTGAAGGTGTCCGACCTGCATGGTTTATGGCGGCAGTCTGTAGACCGTGGTTATCTGAGGAGGGGGTGGGAGAGAAGACGACCTTGGTCTTTGACATGGAAATCCTCCCCACTGTATGATTTCTTTTCTAGAAATACATACGCTCTGGACATCTGCGTTACATTCTTAAAATAGTGCCCATTAACTGATGGATGGATAAAGAGAACGTGGCCTGTCCACAGAGTGGAATATTATTCAGCCATAAAAAGGAATGGAGTACTGATAAGGTGCCACCGTGTGGACGGACCTCCAAAACATAAAGCTGAGTGAAATAAGTCAAAACCCGAAGGCCACATGTGTTATGATTTCATTTGTATGAAATCACCAGAACAGGGAAATCCAGAGACAGAAACCTGAGTGGGCTTAGGGTGGGGACGGTGAGGGGAATGTGAAGTTTGATTTCCAGACTGGGTGTGAGGTTCGCTTTTAGGGCGATGAAAATGTTCTGGAACTAGACACAGGGGGCAGTTCCACAACACTGTGAATGCCATAAATGTCACTGAAGCATTCGCTTTCAAATGGTTAATTTCATGTTGCGTGAATTACACTGGAATTTAAAAAAAAATTAACATGAAAGTGGATGCTCGGCGCCCCCACCGCCTGGGAAGCCCGCTCAGGGTGTGCACCTGACCTTGGGAGCCAGCCACTCCGCCCAAGGCTGACACCCAGCAGGAAGCTGTGTGCAGGCAGCAGAGCCCCGTGGGACAACACTGGTAACGGGCTCTTCCTCATCCCCGCGAAACTAGAACCTGTGCAGGTGCCTGTCGATGGCAGAATGAGTGAAAGCATAAACTGTGGAAGATTCACAGAATGGAAAATTCCCTAGCAATGAAAGACAGCAAATTCCTGATACCCACAACAAGCGTGGATGAATCTCAAAGATGGCGGTGGGAGCCAAAGAAGCCAGGCACAGAGAACGTAGGCTCCATTAGGCTGAAGTTCAGGAGCAGGGTGCGTTAGAAGTCAAGACAGGGGTTACACCTGGTGGAGGGGCATGGCGATGAGAGAGGAAGAATGCTCTCGTGGATGGACTGTTTTGGAGTCTTTCTTACCAGGTACTCGATGTGCATTGACTCCTTGAAAGTTCTTATATTCATTTCACAGATGAGGAAGCAGGGGCGCAGGGAGGTGACAACTTGGGCTCCAGGGCAAGCAAGGAGCTCAGTGGCAGTTGGAGGTCTGAATGCCATTCTGCTTGGCTCCAGGACCTGTGTCCCTAAGTCCTGTGTGAGGACTTTATCAGAGAATGTCTGACTGCCTCCAGATGGGGCTTGGACTTGGGGCTTTTCTGAAACCAGAGTCTCATGCATTTAACCCCTACCTTCCAAGTTAGGGTGCATAAAATACTGAGCACACACAGGCTTTCCAGCCATGTTGGCTATTACTATCAAGAGTAATAGTGGCAGCCCTCATTTAGCGGAAGGTGGACAGTGAAGGAGAGGAACAGCCTCACTAGGAAGCCGACTCAGGTTCAGATGGCAGATCCAGCCACGCGCAGTGGGACCAAGATCCAGGCCCACTGCTTGGGAGCCAGCAGGGCAAGGTGAGTTTCTGCACACCAGGGCTCAGACCCCTGGGACCTGTCCTCCTGGAGACCCTAGGCCCTGGCCCTTCTGAGGTCTTCTTGACCAACTGCACCAACCTGCATGGTCCACTCCAGGCCTGGCCTGAGTTAGAAGGAGCTGGAGCATGCATTTAGAGAGCCCTGAAGAGAGCAGCTGGGATGGGGGTGAGGGGGTGAGACCAATGCAGTGCATCCTGATCTACTCCCCTGTGAAATGTGCATTGAAAATATTCCCAGATCGATCAGAAGGCAGAGGTCAGGCTCCAGGGACAATAAGTATTCCCTGCATGCCCAAATGTCCCCAGCAATTTCACAAATGAAAATTGAGAATGCCTTGATTATCTCCCCTAGGACAAAGAGAACGGGCTCCCCAGGGCCCCCGTTCAAAGCCAGTGTCTCATGCTCGCAAAAGAATCTCAATCGCAGACTCAGTAGAACTGAAAACGGCCCCCATAATCTACTGCATTACCCACATTCTACAGACAAGGAAACTGAGGCCCAGCAGGGACAATGGACTTGCCCAGGATCAAAGACTGGGAGCTAGAGGGAGAGCCAGGATTCAAACCCATGTTCCTTGACCTCCCTCCCCAGGCTGGGTTCTTGCTCTATAACCCCACCCCACTCTGTTGGCCAAGGACTCATTGTCCAACCTCGAGGGTCTTTGAATCACTCATGCATTTCACAGATATTCATTGAGCACCTACTATACCCCAGACTCCATGCTAGAAACCAGGAAGGCAGCAGTGAGCAAGCCCAGGAAGGGATGGTACCCTGGAGCTTAAGTCCAGGCAATGGCACGTCCAACTGGCCATCCAGTTTCTAGCTCCTTCTCAGCGTTGGAAATTCTTGGCATCTTGGCACTTCACACATGTGTACTGGGCCCTTCTTGCATGCCAGGCTCAGTGTCAAGACTGAGAAATGCAAAGATGAAGAAGGTACAGCTCAGGATCCTAGGAAATCCAGTCGGTTAGATACTAATTGTACATAAATAATTACAAATTGAAGAAGATGAATGGCGGATGTTGAAACAGACAGAAATGGTGCCACAGAGCCTGGGAGGTTCCAAGGGCTTCTTGGAACACTGTGGCCTTTGATGTGGGTCTTGAGGCCATGTGGTTTTGCGTAGGGAGGTGAGATGGGGGGTGGGGACAGGCATTCTAAGTGAGAGAAATGGTGATGAGCAAAGGTGCAGAGGTGGGGCCATGAATGTTCTGTTGAAAGAAATCACAACTGGCCTCACAGGATAGAGCAAAACAGATAGAGGCTGGGATAGTAGTTTGCTTTCATGTCACAGAAGTAGTTCAAAGCCAGATGAGAAGGTTATTCTTTATGCTGCTGTGCGAGGGGAGAATGGTGGAAAGTTTGGATTCCTCTCCCCCCATCCCAGACCTGTTAAGTAAAAAAACTGTTTAGGACCCGTCTGACAGTTCCTTAAAAGGTAAAACATGAAGCTACCAGATGACGCAATTCCACTCTTAGGTAAATACCCGAAAAAAATGAAAGCAGGGACTCAAAAAGATAGTCCTACGCCAAGGTTCCTAGCAACTCTGTTCACAATAGTCAAAAAGAGGAAATGACCCAAATGTCCATCAATTGAAAAATGGATAAAATGGAATATTAGTTATGAAAAGGAACAATGTTCTCATCCACGTTACAGCATGGAAGAACCTTGAATGGGCCCGGTGAAAGAAACCAGGCACAAAAAGACACTTCTTGCGTGATTCCATGCCTACAAAAAGTCTGAAATAGACAAATCTATGTACAGAGAGAGTAAAGTAGGGGTTCCTAGGGCCTAGGGTAAGTATAGGGGGTTGGGGGTGATAGCTAAAGGGAGTTGAGCTTCTTTGGGGGGTTCTTCTATTCTAAAATTGTGGCAATGTGTATATACCAAATATTATGAACAGTATACTTCACATGGGTGAGTGAAATGACATGTGAATTATGTCTGACTCAGTCAGTGGAACCTACAACTCTTATTCTTGGGGTCGTGAGTTCAAGCCCCACACTCAGTGTATAGATGATTTGGAAAAATAAGAGTGTTAGGAAATGCCTGGGACTTGGAACCTGGGCATGTGCATTTTAACAAACACCACAGGTAATTTTTGCTCACCATGCTTGGAAAACTTGAGTAGGGATCATTGGGCAGTCACGGAGGGAACAGGCTAGGGGAACAACAGGACATAAGAAGTGTTTCCAGAAGAGGGGTCTGGCAAAAAGAAGGAACTCAAAGGGACATCTCAGAGTAACACCATCACCAACATAGGAGGAGTCCAACCCTATGTACTCACCATTTGTTTTTGGCCAAGCCTTGGGGAAATGGTGAGAAGTCTAAGGAAACTCTTCACCTACTTCTCCCAGGGCCCGTGTGGTCCACCCTGATCATCTGAACCCCTTGTGGGGTTTGCTCCCCAGTCAAAGCCCCCACTTCCAACATTCTTCCTAAAGCACAGCTGAAGCCCCTCCTTGCAACCATGGCCATGGGGACAGGAATGGCCACGGTCACCCTTGCTAGACAAGGCATGTCACGTTGGGTCCCACCCCAACCATGCTCTTCTGGCTCAAACCAGAGGTCTCAGGTTCCCCACAAATCAGACATCATTGGATCTGCAGCTAGATCCACACCACATTCTGGCTGACCCCTCCACTCTCCATGCCTGAATTCCCCCGCCCTTCTTTCCTCTCTCCTGGGAGCAGGGTTAGCAAGAGCACCCCCACCCCTGCTCCCGCCTGACCACCCAGACTTCCTTGCACCTTCCATCCAGACTTTCTGGGAAGAAGCAATGGTGGTCCTCTACCCTACAGGTCATGAAGGCCTCATGTGGGGACCCCATTGCATCACTCCCCAGGAATCGGCCTTTCTGGGTTGTTCCAGAATGTTCTCAGGAGGGGGGTCAAACTTCTATTCACACCCTCACATGATCGCAGCACCTCACATTTTGCACACCACTCCTTACTTCACTTCTCTTGGCCTTGGTTTTCCTCATCTATAAACTGGGGGCAATACTAGAACCCATCTCATAGAACTGGGTGACCAGGCTCTGTTTTAAGTGCTGAGCATACAGTGGTGGACAAAGTAGACAAACCAGATCCCTGCCCTCCAGGAGCTGACACTGGCAGTGGGGGGATGGGAACAGAGCAAAGGCAAACAATACAAATGACAAATAAGCAAACAGTACGGTTTGGCAGGAAGCGAACATGAAGAGGGACCTGAGGGCTGGGACGTTCTTTTCTTCATCTAGATGCTGGCTAGAGGGATGTGTCTGGTTTGCCAAAGCCCACCAAGCAATGACGAAGGGGCAGGCACTTTTCCAAATGCTCGTGACAATTATATCCCAATAGTGGTAAGTGGTATTTAAGTAGGAAGTGGTAAATGCTTATTTAAAAAAGAGAGAGAGAGAGAGAGGGAAAAGCAGCGCAGAGCTAAGGGACAGCATGCCAGGGAGGGTAGAGCAGCCTGATGTTAAATAGAGTGGTGGAAGTAGGCCTGGGGGAGGGGACATTTGAGCCAAGATGTGAAGCAGGTGGGGAAGCTAGCCTTGGGTTACCTGGTGGGGGGAGAACATTCTAGGCTGAGGGGTGAGCCCGTGCGGAGTGCAGCAGGCAGCAGGCTGTTGGTGGAAATATCAATTTACTGGTAACATGGTTTCTTCGCTAGCTTTGCTCTTGGCACCAATAGCATGTCAGAACAGAAAGCTATTCCTCTGTTTTATAAAAAGGAAACTGAGGCCCAAGGAGGGGACTGGCTTGTGTAATGTCACATACAACTTATTGGAGGATGCGGGACTTGGGAGTAGGTGAGGTAGGTGGGGGCAATTTGCAGCACTCCTCACACACCCCCAAATCTCACAGGGCCCTGGCCACCACCACCTGCCCCAGGTGTTCCTTTTTGGAGTCTCCATGGAGAGTGTCCCGGCCCTACCCCACCCCAAAACCCTCAGGATCAGTCGAAGCAGCTGAAACCCATCAGATCCTGGCCCTGCGCCTTTGGGGGGCTGGAGGGGTGGGATCAGTGCTGGGAAAGAGGATGGAGAAAAACAAAGCCTTCCTCCTTAGAGACAGTTTGTTCTCTCAATGGCTGCTGGAAAGCTTTTGTGCTCCAGGCTCAGCAAGGAAAGAGGAGAGACAGCCCCATCGCAGGAAAATTCCTCGCAGACATCTGAGTGCCTGGAAGGAGAGTGTGCATCTATGGGCCCCTGCAGGCCCTCTGGGCAGCCCGTGGCCCAAGATAGGGTTCGGAGGGCCCCCTAATCATGTTGCACTCACAGCTCTACTGCAGACCTCCCACAGGCAACTTGGCCACTCTGAGCCTCAGCCTCCTCATCTATAAAATGGACCCAACTGTAGTCTCTGCCTTGAGGGATGACTGCAACAGTGAGATCACTCCATTCTTGGAGCTTGGCTCAGTGCCAATAACAAGCATGTGCTCCATAGGTGAAAATTATAATAATCAATTATGTACATGAGATTTGCATTGTTGGAGCCATGCTGTGGGGCTGAGGCCATCCTCCCCTTTTCTTTTCTTTTTTTTTAAGATTTTATTTATTTATTTGACAGACAGAGATTACAAGTAGGCGGAGAGGCAGGCAGAGAGAGGAGGAAGCAGGCTCCCCGCGGAGCAGAGAGCCCGATGTGGGGCTCGATCCCAGGACCCTGGGATCATGACCTGAGCCGAAGGCAGAAGCTTTAAACCACTGAGCCACCCAGGCGCCCCCATCCTCCCCTTTCTTAAATCCAGAGTTAAATCCCAGGAGGTTAAATGACCCATCTGTAGTCTTATAGCCGTAGAATCTCCTATGTACGGGATTTGGGTGGCCCGGTGCAGGATGGAACACAAGTCCCCCTTGTTCAGAAATTCTCAAGAATTGCAAGATAGCAACAGTAGGGCATTAAACCAGGCTTGGGGCGCTCTTGCACAAAAAAGGCAAAGAAAAGAAGAAAGGAAGGAAGGAAGGAAGAGAGAGAGAGAAAGGAAAAAAGAGAGAGAGAGAAAGCGAGAGGGAGAGAGAGAAAGAGCCTTGGTCTAGGCTGCTGAATCTGGCTCAGGGACTTCTGGACTGGCAGGTTTAAGCTGTAGGCTGCAGGAACGTTTCAATTCAGATATTTTTTAGACTAAGCTTTTGTATTTTTTCCAAATTTTCTATTATGATTGCATGGTAGTTGTATAAATAGGGAGAAATGAACTTCATTTAAATGATATTTTAAGGCATGGGCTGTGATTAAATGATATGGAAGCGTAGGAGCCTGTGTGCCTGACTCCCAAACTTGTGTACCACTTTGAGCCTCAGTTTCCCCATCTGAAGATAAGGGGATGGGCTGAGATGCCTTCTATCCAGAGACTCAGAGCATTTGGACATGGTGGGTTGCCACGTGGGGAAAACTGGGTAGTTTCTGGTCACTAGCTATGCCAGACCCTCACTCACGGACGCTTATTGCACACTTACTGTGTGCTGAGCCTGCACACACTACAAATAACACACCCGTGGGACAGCTTCACACATAATGGCAAGCAGCACACAAGTTATCTCAAATGATCATTTGGGTAAGTCCAAGTTTGCAACATGTTGCAAAGAAGAAGTACAGAAGAAGGTTCTGGAACATAAAGTATAAGATCAAATGCACAGGTCAGGTGAGGTTTCCTCATGGAAGCAGCACTTAAGGGTTAACAAGAGCCAGCCAGGGAATGGGAGCAGGAAAATTGTGTGAGGACCAGGAGGCAGGGGTCCTATGGTTGTGAGAAGGATGTTCAGGGTTCTGGAGCAGAGAAAGTCAAGGGGACAGAGGTGGTGGACAAGGATGCGGAGACCAGAGGAGCTGGTCCATGTGGGTCCTTGGCCAGGCAGGAGTTAGCACTTATGTCAAGGGCACTGGGGAGCCATGGGTAGTTCTCACCCCAGAAGGAGGACCGCAAGCCTCCAGGACTGGAGCCCCCTGTCCTGAGCAGTCACTTGAGTTGGAGAAGGCTTCATTCATAAATGAGGTCTGGCTCAGGTGTCAGGAGCAAGAGCCCCCACAGATGAAAGGATTTGGGGGCATCAAACACCCTGAACCTTCCCCAGCTGCCATCAGAAAGCTCTGCCTTTACTACAGAGCCATCCCAGGTAAGCTCAGAAGCCAGACTGCTGAGTACTCTTCATTACATGACCTGCACTGTCTCATCTCACATCCTCCACCCAGCATGGGCTTAGCATGGAATATTCCAGCACAGGGCAGCACACAGTAGGTGCTTTGCAAAAAAAAAAAGCCACCGTTCACTGAGCAGCAGCCACTGTTCCCAACACAGTGCTGAGACTTTGCAGTCATCAACATAGTCCACCATCCCATCAAGACTTGAGGTAGGCACCAATACCACACTGGCACACAGAGACATTCACACCCAAGACCAAAGTGCTGGAGTCAGGCCCCAGAGAGCACATCCCTGTCACAGACAACTCTTTCCCTCATCCTCGCTCCACCTTCCTCTTCTTTACACACACAGGTCACCCGACAGGGTCTTTGACTTTTTCCCAAGGCCATCTGCATACATTTCTCGGGGAGAGAAGAACAGGGTCACAGCTGAGAACAGGCTTAGAGTCCCCGCACATGTGCTGTGGTGGGGATGATTCAGGATGACATAGCTAGTGCCTGCACATCATATACACTCAATAGATGATCCCCATGATGATTGGATCCCCCTGCCCATGTCACCACTGGGAGGGCTTCACGGCACATAGGCCATTGCACAGATGGGCCCACGGGGGGCCAGAAAGGCTAAAGCCAAGTCAGAAGATTCACAACTGGGTCAAAGTGTGGTCTACCTTGGCCTGCACTTGCCCCAGGGATCCTGACTGGCCCATTCTTCAAGTGCGTTATAAAATTATCCAGGGAGCAGGAACTATATTTGTCTTACTATTTTGGCCTGCCTGCCTGGTATAGTGCAAGCTACTAATAAGTACTAGTTGAATAGATGGATGGATGGATGGATGGATGGATGGATGGATGGATAGATGGACGGGTGGATGGATGGATGGATGAATGAATGAGTCATTGTAGCAGACTCTTGGTGCTCCTCCCCCATGATCCTCACCTCCTAATGTTGATGCTCGTTGTATAATCCCCTCCTCCTGAGTGTGAGGGGGACCTGTGACTTTCCTCTAACCCGTGAAAGGTTTGACAGGATATATACAATGACCTATATAAGATCATAACGTCTATCTTGCAGGAATCTCTAGCTCACTCATGGCCTCAGAAGAAGAAAGCTGTTGTGATGTAGGCTACCATGTTGGAAAGCCTAGATGGCAAGGGCATGTGGGCTCTTTCTCAGAGCTGTAAGTGGCCTCTGGCCAACAACCAGCAAAGAAAACTGAAGCTTTCAGTCCTACAACCACAAGGAACTGAATTCTGCCAACAGCCTAAGTGATCTTAGATCCCGCCCCAGTGGAGCCTCAGATGAGACTGCAGCCCCAGCTGACACTTTGACAGCAGCCTTTTGAGACCCAAGTGGAGGCCCCAGCGAAGCCAGGCCCGGACTCCTGACCCATGGAAACTGTGAGATAATAAAACATATATTGTTTTAAGCCACCAAATCAATGGTGATTTATTACCAAGCAAAAAATAACTAATACGGCCATAGTCTTCAATATCCATTGTTCCTAGCTTGGTTCGTTGGCCAACCAATTGCCATTCCATAATTTCATCAAGGAATATTAAGATAAAAAGAAAACTGTTGGGGGTTGGCAAGAGAAGGGGGAAGGGGAACTTTTAAGACCATCCTGGGAGCTCTAATGTCCTTGAATCTGAGGACACACTCTTCCTAGAACTGGCTTGGAAATGGGACCACATGTCATCACCTTAAGAGAATCCATAAGAGGGAAGACTTGAGGTCACCTCTACTAACTGATGCAGCCACCCATCCTTTGCTGGAAAGTGAAGGTGGGGCTGTTCTCTGCTTCCCAACCAGGATCTCAGGCTCCTGCGGATGACATGTACTCTGTTTTCTGGGCTCAGCCAGACACGATGCCTGGTACAGACCAAGAAAAAAAGTCTGCTCTGGATCAGGGTCTCCAAGTGTCTTCTCTGAATGTCAGACTGTTCCAGGTGTCAGCTCCTTGAGTGGAGGGGTTGTGAGATGCCAGACCTCTGTAGGCACAGATGCCAGGGATCTGATAACCAGCATATCTGTCCTCAGAACCAGTTTGGGTGGTAGAAGGAAGGTGAACACAGCCAGTGCTGGGTCCCTGGGGGTTCTTTATACTGATCCTATACTGATGAGATTATTGAGGCCCAGAGAGGGGCTGTGACTTGCCTGGAGTCCCACAGCTGGGAGGGAGCAGAGCCAGGATTTGAACCTCTTAAGAGTCTTCTCCCTTCATGGCTTACACCCAGGACTGGCTACACAACTTGCAAAGCCCAGTACAAAGTGAAAATGCAGGGTCCCTTGTTCAAAAATTGTGCATTTCAATTCAGCCACAGTGGGGCACTGACCTGAGCCTAGGGCTCTGTGTATGACTACATGAGTCACATACCCTTTGAAGCTGTCCCTGGCGGCAGGTGATGGTAGCTGCTGGTTTTCTCATTATAATTTCACACTTATATATGCCTGGCTCTTCAAATCAGAGGACAATTCTGGAGTCTCAAGGATTTTGGTGCTCCCAGGATTATATAATAGTACCTATCTGCTCAAATCCTTGCTAGATCAGGACCCAGAAGGTCATGAAGAATGAAAGATAGGTTGTCAAATCCAGTGTTGGAGCTAGAAAAGGTCACTGAATCAACCCATTTGACAAATGTGGAAATTGAGACCCAGAGAGTGGTAGTGGCTTTCCTGGTCTCCAGGACCCTGGGATCATCTTCATCCCTGAGAATAACTGTCTGAGTCCCATACTCTGTCCATTCAGCTGCCAGTCTTCCCCCATTCCTCCTTCCAGAGTTCCTGTAGGGGATTCTCCAACCTGTTGTCTTCCTCCTGGGTACATCTTCATCCAAGCCAACCACCTCTCTTAGCTCGGTGCCCCAGGGGAGAGTTACCAGCGGCTGCTTAACCCAAATTATAGCTTCTTTAGAAAGCAAGAGAAAAGGAGAGGGGATGAAGGAAAACACTGCCACTCTAAAGAGGCTCTCGTCAGCCTGTTATGAGCGAGGAGTTTGTTTTTTGTTAATATTTTTTCTGCATGGCGTGCTGCAAATAAGAACATTCAGAGAGCAAATTGGTGGCGTATTTATTGCTGTTGGTTCTTCAGCAGCACTAAGCCAGTAATAACGGAGAAGCCACTTCAAGTCCTAGCTCCATTCCTCCTGGTTAAAGAGATCAGGGCTGTACTCACGGGCTGTGTTTTGTCAAGTAGATGCAGACCGAAACCCCAGAACACCCAAGCTAATAGCATAATAGGATTGAGCCTTCTGGGGCTCCCCACATCCCAGCAGGCTCTGCAGCACAGGGGGCTGGGCTCCAAGGTCTAGGTCCCCACCGACTCTCTAATTGGCAATGCCTAATGCAAAGTGAAATGAAAAAGCAGGGTTCCTTGTAAGTCATGCACCAGGAGGGTAGGAATACCCCTTGAGTGGAGGATTGGAGAGACAAGACAGTCAGGGAGCTACCTGGGTTCAAATCCCAGCACTGGATGTTTCTGGCTGGGTGATCTTGGGTGAGATACTTTAACCACTCAATCCATACCTCTGTTTCTTCATCAATACAATGAGTATAATGAGTTCCAACCCCATAGAATTATTATGAGGATTAAAGGGAGTTAATACATGGGAAACCCTGAAGACATGCCTGGTTCCTAGGAAGAACAATGAATTTTATCATGATTGGGAAGATCACAGACCTGAAGTTGGCATGCTGTGTGAACTTGGGCAGGTCACTTCATCCCTGGCTGGTTTAATGGAGTTATAACTCATGCCAATGTCATGGGGAGCTGAGAGGGTTATCTGGAGTAAGGAATGTTTACAAATTTTGTAAGCAGCTCTGTACATGATTGTTACTGTGGCCCAGTTCCAGGCCTCTTGGGAAATCATGTGGTCTACTGCCTGTGTACCACCTGGGAAAGAATTTGCCACAATGTGGCACCGGGTGAAAGATATCCCCTGACCCAGCAATTCTGCTCCTAGAAATACACACAAGAAGAATCCTGGCCCGTGTGTTCCAGGAGACGTGCGCACGCATCACAGGGACGCAGGTCAAGAGAACTCCCAACTGGAAACCAACTTGATTGTCCATTTCCATTCCCATTCCTCTCGGAAGCACCAGGGCCTTGTCCTGCAAGGAAATAGGCAAGTTGCATCACTTTCTCTCTCTTCTCTGATTTACCCACATGGGTACAGACCTTGCTGGCTTTCTCCCATGGGTCTTCCTTCTACACAGGCAATTTAGCATTGAACTCGGTTGGACCATGAGCCCCAGAGGCCTCACACCTGGACCCTGTGCCTCAGCCGAACTGGGCTAAACTTCACTAACAACCATATGAAGTTCACCCTCCCATCCCTCTCTTTCCACCCATATCTCCTTTGAAAATCTCATCATGTCTGCTGCTTTGAACAATTTAATTCTACTACTCAGAAGGGCAGGTTTGGCTCCATGATGACTGAAAGCCCAAACACCAAAGTAAGGCAAAGTCAACCACTATTCACCTCTCTTCACCTGCTCTTACCATATGGTCAGAGGCTCAGTGATGAAACATTACTTCCACTTAGAATAAACCTCTGTCTCTTTTCCCCCCTGCTTCCAGCTCCCCAGATATGTGCGAATAAAAAATATAAATAAGTGTAAATATAATTCTGTAGCCATTTGTGTTCAGGATTTAGAATTTCCTCCTAGAGGGAAAAGACAGGAAGGGAAAGGCTTGTAAGCACAGGCTGTGCTTCATTAAGAAGCGTGTTTGGGTGGCGATCACTTTTCTCTAACCTAGACAAGCCGGCTGGAAGCTGACCTCGGTACATCCTGAAATTTCATCAACTCCTCCCCCCAACCCCCCCAAAAGCCTCCCCTGACTCCTCCCCCACCAAAATAGAGCCCCTTCCTTCCTGTCTCCCCAAGGACCTCCACGGGTCACAGGGACTGCGTGAAATACACTCCTCCACTCCCATCAGTGGGGCTCTGGGCTGCCAGACAGCTTTAGATGCCTGGCAGTCTGCCCAACGGCACGTGATGGGGCCCCGGGTCATGTACGGTGGGGCTGGGGACTGAAGCTGGGCCATGCCTGGATCGACAGAAAGGGATCCTTGTCCTGATTTCAGCAACAGACACGTTGTGTAGCAATCTGCATCCTCAACAAAACTGTTCAAAAATACTAATAAACAGAACATGGACAATAATGCTGATAATCCTAGAAGCTTATCTGAGTGCTTTACGATGTCCAATCAAGCTGGAAAGCATCATCGCCGTTTATTAGATATTTACTAGATGCTAATATTTTATAAACATTTGGGGATCCAATTTTCACATCTCTCCTATGAAGAGGGGCTGAATATTCCTCCCGTTGCCCAGATGGAGAAACTGAGGCTCAGAGGAGGTGATTTCCTCTACCCAAGGGCACCCCTCCCCCCTGTAAAGGGCAGCGCCTGGCACTGGACCTGGAGCTCCATCTTCCTCTCTAATTCCAGCATCTATCACGGCATGAAGATGTCAAAACGATGTTTCTTCCTGGATTTCGCTCAACAAAGGCTCCCTCTGAGCCAGAGCCCTTGGAAGGTGCCCCTGGGTTCCCCACATGCCTCCCTGGCCCCAAGCATCCTCATAAAATTCCAAGATTCCCCACCAAGGTCCATTCCTGCAGAGCCCTATTACAAAACCGTTGCCTGCCAACCCCCCAGCCTATGGGTGAGGCCAGCCCTTGGAATATCAGAAATATTGAAAATAGCTCACAGACTCTCCCCCGCCACAGCCCCCCCAACCACCGCCTTGGGGCTGGCGAGGTGCCCCCCCGCCATGCCCGGCTTTGTGCAGACACGCAGAGCTGCCACATTGGCTTCAGTTGTGGGTGGGCCAAAGGGCGATCCTGCAGGAGGCAGAAACTTCTGGTGCTCTCGACTTAACCTCTCGTCCAGAGTCAGCCAGTCACGCGGGGGCCAGGGTGGGGGTGGGGGACCCGTTCAGCCTGAGCGGCGAAGCCCCCTTCAGCTGGCGGGACATCAAAACCCACACAAAATGCTTCCATGTGGTGCCAGGCCTCAGCCTGTGTCCTTCACGTCGAATTAATCCCCGGGCCGCTCGGACAGACATGTCCTCACAACTCTGCTTTCATGTTTGCCCACAATTTCAACGTCATCACACAAAATCAAGGCTAATTGTGAACAGACCTTCCCCAACACCCCCCTCCCTGGCCCTACCTCCCCTACCTCCCCTTCCCCCTCCACATCTGGATCCCACAACCTTTCCCGGGGGCCTCAGAGACCTGCGCAGGCTCCGAACTCTTAGACTCTAATTTGATCTCCCTTCCCTTCCCCAGCCTCCTAAATATATGGATTGGAACATTCTTTTCTTTCCTTTAGCCATCGACCTCATCATTGCCAAGACTGCCCTACGAGTTCTCCACCTCTCTGGGCTCTAAGTGAACAGCTATGCTCTGGAAAAGCCGAGGGATAAACCCATCCTGACTCAGTGGAGAAAACCTCTCCCCATCTGTCTGCCTGGCCCATCCCATCCTCCGGTCCCATGCAGTGTTTTCCATGGCCCATCTGGGAGGATGAGCATCCTCAGCCCACCCTCACCCTCCCTGTGCCCAGACCCTATGAGGGACACGTTACCCACAACAGAGAGGAGGTGGTCCAGCTTGACGGGGCTCCCTGGGCTCAGAGAAGGAGTTCAATGTTGGAGAAATGGAGGTGTTTTCCATCCTCGGAGAAGCCCAAAGGAAGTAAGTGTCTTTGGTGTTTTCCAGTGGTTAGTTTGGGGAAGGGAAGGAAGGGATCCCAGGGGAACCTCCAGGTTCTGAAAGCTCCTCAGAGGTGGGCCTGGGCACGCTCAAGTACCCCCAAAGGTTCCAAGGGTCCATGGGTCCAAGGCCCCCCAAAAGGGAGTCCTTAAGTTGTAGGGAACCTATGGTCTCTTCTCAAAAAAACCACATAGTTTCTGAGACCCCCTGAGTGCCCATTTTGCAGATGAGAAAGCTAAGGCCCAGAGAGAGGAGAAGGGCTTGCCTAAGGTTGATGAGAACTGTGGTCCTTCAGGCCTAAGAGGGCCTTTATCAGGTGCTGCTTGGCGACAGAGATGGCAATGAACACCACTGGCAGCCAGTACTGGGTGTTGGGGGGTGGGTCCCAGGAAAGCCAGTCCGACCCTAAACAAGTTCAAGAGGGGACATAAGAATCTGAGTTTGGATCTGTGCTCAGCGAACACCGCTCCATCGTGGGCTGATGGCCCAGGCGACACATGTACTGACCTTTAGCAGAACAGGGCGGTGGGAGAAGGAATGCAGGCTCTGGAACCAGATTCCCCTGAGGCTCAGCTCCACCTGCTTCACACACGTACCAAGTGACCTAGTGACCACGAATGGCGACCCAACCTCTACGGGACAGAGTACTGTCCACCACCCTCCCCTGTTGTATCGGCCCGATCCTGCGGGCCCTTGCTGTGAAGCAAGCCCTTCATTCAAATTACCTCGGTTAGTCCTAGTACGATTCCAGACTGCCGTCATCCCAGTTCCCAGGTGCAGACACTGAGGCTTCCGACATACACAAGAACACACAAGAAGTCAGGATTCCAGTCAAACACCCACAGTGATTAGGGAACGGAGTAAGAGACAACACAATTCTTGAATCAGCCCCCGAACAAATAAACCAGGGGATGAACGACGGATGGGTTGAATGAATATAAATTTGCCCTTCTCCAGAGCCCTAGAGCACACTTTGCCTTGTCCCCTCCGAGGTGACACACAGTGCTTGAGAAGGACCCTCCCCCGCTCCTTCATTTCCAAAAACCACGGAAGGGGATTTAAATGCACTCTGTCCCCTATCAACCACATCTGCCGAGAATAAGGCTGGAGCTGCTCGGACAAATGAAATTCTGACAAAGCATGTCACAGACTTGAAGCATCTGTCACTGAGGGGGAGAGACTCACATTTGAATGCTCTGAATGCAGAAGGGCCACGGCTCTCGAATGACAATTGTATGGTCCCGCTGACTTTCCCTCTGACCTTCTGCCAGCACCCGAAGGGCTCCCTCCTGTAAACATCCCGCAAATAGTTTATCTTCATAAAAGTGCCTGTAATGGAGACAGAGTTAATTTGAAATGGTTTCCTAGGCCGTTTGTCTTGCGGGCCAATTGCTGGGTGATGGCCGAAGCGAATACGGCCCAGTGTGGCGGGGTCCCAGAGGCCTCGGCTCTCGTGCCCACGTGACAGGGCAGCCGGACGCTGTCTTGGGGGCCTTCAAGGAGCCCAAGTGGTGATTTCAGCCAGCGCCGGACTTGACTGCAGACACGTTCAAGGGCCAACCCCCCACACTCCCGACCTCTTTTTCCCAGGGTTCGGGAGCAGGAGGCAGGAGGCCTAATGACCCCCCTCTAGACCTAGACACTGAGGCCCTCGAGGAGGACACAGGAGAACCTGTGGCACCTCGTCGACTGTCTGAAGGGTCGGAAACCATGTTTTCCCTTCCGGAACGCACATGATACAGAGTTCAAGAAATCGCTGTAGGAACCCCCAGGTCTCCCTCCCAGTTAGCAAAACGAGTAGAGGTTTTGGAGGCGGAAGGACCCGGGATTCAGAGTCCACGATGGGCTCCTCCTGGCTGGGTCACTTGGGGGGCATTGCTTCACTGTTGTGAGTCTCAATAAGAAAAGTAGTAATATTTCACAGGAAGGCTTTGAGGGCCAGACGGCTTTGCGCAGGGCCTGCCGCAGGGGAGGTCAAGTGCAAATTCCCTCCCCCGGGGCCTAATTCGATGTCTTTTCACCCCAGCCCCTCTGCCTCCCTGGACTGTCCAAGCCCGAGCCTCCCGGCTGCCCGACCCCGGACCTTGCAGATGTGACAAAGACGGAAAGCATTAGGCTCGCTGGCGATCGTCGGCGCAGCCGTGTTTATGTTGGCAATAAAAGCAAGCAGGTGCTGGCAATTTGACTAATCAGATACCATCCTGGCCCCAGACGCAGGCCTGCCAGTGGTCCTCGCTGGGGGCTAATCTCCACTTGGCCTTCCCCGAGCTGCAATTAGCTGGGTCCCCCAGCCCCCGCACACAGCTCGGATTACCGCCGCTGGATGGACGGATGGACAAAGGGACAGACCTCCGGTGATCCGAGACCAGCCGCGTGGGGCTGAGACCTTTCAGACCCACCCCACCAGTAACATTGAACCAGGCCTCTTTCTTTCTCTGGAATCATCTTTCGGAGGCAAGCCCGCTAAAGAGATTGGGATCTGTCTGGCAGTTTCAGCAGGGAAAGAGGAGCAGCTTTGAGAAGTCGTGCAGTCCCCAGGCCCTCAGAAAAAAACTCAGCTTGAGTTAGGCTACATCCCTGAAACTCAGCTGGACTGACTTGGCCTATGGAATCAGACAAAATGATCGCTAAACCCAGTGAGCCTAGCACAGTGCCAGGCATATAGTCTAGGGACAGACATTCATGAGTCCTGCTTGTCTGACTCCAAACACTCCCCCTGTGACCCCAGACAAAGCCCATCAGCCAGTCTGGGCCTCAGTTTGCTTATCTGTGAAGTGGACAGATTAGACCAGAATAGGATTCCTTAACCCGGGCATTGTTGGCATTTGGGGCTGGATTATTCTTCGGAGTAGGGCCTCCTTTGTACATTGTAGGATGTCTAGTAGCATCCTGGGCCTCTATCCACTAGGTCCAGGGGCTGTCCCCTCCAGTTATAACAATGCAAAATGTCTGCAGATATCACCGAACGTCCCCTGGGAGGGCGACATCTCCTCCCCCCGCCCCCCAAGCTGAGACCACTGGAATAGAACAGAATAGCATGTCAGAATCCCCAGGGAGAGGACTTGGAAAAAGGAACAATTCCCTGCTCCTTCTTCCAGGGGACGCCACTGGCCTGGAGTTTTTTTCAAAAGCTCCCCAGGTGACTCCAGGGATGGGGTGGTCTTGAGAGGCACTGTGGGCTGGGAGATCATCAGGACATTCCCAGCTTTCTGGGCAGAGGCCTCCTGGTGTGACCTTCACCTCACCTCCTACAGCCCCCCCACCCCGAGTCCCCATCGTTTCCCTGTCTGTCACGTGGGACCGCCTAGAGCCGCACACCCCACCCCCGCCCCATCCCACCGCACATGCAGTCTTTCAAGTTTCCTAGCAGACATTATTTAACCAATTTTGAGTTGACCAGAATCCAATAAAATGCGGCCCCTACAACACCTTCACAGCTAATTGGTTTGACTGGTACATTGTAAATGTGTGAAGTGACTTTAGTGAGGGACAGCAGGGCCCTCGTTAACCTTTCCAGGGGACTTAGCTGGTTTATGTGTCTAGAAGGGGGCCAGTCCCCCACCCCTGGGGGTGCTGCGTCTTGCCCAGAAAGGGGACCCCAGCCCCCCAGAGCCTCTGGTTGGGGTGCCACCCTGGGCTGCATCTCGTCGTCCTGAGATGAAGTCCCACCGGCCCTCCCTGCCAGCCTTCCTCCCTCTATCCTTCCCTGTCCTCCCTACATCCCCACCTCCCTGCCCCCACTGCCCCTTCTTCTTGCCTCGCCCCTCCCTGCCCCCCAACCCTCCCATCTCTGCCATTACCCTGACCTCCAGTCAATTCCTTCCATCCCTCAGAGCATAGCTCAAACATCACTTCCTCGGAGATGCTGTCCTTGTCACCAACTCTCTTAGCACAAGCGGGGCTCCTTCAGAGGTTTTGCTTGGTCACCATCTGTCATGAGGGGAGTTTATCTGTCTCCCTGAACTCAATGGAGAGGTCCTGGAGGACAGGCCCAGGTCTGCCCAGTCAACCGGCCTTGGGGGAAGTTCGCTGTGCCTGCATGGCAGCAGAGAGTCAGGGAGGTCCGGCTTCTGTGCTCAGGGACTCTCATCACAGGCGGGGTCCGAGAAGCCTGTAGCGGGGGGGCCCCGTCCACCAGACAGAGATCCTGGTCCTAGCACTCACCCGGCTACTTCCTGCCAACAGGTGGAAAAAAGCACCCTATCTGTGAGTCGCGTTCCCTCCACAGGTGCTGAAAAGCTTTATGGCCAAAGCAATGGTTCCCTGCCCCACACCTGCTTATTCCCAGTGTATTCTTATCTGTCATTTACAAACAGGGAAACTGAGGCTCAGAGAGGCTAACTGACTTAGCAACTAGCCAAGTCCCCAGCCACCTTGTCTGTGTAGCTCAAAAACTGTGCTCTGAACATTCTGCTTGATGTGATCTGCGAAGTCTCCACCCACACTTAATGTTTGTGATTATCTGCTCACTGTGGGGCCGGGAGGGGAGACTCAAGTTCAAGGTGAGTTAGAGGGAGGGCATCTGAGAGGTCTATGTGGCTGGACCACAGAGCCCTCAGGGAGCCATGGCGGGGACTGGACATTGTAGAACCCCAAAGGGGCATGAACCATAGAAAGGATGAGTTCACCTCAGGCTGCGACGGTCCTCCCTGCCTCTAGCTGGGTTCCTGGGTCGAGATGCGCTGATGGCCTCTCCCCACCCACCCGGGAGAGGCCTCTGGGGGCACTGGCCTCCCTGTTCAGCTCGCCTAACGTTTTCTATTTAAATGCAAATTTTGACTTTTCACTTGGCAGCTAGCAAAAGTTTTTTGCACTGGAATGAGGGTCACGATAATAATTTATCCACAGGCCTTTTTCTAACAATTATTATTTGTTCAAGGGAGAGAGTGGAGGCCCCAATGGCTAGGAGAAGGAACTCAGTGTCCGCACAGAGTGGCCTGCAGGTGTTGGGAGCAGAGGCCATGCCTGGGCCTTATCCTCTGGGGCAAGGGGCAAGGTGCAAGTAGAGGCTGCCCACCCTGGGGGCCCCAGCCCTGGGGAGGGCATGAAGAAAGGGAACTGGTGTTTACTCAGCCCGGAACCCCTGAGCCCTGGGCTGAAGTCTGAATAGGCCTGAAGACCAGTTAATCACAAGAGTTCGTGTCAGGGAGTTCCCAGTCTGATGACGGGGACAGAAAAGGAAATAGACTAGTGACATACAGCGAAGGAGGGTGGGGGTCCAGAGAAAGCTCCTGAGACATCCAGAGAGTCTGGGAAGGCTTCCTGGAGGAGGTGACAGTTGTCATGTCTTAAAAATGACGAAGAGTCAGCCAGGCTGCTCTCATATTCTTCTGGGGACGGCGCCTGTTGGGTCTCTCTATAGGGGTTAATTAGATAAAGTCCGTCAATAAAATAAGTGGACATTTTCAGGTCTGGAATTTATGCTATAGAATTTCTCCCCTATATGCAAGTTATATTATCCATTGAATAAGGTTATTCAATGGAATATTAAAGTAATGGGAGGGAAAAAAACCTCTCCAGATACCCATCAGTAGGAAATTAGATGAAGGAAAGGTGATGTAGCCACATGCCACACCATAGAATACTATGCAGCTGTATAAAATGAACATGTGAAAAAGTTACATTGATATATTGTGTATGGTGGAATTCGTGTAAAAGGCAGCAGTTGGATAATCTTTCTAAGTGTTTACTTATATTTGCAGAAAGTGTCTCCAAAAGGACACATGCAAATTGAACCCAGGGCTTGCCTGTGAGGAGGGGGTGTGGAGAGGCTGGAGGACAGGAGTGGGAGAAAACTTGATGGTGCATGTCTTTTTGCATCTTGGTGAATTTTGATCCATTTAAATGTGATACTCATACAAAAACTGAAATAAAAAATAAATTAAGGTGTGCCTGGGTAACTCATTTGGTTAAGCATCTGCTTTCAGCTTAGGTCATGATCCCAGGGTCCTGGAATGGAGCCCCAAGTCCCTCCCTCCTCCTGCTTGTGCGTTCTCTCTCTCTCTCCCTAATAAATAAATAAATTCTTAAAAAAAAAAATCGAAGTTTGACTAAGCTGTCAAGAAGCCAGCAAGAGTCCCAGGCAGAAAGAAGAGTGAGGGTAAAACTTGGACCTGCTCTCTCTGGAATGACAGAGAACGCAGTATGGCCCAGAGAGGGCCTGGAGAGGGCAGGGGCGAGGCAGGAGAGGGTGGCCAGGCTCACTGGGGGGAGCACTAGTCAGCCATGCTGCGGGAGCCTATCTTTGTCCTGGAGACACTGAGACCACCAGTGGGGTTTCCACACAGAGGGGACAGCCAGGCTTCCCATTTGGAAAAATAGCTCTGAAGAACGATTTGGAGATGGTGGGAGGAGGCAGGGAGGCCAGTGTGAAAACTACTACAGAGACACATTCATTGCATTTAAACCCTCATCATGCACTCCCATTTTACAGATGAGGAAATCGAGGCAGAGAAGGTAAGTAAATTGCCCAAGGTCACATACCCGACCCGGGGCAGAGTCAGGATGAGAAACCAGTCTCCCAGACATGCAGCCCATGGTCCTGCAGTCACCCAGGATCCTCTAGGAGAAAACATTTCTCAGGAAGGCTATAGGGACTGTGGTACTGGGCCTTTCTCCATGCATCCCTGAGCAGCCCACTGGCCCTCTCTGAGTCCCCCTGCCCTCATCTGTGGTTGGGGAGCACTGTGCCTTCTTGGCTGATATCCCCAGGTTGTTGTAACCATCAAAGGACCAATGGCAGGGAAAAGGCTTTATATACTGTAACCTGCTGTGACCCCAGGTCACCCTCCTCCCTTCTGAGTGTCCCTTCTTCCAACAGCATCTTCAGAACAAGAGCCATGTTGGGAAGCAAGTGTCCTAGCCACCCTGAGTCAGTGGCTTATCCCCAGCCCTCAACAGGACACCTCCTGCAGATTCAGAAAGATGCCCCTCTGGGAGGTCCGGCCAAACCCCCACCTGATCTGTCGCATTTCCCAAGAAAACAGTCCCTGAAACAAGGATCTGCAGGCAGGTGGCTAATGGGGAGACGATCCCAGGAGAGAGTGACAAGGGAGCAGAGAATGAGACAGGGAAGGAGGGACAATCAAGAAAGGGGCTGATGCTGGGGATTACTGTGTGGGCACCTGGGACTCAGTCCTGCTGGGAAGCACATCAAACATAGCTCAGGACCATCCCTCCAAAGAATGGGAGGCTGAATCACTTATCCACGATGCATCTACTGATGGCATCTCCCAGCACCAGTCAGACAACGGAGGGATGCCGGGACCCAGATGAGCTGCTGGCATTGTGCCTGGAGCTGTCCACCCAGCTGTCCTGCAACCAGAGGCGGCCAAGGCTCTGTGACTAAGGGCACAGAAGTCACCTGCTTTCCTGGGTGGTCCTTTCTCCTTTTATGGCCTTCCCTTTCTGCCCCATGGCACCCCGACCCATTTTCCAAGTTCCCTGCACTCAAGCAAAGGGCAGGAGAAATTACTCCAGGGCCAGAAGGAATTATTCCCAGTGTAGAAAGGCAATGAGCTATAAGGTGATCCCCACCCCCACAGCCCCCTGCAGTGGAGGGTGGGGGGGGGGGCTGGAGGCAGGTCCATCAGTACGAGCTCCAGCCCTTCAAACCCAGCCTCCATGGTGGGCTCTTCCCACGTGTCTCCTTGTGCTTGCCCTGTTTCACACACACAGTGAACACCCATTCTCAAAGCCCATTCAGGTCAAGTCCACACTTGTACGAAATACCTCCCCTTCTCCTCCATCCGCCATCCTACCATCCAGGTTATTAAAACAAACTGCAGTGCCCGGCATCTGGCTCATGCTCCTACTTCCCAGATCCTAGATTCCTAGGATCCATGACTGCTACTCTTCAAACACCAGGAGCATCTACAGCGGTCCTTGTGCTTAAGCCCCAGCCCTGTCTCTCCCCCACATCCCCTTCTACTCTCTTTATTTTCTACATCAGCCTCCTTTCTGTCCTTGAAATGAGTCTTCACATTTCCCACCTTGAGGCTTTTGTGCTAAGCCGGCCCCTCCCCCTGGAATTCGCCTCCTGCAGCTTTTTACTCCACTACAATTTGCCTCATTCTTTGGGTCTCTGATGAAATGTCACCTGATCACACTGAGCTGTTGTATCAATTAGCTACTGCTGCGTAACAAAACATCTCGAAACTGCATGGCTTAAGACAGCAGGTATTTGTTTGGCCCACAAGCCTGCAGTTCTACTGGCCTCTGCATTTGAGGCCAGCTAGCAGATCAGCTGGGTTCTGGCTAGTCTAGTTCGGCCTTGACTGTGATGCTCATCTCTGTTCTGTGCGCCTCTTGTCCTCTGGCAGGCAAGCCTGTGATTATTCTCAGGGTGGTGGCAGAAATGGGCAAAGTCTCTTGAGATTCAGGGATGGAGCTGGCCCTACACCACTCACACCACGTCCTATTGCCCAAAGCCAGTCACCGACCCGAGAGGTGAGAGGGACAGAGGGTCTACCTCTCACTGGAATGAGCTTCGAAGGCAGATTGCAAGGGGGTGTGGTTACAGGGAGATGTGAAAGGCTGGATACGTTTGTGTCATCAACCCATTCCACCTTCCTTGACCACTCAATCTGGAAAAACTCCCCAAAGAATGTCTCTCTACCCATTTGGTTTCCTGTGCTGCATTCATCCCAATGGGTTATTATCTTGTTTATTTGGTTAGCTTTCTCTTGTTGTGGTCCCCACGTAACCTCCCAAGGCCCAAGACCCAGAGACCATCACAGTGCCTGACACGTAATAGAGAATGCTGCCTGACCCCATTTCTATCCCATGGTATTAACAAAACAAGCCAGATCCATGGCAGCTCGGGCTGGGTTGGGGGGGATATGTGGGGAGGTAGGGGGTGGTGCTCCACTACTGGGTATGGGTCTCAGCCTAGCCTGGACCACTCTGTCCAGCCTCAAAACCCCCTGGCCCCCAGCCCCACCCCAAGAGTGTAGCTGATCCGCCCCTACCCCATTCTTGGGGGCCGCTCTGAGGAGCCCGGGTCTTTCTTCACAACGGTGTCTGAATACAAACGGCTCTGCCAATGTGAATATATTAAAATCCGCAGTGTCAGCGATTACAGTGGAGGAGGGGAAAGGAAGGGGGCCTTGTGGGACCCAAAATACAAATGACTGTCTGGATTATCGTTCTGTCCCAAGGAGGCTGGGGGGTGCGTACCTCATTGTGTACAGGGAAGGTTTCCTGCTTAACTCCCCCAAAATGCTCACCACTGGGGCCAAACCTTTCCTTGGCTGGGACGGTGAGGCCCCAGGGTAAGGTGGAGGATCTAAGATGGTAGAGGTGGTGTCTTTCAAAGGGAATCACCTGCCAAGTGAGGCTGACTTGGGGGGTTGGGGAGGTGAACAAAAGAGGACAGGACAACAAACCCCCGTGGGACACAGTGTAGGCAGTTCTCACTTACCATCTCATTCAACTCGTTCATTCTTTCATCCACTCAGCATTCCCTGGGCACACACTCAAACTTGCTGTGTCCTTTCCTTAAAACCCCATCTGACGCTCTCTCAAGTGCCTGAGACCCACAAGGCCTTACCTTACCAGTGCTCTGGCCTGTCCCCTGGCAGTGCAGCACTTCGCTGAGGCCTTCATTACCCTTGC
Organism: Martes martes; assembly: GCF_963455335.1. Classification (NCBI taxonomy): domain Eukaryota; kingdom Metazoa; phylum Chordata; class Mammalia; order Carnivora; family Mustelidae; genus Martes; species Martes martes. The sequence continues at coordinate 72,289,089 of NC_137901.1, read as the reverse complement.
CTCCTCCAGGAAGTCCACCCTGACTGCCCCTCATTGACAGCACCACTCACGACACTTTACCCTGCTCCATATTTCTTTATAGTCCTGGGCATCATTCTTTATACTAATTCGCTTTTTCGTACTTCAGTCTCCCCATTAAAAATGTCAGCTCCATGCCGATCTTATTTGTAGCTGGGTCCCCAACATTGGCCCATTGCCTGGCATGTGACAATAAATGTTCATCAAGTGGCCAAATGTGTGATCAGCAAGAGAGGTGGCTGTTACTTATCACTGCCATCCCTGCACACACGTTGATACCAGAAGGAAGGCGGAATGGGATAACCCCATGATCGTGACTCGGGAGAGCAGGAGGGACAAGCCTTAGGATGAAGTCCAGGCAGCAGCCCTCTACCAGCCTGGAGGCCATGGGTGTGACTCCATTTATGCCCCTGGGAGCATCAAGAGAGCCAGGTGGACAAAGTCCTGCTCTCAGGAACTCATGGGCCAGGGTGAGAGGCAGACAGTCAAACAAGTGTATGATGCAGTATAAAGTGGGAACGTGCGTGGAGGAGGAAAATGAAGCTGGAGAAGGGGTCAAGATCAGGCTGGGGTCGAAGGACAGGGTCAGGGAAGGCTTCTCAGAGGAGGTGGTATTATGGTAGAAAGCTGGATGGAGAAGGGCAGCCCTGCGAGGACCTGGGCATGAAGTCTCCCAGGCAGAGGGAGCAGCCATCCCGGGGGACCACAGCTGGCATATTTGAAGGGTGACACTAGTCTTGGGGTGACCGAATGGAGCCAACAGGTGGGGACAGGCAGGAGATGCTCTACTGGGGCTGGGGGATGAGGGCTTTGTGATTGGAGCACTTCGGGAGCTCCAAGCAGACCACGGGAGATCCAGAAATTGGTTCGAGGCTTCCCTCTGCTCTGTGAAGTGGGGCCAGGGGAGAAGCAGGGAGCCCAGAGAAAAGGCCACCTCAGGTGCCACATGGGAGGGTGACAGAGGCTTGCGATGCTCTGAAGGCACAATTGTCGGGGCTCTGGGACTGGGTGTGAGGTGGAGGGGAGGAGAGGATTCCAGAACTACCCACGGGTGTGTCTTGGTGCTGGAGGCAAAATGAAGCCCGCTGGGCGTGGCAGGTAGGGGAAAAACAGGCTTGGCAAGGACACATCGTAATCACTCCAGGCAAGTAAGCCCGACAGGCAGGTACAGGTCCCCCCAGACCATCCGGCCCACCCCCACCTCACCACAACACCTGCACTGAGTTGTCATCCAGCTTCTGCTAACAGCCCGGAGACAGTGGGGAGCTCACCACCCAGCCAGGGAGCAGGTCTCATTGTCACAAATATATCCTTTAAATTAAACTTTCCTCTGCTTCCCTGAGCCCTCCCTCCACCCCATTCCAACACAGCACCCCTCTTGGAATTCTGGAATCTGCGAAAGGCAACAAGGAAAGGAAAAGAGGGAGAGAGTGAGGGAGGATGGGAAAAAGCGTGGACCAGGGACCTAGGCTCACAGAAGCTCCCTTTCTCCTCTTAGTCGGCTCAAGCTGCCATCCCCAAATACCATAGACTGGGTGGTTTAAACAGCAGCGTTTTGTTTTCACACATTTCTGGACGCTGGAAGTTGGGGATCAGGTGCTAGCACGGTCCGGTTCTGGTGAGAGCCCTCTTCCTGGCTTGCACAGAGCAGGCTCCTCGAAGTGTCCTCACAGTAGGGGAAGCATGGGGAGGTATAGAGTGCTCTCTGCTGTCTCTTCTGGAAAGGGACTAATCCCAGCAGACCAAAGCCCTGCCTTCATGACCCTAATGACCTCCCAAAGGCCCCCAATACCATCATTTGAAGGTTAGGGCTTCAACACTCAGCCTGCGACGTCCACCGAGCCGCTCCACTACGGCGAAGCCACCATTCCTGCATGGCGGTCCGGGAGCCTGTGGCTCAGGGATGAACGGATGTGCCCCAACGCCCCCACCCTCCCCCCGGCCTCTGTCAGGCAATGAATGGCAGAGGGGAGGCTGGAAACCAGGTTGAGGCCCCACCTTTAGCACAACCATGATCCCGCACAGCTGCTGAACAGAACTGACCTGGGGTAGGGGGTCACATGGTCCAGCCTCCAGCATCCCAGCACACACGAGAAGAGTGAGTGTGACAGCCAGGACGGCCTCCTTGCCACACCGCCAAAACACGGGTGTGAAGATGGGACCAGATGGTGCTGAGGCCCCTCTGTCTTGACAGTACCTAGAGAAAACTGTTTGGGGCACACGGTCTCCCTGAAGTTGGCGGGGCTCACACTGACATTTCTGACACCTGGGCCAACAGGAGCAAAATCCCTGGTCCACTGATCACTGTCCTGGTTGGGAGCTCCCTGCCTGGGGACGCTGTCTGCCTCGCCCATGCCTGACCCCAGCACCCCCACAGCCCCACGGTATACAGCAGGTGCTCAGTTAATGTTTGGGTGCATATATGAATTATGGGGTTCAGTCATGACCTGTGTCTGTCCCCTTTCCTGGTAAGGAGAAGAGATCATCAAGCCTTTCTTTTAGAAAATAATAATAATAATCAATCAATCAATCAATCAACCCCAGGGTTTCAATTGCAGGGGCCGGGAGACCAGGTGGGCGCGCCAAGTTGAGCCGGGACAAGGCGGCCGCGCCAGCCCCACTGTGAACCACTGATAAGAGGGCTCGGCTGGGGAATCCAGACGGCTTGTCTATCAGCCTACTAAACACCATTCTTACAAGTTTTTTTTTCCTCCCCCCTTTTCATTAATACGCAGGGTGAATAGAACATTGAATAAAAATCAGCCCTTTCTGCACAATTGTGGGATTGAAAGGTAACTGTCAACAGAAGAATTGGGTGACAAAGGGACCCGTTTCGCGCTTAGCAAATGATTTTCGGCTTGTCATTTCAATGGGCTGTGTTTTTCAGAGATTGTGGGGTGGGTTTTTCTTTTTCTTTTTTTTTTCTTTTCTTTCTTTCTCTTTTTTCTTTCTTTCTTTTTTTTTTTTTTGAATAGCATTTATTACCATGCTTTAAAAAAAAAATTCGTGTGTGTGTTGTCTTTGCAGCCACGCTTCCTTCACAGATGCTGCGTTTCCCCCCTCCTCCTGGGTCTCCTGGATGCAGCTTTCTCCAAAAATAAAATAAGATAAAATAAGACACACAAGAGATCTGGAAAGCCATGGAGGGGAGGAGAGGTTTTGCAAAGACTGGATACTTGCAAGGTAGGGAACAGAGGGTGAGGGGGCGGCTGGAAGGAGAAGGGCATGAGCTGGGGGGTGCGGAGGGGAGGGCTTAAACTCTGACCCAGGGGCTCAGCCTGGCCAGATCTGGCCTCGAACCTCACTGGGGGCTGTGTTCCTCTCTCAGCATGGATTAGGGATTCTCCCATAGCCTGGGAGTGCATCTGCTCTGTCCCTCTGGGGAGTCAGCCTTCTGCAGCCCTTCCTTACAAGGGCTCTAGGTCCTTAAAGAGGGTGTGTCAATGGTCTGAAAGCCATCCGGCACAGTTCTGCTGTGACAACTCGTGGCTTGTAGACACCACGAAGCCAGCTCTCCAAACAGGCAAGACAGAGCACAGAAAGCATCCTCCTGCCAGAGCAGCAAAATTCTGCCTTCCACACTTTCAAATAAAAGTCAACATCCTTTTTAAAGAACTTCTTTTTCTCTCTTTTCCCAGAAGAACATGTGACCAGGAATAAATCCGGTGACAGGAATGCAGCTATAGCTGGGCAAGTCTGTTTCCATCCATGAGCCTTGGTTTCTCTCATCTGTGAAATGGGCCCGTGATTCAAAACCATTGTTATTAATCACTGAGCAGGAGGTCTTAGCAAAACGGCGGCTAAAACGGCACTGAGACATCACCACACACCTATCAGAAGGGCTAGGGACTAGGCGAGGACTAGGGGGACCTGGATCACTCATGCAATGCCCGTGGGAATATAAAATGGGGAAAACAGGTTGGTAATTTCTTCAAAAAGTAAACACTCTACCGTACAACCCCAGTAATCGCACCCCTGGGCATTTGGCTCCAAGAAATGAAGACTTACGTTCTCACAAAAAGCTGTACGTGAATGTTCACAGTCGCTTTATTGGCAACAGCGTTGAGCTGGAAACCACTCAGATGTCCTTCCACCGGCGAGCGTCTCCGCACGCCGCGGCCCATCCGGACCGCGAAATACTACACAGCGGTGGCAAATGGCAAGCGACGGATACGCACGCCCCGGGTGAATGTCTGGAGAATTCTGTTGGGTCAGAACAGCGAATCCCCAAAGTTCCATTCTGTCTGATTCCGTTTATATATGACCGTTGAAGTGATACAATTAAAGGAGGAGAGGACAGATGGGTTTGTGGGGAAGGGGGTCAAGGAGAAAGTGGGGCGAGGGGGAAGTGGGCGTGGCTATGAAAGGCCAGTTGGACAGGTTTCCCTGTGGTGATGGAGAGGTCAGTACCTGGGTTATTACATTATATGTTGTATATCGTATCCTGTCTTGCAAGGTGTTATCACTGGGGGGAAAGTGGGTAAAGGGTGCATTGGATCTCTCTGAATTCTTACGGTTCAGCTATGTAGGAATCTGTAGGTATCTCCAAACAAAAAGCCTAATTAAAAACTAAAAATAAAAACCGCAGAGCCCATTTGACAAGTAGAATGTGATGCAGCCCGAGATGTGTGCCAGGTGGATATGGAGGTGTTCTTGTCGAATTGGGGTCCTGGCCAGCACCCTCCCCTCTGTCTTCCAGGGGCACCTCCCATTTGGAAACCCATGGGCTATAGGACCCCTCTAGTATTCCCAGCTCTGGAATCTGCAGGTCTAGAACGTGTCACTGGTGGCTACACCAGCCTTGTGTTTCCAGACCTCATCTGTGTGGGCCCCAAAAGGCGAGAACTTTTTTCATCCCTTAGGCTATTGTGGCCACTCGTCACCTGGGTTCTGTGAGGGTTCCAGGCAGGAAGGGGGTGGACAAGACATGCCAAGCCAGGGCAGGGGCCACAGGAAGTCCTGGAGGGCTGGGCTCTGTCTCCGCCTCCCTGGGAAGCTGGATCATGCCCGTGCCACACCCTCACCCCACCCCGACCAGGCCCGTGGTGTCTGTCTGTTTACAGGAGTGAGTACAGCCCTGCTTTTTCCCATGGCAGGCCCACACAGTCAGCCCCTCTCCACCCCAGTCCAGCCCCGTGACTCAAGGGAGCTGTGCTGAGACTGGCAGAGTGTGGGGCCTCCCAGGACAGGGGGCAGGAGGAGCGCCCACCACACTGCCCTCCTCCCCTCCACTGGACTCTGCTGAGGCTCACTACGCTACTGAGTGTCCCCTGTCCCTTCTCCTCTTTGACCTTCTCTGTCATCGTCTGTGAGTGAGAAGGCACTCAGTCATGTCATTGGCACTCACGGAGCACTTCCTCTGTGCAGGAGGCCCTTCCAGATGCCAGAGGAACCCCAGCCCCCTCTCCGGTGGGGCAGCTGAATGTTAAACCAGTAAACACATAAAGAACAGTTCACAGTAAAACATGGTGATGGAGCAGGGCTGGTTGGGTGAGAGGGTGTCTCCGAAGAGGGGAGGTTTGAGCCCGAGGCAGCCATGTGAAGGTCTGGGGAAAGTTGTTCCAGGCAGTAGGGGAGGGGGTGGGTGAGGGCATGGGCAAAGGTCCTGAGACACAGACACAGGCTCAGCAGATTTGTGGGACAGAGACCAGTGTCGGGATGGAGGCGGTGAGTGCTGAAATGCAGGACCTGAGGTCAGATGGGACGAAGGGACCTAATGGATCCTGAAGGGCTAGGCTTGCCAAGGGGGAGGAGTCCTTTTCTCCTTTGCAAGGCAGAAAGGAGGCACTGGGGGGAGTTGAGGGGGTGCTGAAGCTTCAAATGCTTCCAAAGGATCACTTCAAAAGGACTTAGGAGTGGAAGGACTCCTAAGAAGGCACATATAGTACAGGGCAACATCCCTGGGAGGTCCCAGGTGAGGCTGTGGGTCCCCCAAGCATGGGAGATTTATTGACATATATGGAAGGAAGACTTATTGAGGTCCTACTAGATGCCAAGCTGGTGCTGGATTTTGAGCAGTGAACACAACAGATAAAGCTTTCTGCTTCCACCAAATTTATATTCTAGTTGGGGGAGGCAGACAATAAACAAAGAAGTTAGATAGCAGTTGGTGCAAGTTGTTATCAAGCAAAATAAAACAGAGAAGGACACTGGGAAGTGCTGGGACCAGGGGTGGTCAGAGGAAGCAGCGCTGGGAAGGTTGTCAGAATCAGAAAGGGGATGAGGAAGATGACCATGCAGATATCCAGACAAGGAAGAGTCTAGGCAGGGGGAATGGCAAAAGTGGGGTCTGAAGCAGAGGGTGCTGTGAGTGCCTGTGTGCTGGGTTACAGTAGGGGTGGGCCGGCCACAGGGAGCACATTGGCCTTGACCCTGGGTAACATGGCAGATGATGCCATGAGCCAACTCATGTTGTACGACCCTGCTGGGTACTGAAACTAGGTGCCAAACCTGCATCTAGGTGCCTGAAACAGGCTAGGCCATGGAGAGGCCAGGATGGAGGCCTGGAGGTGAACAAGGAAGCTGCCACAGTGATCCAGGCAGTACCTCTCTGCTCAGCTCCTCCCTCCTCTGCCATCCCCACCCACACTCACCTTGGCTGAGACAATGGCACCAAACCTGAGTACCTTTCCAGCCAGACCTTCCAATGCACACACCGCACTCCCTCCTTAGCCCCAGTCTATGCACTGCCGCCATGGGGCTCTGGGACCCCACAGAAGAGGCTCTGACATGAGTTAGGCCTCATTCCCCTCCTTTGTGCAATGGGCACCACACCATCAGCCCACAGAGTCTTTGATGATCCATAGGGATGAGGTACATAAAGCGTCTAATACTGGGCCTAGGGCAGAGTCAAAGCCACATGAAGACAGAGGCCAGGATGGGAGCAACATGGCCACAGACAGGAAACACCCAGAGCCACCAGAAGCTAGAAGAGGCAAGGAGGGATCCACCCTTAGAGGCTTTGGAGGGGGCACATTCCAACTGACACCTTGACTTTGGAGTTCTGGCTCCCAGAACAATGGACAATCAATTTCTGTGTTTTAAGCCACCGGGCCCGGGGTAATTTGTTACAGCAGCAACAAAACACCAATCCGGTTTTGCTTCTGTTAATATTCTTGTATCACTGTGGTTATGAATTACAGCTGACCGCACATCTGTCCTCCCCTCTAGACTCTGAGTTTCAGGAATACAAGTGCCATGCTTTGGGGGCCTACAGAAACATGGGATCCCCCTTAGCCATTCTGCCTTAGAGAAAACCAGTCCCTGCTGGGTCAGGTCGGAAGAGACTCAGAACAGGAACACTGTCCTTATTTCAGATCAGAAGACTGACAGAGCCTTACCCTGGGGCCACTGGCAAAACTTGAACCCAGAGCCTGGAGACCCAGCAAGGTTCTTCTGAGCCTGTTGCAGCTCCTGGCAAGGGTACATCAGCCCCCAGAGAGCGTGTCACCCAGTCACTAACAGTTCAAGCAGGTCCTGCCTGACTGTTGAGTCAGAGGCAGAGAGAAAGGAGGGCGACCTAAAGATCTCTGTGGACTTCTCATTCATTTAGTTTAGTCTGTGAGGGAGGCCGCATTTTATTAGAACCAGAGAATGATAAGTGCTGTGATTCAATGGGCCTCGGGAAGAATTAGCTCAATGCCCCAAACGTATTGACAGGCAGGCTGGAATTACAAGCTGGTGGAGAGAGTTTGCCTCTGGGTTTCTGGGGGAAGTGAGCTTATGCCAGCCTCTTCCCACCATACTCCCCACACATGCCATCTTCCAGGTGGAGCTTCCAATGCCCAAGTTGGGTCCCCATGCTGAGTGGGAGAAAGCTGGCAGGCTTAGACTATGGCATCCGACATGGTCCAAGCGGTCAGTCATGATGACTGACAGTCAGACCCCAGACATGGTGGCCTTAGGAACAACTCTGGGGTCCCTAGGATATCACTCCTCATTAAGGATGGTTACTGTCTGGCACAAGCTTGATTTACATTGGCTGGCTGGCAGGATGGATGGATGGATGGATGGATGGATGGATGGATGAAGGAAGTGAAAAGGAAGGGACACCATGGGAGAAGGAAGGAAGGAAGGAGAGAGAGGGAGGAATGAAGGAAGGAAGAAGGGAGGGGAGGGAGGAAGGGCAGATGGATAGATAAATGGATGGGTGGATGATGGATGGATGGACACATGGATGGATGGATGGATGGATGGATGGATGGATGGGAAGGAAGGAAAAGGGAGGGATAGCATGGGAGAAGGAAGGAAAGAAGGAAGGAAGAAGGGAGGGAGGAAGGGAGGGAGGAAGGGTGGATGGATGGATGGATGGATGGATGGATGGATGGATGAAATCTTTTGGAGTTGAACAAACTCAGATTCAAATTCTTATCCCTCTCCTAACTTATCTGTGTGATTTGTTCAAGTTACTTCCTGTCTCTGAGCCTGTTTCTTCAACTGTAAAATGGCGATGATGATGCTTAGCTTGCTATGAGTTCCAACAAAATCAGGCATGTGAAGAGACTGGTCCCCTTTTCACCACACTACACTTCTCAGGGTCTCCTGGCCAAGTTCACCTGGCATATCCTGGTTCCTCAGGATGCCTTAGAGGGGACCCTCACTTTTAAGCCCCAGATTGCCCAGCTCTCTTTGAGGCTTTGAAAGCCCTTTTCTCTGTGGAATCAGAGGGAAATTCTGATTTCCCACATGGATGAGAAGAGCCAGGCTACGGCATGACCCCTGCTCATCGAGGGCCAAGGCAGATACTCCACCCAAGACCTGTCCTCCACAGGAGTCCACAGGCTGGGAGGGTCCACAGCACAGCACGCATATCCCAGCTGACCTCCCTGCAGGTGGATCCACCTGAGAAGGAAGAAGAAAGAGCCCTTTTCCTCTACCCTCTGTCCCAGGAATTGGTGAAGGGCCGACTGCAAGGAGCAGAAACAGGTGGACATGCTCTACCTCTCTGGGAGACTGGACACACGTTGCCAGCTGCTCCCCCCACCCATGAAGGCGATGTTTGGGAATCTGGGGAATTTTCCCAGTCGTCTTTGAACCCACAGTGCACCTATAAAATTCAGAGAATGGTATAGGCTTTAGAGCCTGGCAGAACCTGTGTTGGCTTCAACTAGTGAGTCTACCTCCTTGACCAAAATGGGTGGAGGCTGGGGAGCAATGCCCACATCTCTGGACAGATACGTTGCTCTCCAAAGATCCTGTGAACTGGATCATGTCAAAGAGATGTGGGCCCAAATGCAGTGATCCAAAGAGGCATGTGCACCCCGATATTTATAGCAGCAATGTCCACATTAGCCAAACTAGCTATGCAAAGAACCTAAATCTATCAACAGGTGAATGGGTAAAGAAGATGTGGTATATATAGACAATGGAATATTAGGCAGCCATCAAAAAAACCCTGAAATCTTGCCATTTACAATGACATGGATAGAACTAGAGACTACAATGCTAAGCAAAATAAGTCAACCAGAGAAAGACAATTATCATATGATCTCACTGATAGGAGGAATTTGAGAAACAAGACAGAGGATCATAGGGGAAGGGATGAAATCAGAGAGGAAGACAAATCGTAAGAAACTCTTAATCTCAGGAAACAAACTGAGGGTTGCTGGAGGGGAAGGGGGTGCAAGGGATGGGGTGGCTGGGTGATGGACATTGGGGAGGGTATGTGTTATGGTAAGTGCTGTGAATTATGTAGGACTGATGAATCACAGACCTGTGCCCCTGAAACAAATAATATATTACATGTTAATAAAAGAGAGAGAGAGAGAGAGAGAGAGAGAGAATGCGGGCCATGAGAGTGAGTGGTCTACTGCACAGGAATGGAGATCCCCAACTTATCTCTTGGGCCAGAGGCAGTAAGGTTTTCTATGGCTGGATGTCACCTGGAGAGGCAGCCTGCCTGGCTAGGACCACTCCAGCCGTGGGAGCGCGTGCAGCCAAGTTCACATGAGTGAGCCTGGTGGATGAAAATTATTGTTCTCAGGTCTTCACCTGCTCTTAATCAGCTGTCAGGGGCTCTGTGAGGGACACCTGCCATCTTCCAGGCTGAAGCTGCCCCATCCCAAACTCCACCGAAGTTGCTCCATGAATGGTCCCAGCGCCTTCCACCCAATCCTTCCTTCCAGAATAAAGCAGCAGAGAATTTTCTTCTCCCCGCAGATGCAGCCTCTAACTGGGGCCCCAGGAAAGGGCTCTCAGAATAATTGAATAATCCCAGACAAGTATGAACAGGAGTTGAGGAGGCGTGTGGAGGAGGAACCCAAGGTGAATTTTATTTCTGTCAACTGGTGGTCTATTTCCCTGATACTATTTCCTTGTATACAGATAAGGAGTTATCTTAAATGACCATGTCTTTTTCAATTTGTACTTAACAGTCAATCCCATTTTCCTTATATGATACTATCGCAGCTGGATGAAAAATGCATTCAATAATCCCTAAGGATCTTCATATATCAATATCAAATGGTCTGAAATTGACCTGTTATAAAATCCAGTCCTTCAAGCTAGCAAGAGACTAAATCAAAAAGAAGCAAATTTTAGCGCTCACAGTGTTTTTTAAAGCTGAAGGCTCCAGGCCTGGACCTCATGTTTCCTGGGTCCTTAATGAGAACAAATGCTCAACATCCATTAAAAAAGGAAAAATTATCTGTAAGATAGGTCTGGATTATTGATACATCTGCCTAAGGAATGCGGCTTCTCAGACAGGTGGACCTGGCAGGGACACTATGGAGCACGGAGGTGTTAACAAGATCCCACCCCAAAAGTTCTCGGGAACCTGAGGTTTGTGGCCCGAGCTGTTGAGTGTCATGGAGTCCCAGGGCTCAGGAGAGAAGGCTCAGATTCACCCCTCACATGAATTGTGTGATCAAGCACGTTGATCCACTCTCCACCATAAAAATGTGATAGGCATTCTTCCAAAGTTCCTATGATGGCTAAATAAAATAAGGGGTCCAGCCACAGTTCACAGCTCTTCATCAGTTCTTAACAAAGCATCAGAAGCTCTACTAGGAGGTCTACTAGGAGGTCTTCTCGGACCTTAAAGCTCTACTAGGAGGTCTACTAGGAGGTCTTCTTGGACCTTAAAGTCTCCCTGATTCCCCTCATTAGTAGTTACAATGGAAGAAAGCTCCTCCTTCAATCTTATAGAATCCTTAGAATAACCCTCTGATATAAGAGATTGAAGAACTGAAGCTCAGGGCAGTAAAGGGACATGGTGAAGGCCATCTGCCTAGGGACAGAGCTGGACTCCAAGCCCAGACTCTCCTAACCCAGAGACCATAGTCTTAACAACTGCACTTTTCAATGAAGTAAATGCCTAATTAATATTTTCCAGTTTGAGGAGGAGGAGTGGAGAGGAAGAGGAGGAAGAAGGTGATACAGATGATGCCAGAGTCTGGGCTCTTTGGGGTCAGAGAAAGGATAATGAGGTCCCCATGATTGGGGCAATCAAGGCAGGCTTCCTGGGAGAGGTGGTTAATCAGTGCCCAAAAGGATATAGATGCTGGAATTGATTGTTTGATACCCCTATGCTCTGTCTGCCTTTGCTACAATTTAGACACCATGTAGGATCCATGGGGAACCAAGATGGAGAAGACACACGTCCTGTCCTTGAGGAGGCTCAGATCAGAAATCGGGTCACCACGGGGACAAAGAATGACAGCCTCCAATTTGGATTATCCCTTCCACAGAAATAGGATACTAAATCCCAGTGAGACCACCCCATTGCTGGTGAACCTGGGCAATTGATTTCACCTCTCCAAGCCTCATGGGTTGGTATCTGGGAAATGGGGCCAAAAACCCAACTTTGGCTGGTAATGAGCATGCAAATCACACTGGAGAAATTCCCAGCACGTAGTAGGTGCTCACAAAACATTGCCTTCTTTTCCATCCTGTATGAAATGTCAGCTCTGTGAGGACATCCATCCGTCTTGTCCATTGCTGGGTCCCCAGTGCCAGACACAATCCGTGCCCAGAGATTATTTGTCTAATGGATGAACAGATGGATGGATAGATAGACACAGAGTGAGCCGGGCTCCAGATATCACATCAGGGGCTGAATGTCCTGCAGTCCCCATGTCCTCCCAGGGACAACATCCTATACTTTGAACCAGGGAGTTAAGCCCCAGAAGTCATTTGCTTCCCAGCCCCAGCCCTTCCCCCGGCTCCTTCCAGCAGTTTCACTACAGTGGGGCCAGGATGCCACAAATCTCCATGCATGCCTTCAAAGCTTTGAGTGTATGCATGAGCATCTCCTGCCAATGTTAAATCCAAGACAGTTCAAGAACGGCCAGAGTGCAAACCTAAACACATCCCTAGCCAGTGCTGTCTGTCCGAAAGTCTGTCCGAGGTGAGGCGGTAGGGACAGCGGGGGCAGTGTGGGCTGTCCCAGAACCTTTAGTCAACAAATACCCTCTGAGTATGTAAGAAGCACGGCCAACACCTATTGGTGCCACTGTGTACCAATAGCACTGTGGTAAGCAGTTTCTGAGCATCACGGCAATCTACCTTGACAAAGACTGTCCTTTACTTCCCAAAGCGGAAACTGAAGTCAAACAGCCTTCTGAAGGGACACAGAGGTAGGATGAGGCTGAGCCTAAAATGGCCATGGGGCACAGTTCTGAGAACATATTGATGTGTATCTATCATGAATGCTAAGGGGGAGGTACATCTAAAACTGTCAGGGGAAGCGAGAAGGGCTTCCTGAAGGAGGCAGTATCTAAGGTCTGAATTATACCAGTAGTAAAAGATATTTACTAGAAGTCTCTCTAGAAACAGGTAAAATGATCACACTTTACCTGCCAAAGGATAGAGATTTGGCCCAAAGAATGGTGTGTGAGCCCATAAACTCCCACCATAGCACCCTATAAAAGCTTCCCATCAAACTCAGAATACAATCCAAGCTCTGCAGTAGCCTGTATGTGGTCAGGCTCCTTACTATAACATGCTGTCTGCCCTTCACCTCCTCCACTCCAGCCACACTGGCCTTCTGCTTATGCCTTGAACACGCGTCACTCTTGCCTGACCCAGGACCTTGGTGCATGCTATCCTCTCCACTTGGAACAACCTTCCTCAGCTATTCATGGAACCTGCTTTCTCTCATTTTTGAATCTCAAACCAAAAGTCCTATCCTCAGCAAGATCTTCCCTGACCAGCCCTTAAGTGTAAAGTAGGGGCTCCTACTTTAAAATGAGAGTGGGATCATTATGAGAGTGACCTGACCTGTCCTCTCTATGAATAGAGAGGGAGTCAGAGATGACTTACCACAGACATAGCCCAGCGGGGCCTGGAAGCATGACCAGGAGCAGGCTGAGCTGAGGAGATGGTGGACACAGAGTCTTTCCTCCACACTGCGCGTTCTTCAGAGCAGTCCCAGAAACAGCTGCATCGGTATCTCTGGGAACCCGCAGTGAAAGTGCAGATACCCGGACCACCCTCCCCAACATGCTTGAATCAGAGTCTCCAGGGCCGGGGCCTGGGTATCTGCATTCTCACCAGCCTCTAAGTCAGTGAGAAATTCGGAGCCAAACTGAGTCAGCAAGCAATCAGCCGACAGTAGATCTGATGTTCTGATGTCCCACCCCCCAGGCCTCTCTCTCGCTTCCCTTGAGCATCAGTACACCCCGGGGCCAGCCCTTCCTCTCCAAGTCACGGGTTCCCTATTTCCAGAAAAGACCCTGGACAATCCCTCCCCATTTGGTGCTCATGGACTTGGGCTGCCCCCGAGTGTCGGTGCTGTGCCCCGGGAACTTGCTAGATCAGGGAGAAAGATTGGCAAACACGATGCAAACATCACTCATCCTGTTGGGTGGTGGGAGAGCTTTTCTTTTTTAAAGAGGGGGAAAAAATCCTTGATGATTGACTGTGTTTTTGCATCTTCTAGCCATTTGTTGCCATGTAATATAGACATTTGCCTGTCAACAAAAACGCCGTCAGTTTTACAAACACACTGATTCCACTGGCTTCGTTGGGGGGAGTGTTTTGACTGGCTTCATTTGTTGAGTGTCTGCACTGCTCTGCCCTGGCCAGCTGCGATACAGACCGGGCCTGCCTGAAGTTTTCTCCTCCCGGCAGACTTCCGTCCTTTCCGACCAGCAGAATTCGACTGGGAAAGGAGCCGAGTCAGTGAGAAGCACTGAAAGAGTCTGGGCATGGAATCAGACTGAATGGTCCCCAAGCCTTGGGAAAGTCATGTTCCTTCTCTGTGCCTCAACTTCCCTCTTCGGAAAATGGGAACCATCCTCAAAACTTCATGCTTAGGATGGAGTGAGATCGTCTATGTGAAGGAAGTAGCATGTGTGGTAGCCAACCTCCAAGATGGCCCCCAATCCTCCTTTGCTTCTGCTGTTTGTGTCTTTGTAGAGTCTCCCTCCACACTGAGTCAGAGCTAGCCTGGGTGACCAGCAGAATATGGCAGCCATGACAATGTGTGGCTTCTGCAGCTAGGTCATAAAAGCCACTCTTGCTTCCACCTTGAACTCTTGGATTGCTCATTTGTGGGGAAGCCAGCCACCATGTTGGAGGGAGCTCAACCAGCCCCGAGGATAGATCCACGTGGAGACTGGAGATACTGAGGCTTCCAACCAAACCAGCCATGAGTAGACCACCTTGGAATTAGATCTTCTCGTCGAGCTCAAGACTTTGGATGACGACAGCCTCGCCTATCTGATTGCAACACTAAGAGACACCCTGAGCCAGAGCCAGGGTGCTACCAAGTTCTTGATCCACAGAATCAATGAAAGACAATGAATGATCACTGTTGCTCCAAGCTACTAAATCTTGGGGGTGATTTGTTACACAGCAATAGCTAGCTGATATACACAGTCACTGGCACATATATAAATATACTTGAAGATAAATAATTGCTAATATCAAGTATTTCCTGGGTGCCAGGGACTCTGCTCAGTGATTTAGACATACCTCACTCTGTCCTCACCCCACAGCCATGAGGTAGATACCAGTATGAGGTTTGCATTACAGATGTGGCTCAGAGAGACAGATCCACTTGCCCAAGCTCACACAGCCCAGGAGTGGCAGAGTCAGGATTTGAACCCAGGCCTATCTGAATCCAGAACCGAATTCTCCATAGCTGCATCACACACCTTCCAGAGAGTGACAGGAATTGTGGCTATTGGCACTAACACTGAATTTCAAAGGGGAATTTTTTCCAGCAAGAGGACCGAGGAAAAGTGGTTTGTCCTTGTGCAACCCACCCCCACATCCTCCCCAGCAAATGGGACAAAGCCCAGACTCCCCTGGCCTCCAGGACGTGAAGTTGGGTGGCTTCCGGTGACCGTCTGAAGGAGTCAGAGAGAGGGCCGGGAAGTCCCAGGGTGGCCCAGGATGGACAGCCCCATCTGCCGTCTGCCCGGCCTGCCCACCAGGGCTGCAGGGGTTAAAGAGAACCGTTTGGCTGCAAGAAAATCTCTCCACCGGTATAAGAGCAGGGGAAAAAGGCAACATGATTGTAAATTCCTCCAGGGGAATTCTGCCATGAATCCGGCTCACCTTTCGCAGACCCCCCCCCCACCGCCCCCCGCCCCGCCTGAGAGGATAACTGACCTTTGGAGGGAAATAATGAAAAGAAGAAATTCCTTGGAGAAAATAATGTGTCCGGGCCTCAGTAATGAGATCGGCTCCTTTTATGTTGCCATGGCGACGGCAGTCATTTTATAATACAAAATACATGAATGGGTGCGGGTGGGCGCAGCTTCATCAACCAAGGGGGGCTATGGGGGTGGTGGGGGGAGCTAGCCTCTTGCAGGCTGCGGTCTGGGGGTCAGGCAAACGGCTGGGGTCAGGGCCTGCAATGCCTCATTCCCCCAGAGAAGCAGGCCTGGCTCCAAGGGTCCTCTCGGGCTGGGGAGTCAGGACTCCGAGAGGGACTGAGGGCCCTATGGGCAACATCAGCCTCTGGGAGGGCTGGGACTGGGGGGCGAAAGTGGGGGGCAAGGCTCTGGCATATTAATAATAGTGACAATCAACCCCACTTTTCCATGGGCCTGTGTAACCTGGCACAGGGTCTTGTCATCCCCGCCCTGTGAGAGGGAGGGCAGAGCAGCTCCATTGGACAGATTGAGAAACTGAGGTTTGGAAATGTGAAGCAGCACATTGGCGGCATCACAGTCAGGATTCCAGCCCAGGTGTGGCTAGGGCCACAGTTTGGGTTCAAGTGGTGGACCCTGGATACCAACTGGGAAGGGCCACGAGGGGACTTTCCAGGGTGTTTTGTGTTGGGCAGTGTGCATATGTAAAAAGGCATTAAGCCCTCACGTAAAATTTGTGCACTCAACAGTTGGTAGGTTAAACCTCGATTTTTAAAATGTGTTTGTGAGTGAGTGTGTGGATGGGTGTGCACGTGGGTGTGCACGTGCGTGTGCAGGTAACACGGCGGACAGATGAAGTGTGAGGTCTCTGGTGTCAGTTAGACCAAAGTGCAGACCCAACCCCGACTTCATGTGTGACCCTGGCAGATGGCTTCCTCCTCCAGGCGCCCCTTCCTTGTCTGGAAGACGGCACCATAACGTGCCCACCTCCCAGGGTTATTGGAGGGTGCTACCCACGGGAAGGACTTAGCTCATGGCTTGGGGTAGAGGGAAAGCTCACATATGCTGCTAAGTGTCATTCCTCTGTCCTGACGTGTTTTCAGTATTATGATGAAAATAGGTGGGGTTGGAAGCCTTCTGGAGAAGGAACCAGAAGAGAGGAGGAAAAGCGGGGAAGTGAGGAGACAGGAAGAGGAGGGAGAGTTTGCTGAGAAGGGAAGAGGCAGCAGAGGCAAAGCAACCAAGGAGAGAGTCGGAGCTGGGAGTCTGGGAGAACTGTTCACTTTTGTGCTGTGTGACCTTGCAAAAAACACTGTCCCTCTCTGAGCCGTGGCTTCCTCGGCTATGAAAGGATTATCTGGGAGGCCCTGGGAGTACACAGTAGGTGTGCAGACTACTGAAGGAGGGAGGGAAGAAAGGAAGGGCCACAGGGCCACAAAGGAAAGGCGTAAACTTAGCCCCACACCTTAACCATCGCTGACACCCTGTCTGTTCCTTGCCCTTGAAAGCCAGCTCAGAGCTCTGCCACCAGCCATGAGAACCAGAGGTCAATTCCAGCGGGGACCCTTGGAGGGAAACACAGTGACAGCACTCAAAATAACAGCCCCAGTCAGCTTTTTATAGATCCAAGCCTAAGCTAGAGGCACAGGGACGAGTTACAGAGATTTTTATCTGGGAAAGGAAATAAGGAAAGGCAAGTGCAGGGTCTGCAGAGACCCTGAGGTCTGTTTCAGAAGGAAGACCTGGAACGTCACACCTCACCCGGAGGGCTGGCCTGCACCCAGAGCTGAGCTGTGGGTTCGGCTGCCCCAGGCTCTGACCTGGCCATTCACCTGCAAAAGCTGAGCCCTCTCACTGTGTCGTTTTGTCTCTCTGGAAAACGGGCTTAAAGTCCAAGGCCACTGACACCTGCCAATGGCTTTCTGCACCAGCTCTGTTGAGCACCACACGTCTGTTATTTTAAGCCCCACAATATATGGTTATCCCCGTCTTACAGATGAGAAAACTGAGATCCAGAGAAATTGGGCAGCATGACCAAGGTTATCCAGCTGGTTAAGAGACTTGACCGGGATTTGAGCTCACTCACCTCTGCCTCCCTCAGAAGCCCATCCTCCTGAGCCAACCACACACGTGGCATATAATCATGTCTGTCCCCGGCACTGTGCCACTTATATCCTCGCAGTGATCCCAAACTCCCACAAACCCAAAACTCAAGTCAGGAGCCCAAGGTGAAAGAGAGCAAAGCTTCAGGTCTGGGGAGAGGCAAGTCCTCCATCCAGGGCATTAGTGTGGGGCCAATGGGATGCTTCTTGGAGAAATTTCATCTTGCTGGTCAGTAATCCCCAAGAAAAATGTCTTGGGGCAAAAAGGAAATGTAAGAACAGGCCCTCTAGCAAGAAAACAGAATAATCTTTTCATTCCCGTGTTCTATTACATGTTGCTGCTGAAGGAGCCGGTTATGTTCAATATAAGGTTATCCAGACAAGATTTGTAGGAGCCGATGTCTGAGCCCGATTTTGCGACCGGCTCGCTGTGGGACCGCGGGCCTGTTTTCCTACCAGTAAAGGGAACACTGAGAGATCACATGAGGTCTGAGTATCAAAGTCCCCATGTGGCCTTGCTGTCCCATTGCGCAGACATGGAAACTCGGCTCAGAGAAGGCACAGATGACTTCAAGCTGGACTCAAACCTTAAGTTCTCCTACTTGGAGCATAAAAGACAGCCCCACACCCCCGGCCTGCTTCTCCGGCCTGAGGAGAGCCTGTGACCCTTGTGGAGCCTCTGGCTCCTCTCTGCCTGGGGCTGAATGTGGTGTCATGGAGACATCTGGGGGCAATCTGGCCACCCCCTTGGCCCACAGATCTCGGAGACATCCTGGGGCACTGAGCACATCTGGCTGGCTGGCGGGAGCCGCGGCAAACATCTGGGGGGTGGGTGGGAGGGAGGGGCGGAAGGAAGCTGATGCTCCTGGGGTCTGAGGGACAGAGTCCTGGCCACGCTCCAGAAAGCCAGGTGAGCACTGTGGCCTCAGGGCTTCTGAACATGTGTACGAGTCCACGCGTGTGCGCACATCTGTGGGACCATATGTACACACATGTGTGTGCCTTTGCGTGACTGTCGGTGAGTCCGTCGGGCTTGCGTGTGTGCATGGGTTGCGTCCACTTGTGCAGATGTGGGCCGTGTGTGTGAGTGTGTTTGTGTCTGCGGGTGAATACATGTACACGTGTTTCTGCACGGGTGCATGGGTTTCTAGGTGTGCATACTGGTGCTAGCGCGGTAAAGACTAGGCTCAGATCCCAGCCCCACTGCCTCTCGGCTGTGTGATCTCAGGCCAGTTGCTACACCTCTCTGAGCCTCTGTTTCTTCATCCGTGATAATGGACAGCTGATGACAACACCGTGGCTTTGCCGGGATAACGCAGGAAGATTGATGGCCACAGACCCACAGCAAAAGCAGCATACTGGCCACCATTATTCCCCCCGTTGTCCTGCCCACTGTGTCTCCAGGTGCTGTGAAGACCCAGCCGTCAGGGCCCCGCGGCCCCCAGGAAACCCTGCAATCGCCTGCTGCAGGAATGCCATATTTCTATCATTTTACCGACAGCGTCAGCCCCTTTCCGAGCTGTTTCCCTTTGGCTTGCAGCCAGATTTGAGAGTTTTATGAAAATTCCCAAGACCTTTCACCGTCTCGACTTGAGAAGTCGGGGCTGCTGGGGCTGGTGGGGGGGATATGGGGATGCGAAACGAGACTACCGAAGGCAGGAAGCAAGCTGCGTTCCTGGTCCCAGTGAGGGGCGGCTGGCGGGAAGCTCAGAAGGGCTGGGACATTCCTCTCCGAGTTAAAAATACGTAACATGTCAGCTGCAGCAAAGGCCTCCGTGACCCAAACCTGTAACAGAAAGCAGGAAGGTATGGGCAGCGTCTGCTGCGGGTTGGGAAGCAGAGGAGGTGGGTCAATCCCAAAACCAAAGGCCTCCAACTGGCCTGTGTTGGCCACATCCTCACACGGGGCAGCAGGGTCCCCTCTACTAGGTTCATGTGTCCTCAGTCACAGTCTCTGCGGCGCAACACTCGGATCTGGGGTTCAAATCCCAGCTTCACTTCTTACTTGCTGTGTGTCCTCTAGAGACTTGCTTAACCTCTCTGAGCCTCAGTTTTTGTTTTTGGTGGGTTTTTTTTTAAATATTTTTTTAAATTTATTTATTTGACAGGGAGAGAGACACAAGCAGGGGGAGTTGGAGAGGGAGAAGCAGGCTTCCCACCGAGCAGAGAGCCCAATGTGGGGCTCGATCCCAGAACCCTGGGATCATGACCTGAGCTGAAGGCAGACACTTAACGATTGAGCCACCCAGGTGCCCCTGTTTTTGTTTTTTTAAGCAGGTTCCACACCCAACTGGGGCTTGAACTCACAATCCTGAGACATATGCTCCATGGGCCGAGCCAGCCCGGTACCCCTGAGCTTCCATTTAAAACAAGAACAAGAAGGCATTCCTGAGGATAGAGAGACATGGTATCTGGGAAGCTCAGCCTGCTCTGGTTCCAAAGTCAGGCAAGGCCTACCCCTAGGGGAGCTTTGCTCTCCTAATACACACAGTTGTTTAAGGGAGAGAGGGTGGCCCCAGGCCTGGGAGTCAGGAGGCCTGAGCTGGGCGTGCTGTGTGGCTTCGGGCAAATCACTGAACTTCTCCGTGCCCTTTCATGAAATAAGATGTTTGAACTCGATCAGTGAATCTCCAAGTGAGTTTTAAACATCCCAGTGACCAAGAAAATGTGGTAATTTTTTTAAAATTAAAAAATATATATGTATATAGTGATGCTCTAATATTTATTTTAACATGTTTTAAAAATATCACCACTTGTAGCCTGGGAAGTCACGGATATTGTTGCTAAGGCTGAGGCTAAGATGTTTCTTGAGTGAGTCGACGTAAAGTCAATTTGGAGAATGACCTTGGGTAAAGAACGGAGCCAAGAACCATTGAGATAGCCCAGGAAGGACCAACGTTGGAGAAGCAGCCTCTGGACATTCCACAGAGGAACTCAGTTCAAATCGCGGATCCCCCTTTCCCAGCTTCCAAATGAGGAACAAGTCATGGCACGTCTGAGCCTCAGTGGACCCCTCAGTGAAAGGGGAAGGATAAAAGTGGCCCTCCCTCGCCCAGGCTACGGGGGAAGATTTCATGAGAATGCAGCTTGTGAAGCATTGGACGTGACTCTAGCTGATGACAGATGGTCCCGTGCAATGACTAAGTTACGCTATTACTGCAACTTCAATCCTAGACG
Source organism: Martes martes (assembly GCF_963455335.1). Lineage (NCBI taxonomy): Eukaryota > Metazoa > Chordata > Mammalia > Carnivora > Mustelidae > Martes > Martes martes. The sequence goes on along the minus strand of NC_137901.1, from coordinate 72,268,250 downwards.
AACTAACACTTAGCAAGCTTCCATATTACCATTACTGGTACTGTCGTCATCCCCCGGACACTATTTACTTTACACTTTACACCAATTCGGCAGGGATCGTTCATTTTTTAAATTTTTTTATTAACATATAATGTATTACTTGCTTCAGGGGTACAGGTCTGTGAATCCTCAGTTTTACACATTAAGTTCCGGCCATGGCCCGGTCCCCTTCCATATTTTTTCTTCTGTAACCCTCACGACGTCTCTATACACTCTGCTTTCAAGCAGATATTTATTGAGCACATACTGGATGGCAGACACAAGAGATGCCAGAGGGAGCGAGGCAGTCGGGCAAAGCCCCACATGGCAGCAGGGGACCTTCTTCTTCCTCCTGTGAAAGCTGGGGAGTCTCAAGGAAGAGACAGAGCCCCAGGACCAGGAGGGATACAAGCCCGGGTCTGTCTGATTCCAACACTCAGGCTCTCCCTTAGCCGTGTGGAGTGAGGGCACCTTCTCCAGCACACAGCCTTAGTGACTGGGATCCTCTGCGCTCCCCGCATCATCCCTGCTGGAAGACAAGGTGGTCCAAGAGGCAGGGACAGCCCCACCTGCCTACGGGCTTGTGCAGCCCCTGCCCGAGTGAAGGCGTCACCCACCTTGGGACTAAGCTGAACTTGATTAGAAACCCTGGGGGACTCCGCCTCTCTCCAAAGTGTCCTAGGTTCTAATTCTGCTCATCCTGACTCTGGATCCTGCCATTCGAAGGGTGCCACTTTCCACGTACAGTGTGCTCAGGCTGGATGGAAGGAGAGTAGCCAGGTGTGAGAAGAATGAGAGGGACTGCCGCACAGGGGGACGCAGGGAGGGCTCCCGCAAACCACAAGTCAGACTTGGCCTTCCTAACTCGGCTCCAGCTTCCCAGCTCTTTGACTTCCCATGAGACCTGAGCCTCCACGTCCCCACCTGTAAAATGGAGGTAACCTTACTAACCTTGTAGAGTGCGGCGTGTGTGAGCGTGCACGGGGAAACACAGCACACGCAGCAGCGTGAAGGTGGCATCTGGCCTGTTCTCAGACTGGCACACTGTTCCAGCACCGCATCCCGAAGGCGTGGTGGTTTTTAGCGGCACCAAGTCTCCCCATTCACTCTACAGATGAGAAACTGAGGCCCAAGTGTGGAAGGCAGGGCCAGCGCGGCTCTCTCCATCCCCCTGCTGCTGCTGGCTCTGCCCTCCCGCACCCCCCACAAAAGCAACACCCTTCACAGAAACCACGAAGTCAAGTTCACTGACACCCCAACCAAGGCTGCCCCCCAGCTTCCCCAATCAGGAAACCCCCCGAGCCACACCCTCACCCCGCCCCAGGAGCTCCAGCATCGGGACACTGGGGCAGGCTGACAGTTAGCCACCCACCTCCTTCTGTTAAGTCAAAATGTGCGTGCTCTGGCGGGCACCCTGCGTGAGTGTGCCTGTGTGTACTCTGTGTGTGTGTGTGCGCCCAGATGTGTGCTATGCACAGGTGTGTGCAGGAGGTCACACGGGCAGATAAAGAGGTCTTTGAACAATCTCTGAGAAGGTTCTATGCTCACAAGCCCTGGGGGCCCCCACCCTATATAGAGGAAAGTCTGAATCCCATACCCTAGCCAAAAGACCCCTCATCACCCTCAAATTGTGTCCCCCAACTCCATTCACTCTGTCCTACTATCTCCCCACTCCCCATGACCTCTGCCCTTCAGGTTCCCTCTTCTGGAACATTCTGCCCCCGAGAAATTTCCATGCATGACCAGCTCCTTGTCATGACTTCAGTATGGGGATAGGGTATCTCCCCGAGGCCCCCATCTTATGATAACCCCCTTTCCCACCTCCACAGCTGCAGTTAATTCTACCACAGCCCTCCCCACCCCCCGATCAGAATGATTGTGTTTCACATGTTTTGTTTGGGGCTCACTGAGGCATCTGCCTCCCCCGTTAGACTAGACATTCAGGAGGGCCTCATCGGCCTCTGTCAGAGTTGGGAAGCCCTGCCTAGCATGACCAGCCCCACACAGATTCATTGGACTGAACTGGATTGAGTGTGTGTGAGTGTCCACAAAGTGTGTGTCTGAGAAAGGGAGTGTGTGTGTTAGGGAAAGATGACCCAGAACTCAATCCACCAGCCAGTGTCCCTGTGTACATTTCCTGGTCCTACCTGGTGTGCAGAACCCCCCTGTGTGGCAGAGAAAAGGTGCCCACTGCTGCTGGCCCCTGAATGTCTTGGGGCACGGTCTCATTTCACCCTCCCCGCTCCATGCCGGGTGGGCCCCGCTAGTCACCCCGATCTTCCAGTTGGCAACCAGGGGGCCCTAGGGGAAACCGTTCACCCAGGGTCTCACAGTGAGGGAGCAGAGGTTGGCGTCCAAACCCAGGCCCCCTGGGTCTTGCAGCCCGTGCCAGAGCCTTGTGAAGACACCAAGGGACTCACAGAAAGTGCAGGAGGGAAAGAATTCCTCCAGCTCCAGCCCCCGGTCCCAGTACTTGGCAGCCTGTCCCTACGTGTGACAACAGCGTGAACACAGACACAGGAGCAACAGCTGGTCCCTACCCCAATCCAGATGTAGAAGAGACAGTCTCTCCCAAAATACTCACACTGTGAAGTCAGAAACCCTCCCAATATAAACAAAACATGCTGCTCAGTGCTGGGAAGGAGCTGCTCACGCCTCCGCCAACGGTCCCCAGCCCCGCCCGCAAGCCCCTCTCTGTGGGCTCCCCTCGAACAGTCCCTGGGAAGGCCCTGTTCACAGGCAAAGGCATTCGCCTTCGCAGAGCCCATGCCCCCGCTGGCTCTGACCGGACGACAGGAGCTGGGGACAACGGGACAAGGCAGAGGTGGGCTTTCATATCACAAGGGGTCTTGGGCGGTGACTCTGAAGCTTGCCTGTTCGGCCTCTTTCCTTGCCAGCAGCCATCTCCGCCTTGCTCTCTGTGGAAGAGTATTCTAGATCCCTACTGTGTCCTGGGCTGCCCCTCTCTTATTCATACTGTTCCACCTAAGATTTCATTCAAAGGAAGAAAGTTGCTGCAAATAAACGGGCGGGGGGTGGTCACTGACTTGACCCAACCCACACCTTGGACAGGACGCTAAGGCATGGAGAAGGCAGGTGACCCATGCAGAGCTAAACGCTGAGTTTTTAGTGAAGTGGTACCCAGGTCCCCACTTCCCAACCCAGGGCCCTCTGCAAATCTCTGTACCGCTGAGGATGGGTGGGGGTCCAGGAGACTGAGAGGCTTTAAAAGGACAAGGACTCCTGGACTTTAGAAGACCCACTTTAGGCAAGGGTCAGGTGACAGCAGAAAAATGACAGTCATGTTGGGTGGGGTATCTCAGGAAATAATTGGGCCCATCCTTCACCACGGACACCTAGCCTTCTGCTAGGAATCAAGGAGGAGCCCACTCGGGAGGAAATGTTGAGACAGGCACGGTGAGCTCTGCTCCCTCACCCAGAGAGGACTTCCTCATCACCGGAGCCTGGCCAGTTTCCCTCAGAGAGGCAAAAGCTTTATCATAATTCAGATGGACACAGAGAGGGTCCAGACGCTCTGGGGTCCGGCATCCCCACAGGGAGGTTAAGGCAGCTGCCAATGGCGGCAGGATTCAAACCCACAGAGCCCAACAACAGAGCCTGAATTTTCACTCCGCCCGGCACAGCAGGAAGAAGGTCCCCGGGCCAGAGCTGGATGGGAAAACCCAGAGTCCCGTGAGCTCAGGGTGCTTGCAAACACACACGTCGCTGGGTTTCCACCCAAGGGGCCCGCCCAGACGGAAGGCAGGAGCAGCTGCTGTGTCCAAAGAGCGTGGAAAGGACCCAAAGTCGGTGGGCTCCGAGTGGGGCACAGGTCCAGCGTTGCCCCAGCAACCCCGGACAACAGCCTCGTAAACAGGACAGGCCCAGGAGGAGGCAGGCCGAGTGGGGCCCCTCCTAGCCCAAGGATGGGGGGGTGCCTGGCAGAACCCAACAGGTTTGAGGAGCCAGAAGCCAGTGTGATGCTGGGAGCCTGAGCGCAAATGGGCTCAAAGCCAAAAGGCTTGGGGCAATTCAGTGGGAGGGGATGCTGGCCGGGATCCAGTCCCTAGTCACTGACACCCAGATTTGGGAGGGCTTTGAAAGTCCCTTCGCCCAACCCTCTCACTGGTGCCCAGAGCATATCAATGAGCTGTCTAGGATTTGCTTGCCTGCCTCCAATGACGGGGAGCTCACTCTCCACTTCAGGTACAGAACAATCTGTTAAATATTGAGCTTAATCAGCCCCTACTCATTCATCCACCCCTTGGACCACTCAGAACTAAGCTATAAAATGTCCAGACTCCACTTATAGAGTTTTTGTTATTCTTTTGTTGGAAAATATAAATTCTGTGAGAGTTACCCAAGCATTTTTACCGCTATACCCCTAGGTCCCCACACAGCACCTGGCACATAGCAGATATGTAGCAAATATCAATAGATTTTTAGACATGACTGAAAACATGAAGGAAGGAAGGGAGGGAGGGAGGGAGGAAGGAAAGAAGCTCGGTGAGCATGCAGGAAAGCTTCCTCCCTAGGCATTTAAACCAAAGTTCTCAGGCTAGACTGGTTTGGGAATGAGTATTTGCCCAGGGAATCCAACAGTGGTCAGAGAAGCGATGGGTGGGTGTTGAGTCCGAGGTAAGACTATGACAAAAACACAAAGGCATGAGACAAGGTCTCAGAAATTGGGATGATAGAAACGGGTGAGGGTACAGAAGGCTGGGTGCACGATCTAGGAGCTGGGAGTACGAAGTCATGGTCTCATATTTGTGCCCTGTGGGGCCATCGTAGGGGTGACCCAAGAGCCTCACAGGCTGGGTCAGGCCAGGGATGACAATATCCCTTATAAGAACACAGCAACCTTGCAGTTCCTCATAGCATCCTTTCAGGGCCAGGTATCACCCCAGTTTGCAGAAGGGGAGACCGCGGCTAGCAAAAGGCAGAGGCCAAAATATAACATGGCTCTTCTCTGTCCATAGTCACATTTACGCTGCCCCCTCCCACCACCACTACTACCATATACCTCTGCAATGCAGAGGAGGCAAGGAGAGACTAGAGCTGCCTGGGTCTTTGGGAAAGATTGCCTGGGTCTGCCAAGCAGGTGGGTTGAGGCCAGAATGTGAAAGGGGAGGAGTCTGGCCTCCTAAAGAGGTGGGACACTACTGGACAAGCTTTCAAGAAGTAGCAAAGAGCAGTGGAGAACATCAGTGGCCGAGGCTTGGTCAGCTCCTTACTTCCTTGCTGTGTGACCACAGACCAGTGACCCAACTTCTCTGAGCCCCCATTTTCCCATCTGTGACCCATCCATCATAAGATAGCTCCCAGTGGGGCTGCTGTGGAGGTAATGAGTGTATACGAGGCATAGTCCCTTGCACACAGTAAGTGCTCAATAAATATTGGTTACTCTCACCAAATCTTGAAAAGAGGCATCTCTCCAGCTTCTCAGTCCATAGCTGCCCCCTCCCCAGAGCCTTATCTCTAACCCTCAACAGCCTCCCTCTGCTGCAGGGCATGGCATCTGGGCAGTGGAGATGGAAGGGAGACAGATGCTTAATGCTATACCCTTGAGTCTCAAAGTAACACCAGCAGGGCAAGGCGAACCAAATCACTCTGTCCATAATCTCCACAACCGCTCATCAATTCTCCATTCAGAAACATTTTGCCACTCTCTGCCAATGGCCTGTCCTACTGTCACTTCCTCAGTGTAAGGGGTGGAGCTGATAATTTACTAATTTTTGTCCACACACAGGACTGGGGAAAATGGAAATCTCCCAAAAAACATGGCTTGCTCTCAGAATTCATCCATCCATCCATCCATCCATCCAACCATCCAACCATCCATCCATCCATCCATCCAACCATCCATCTATCCATATATCCATCCATTTATCCATTTATCTATCTATCCTTCTATCCATCCATCCATCCACCTACGCATCCACTTGCCATCCACCCATCCCTTTCACTTAACCCATGTCCACTGAGTACCTCCTCCGTATATTCTACTACTGGAGGATCCAGGGCTCAAAACAGACTAGACTCTACCCTCACAGAGTTCACAATCTGGTATGTACCAATCAAATAATCAACTGAATCAATGCTTCTCACCCCTAACCCATTCCTCCCTGTGGTCCCAGAGAGACTGTTGGGAAACCCAAATCCCTGACCCCCATTAGGCTGGGAACAATTACCCCAACTAGACTAGGGAGAAAAATGCCCCCCCCCACCGCCCCAATCATCACCACCAGATGTAAGGTGTCACAGCCTTCCAGAAAAGCGATTGTACTACATCTTTGAAAATGGAAAATCTACCTTAGGGGCCTGCAAATGCCCCTCCTGGGAGCCTCTCCCACAGAAGTAAACGCGCGGCTCAAGAACATTTCCTGCAGCATCATTTGTGATGGCAAACAATCAGCAAGGCAAAACCACACAAACGCTCTCAGACGGGAACCCATGAGCGCAGGAGGGCGTGTCCATCCCACAGCCTATCAGAGAGCCCTTGACCAGGGCTATACTGGTCGGCTGGAGAGATGACGGGAGCCGTTTTGAGTAGGAAAAGCGAGGTGGAGCAAAGCAATGGGACCCTCTTGCTGGAAAAGTCACATCAATCACAAAACTTCGCATCAGTATTTGTGTGTGTGTGGTTATGATGCTGGGAGCACAGGGCCAGTTAGGACAATTGTAAAGGAATTAAGACTAGGTTGTTAACTTGGGTGACCTTGTTGGGCAGGTGGTCTGAAGTGGCGGGGGCGGGGTGGGGGTGGGGGACGGGAAGGAGGAAACCGAGGATAAAGAAAAAAAGGAAATAAAACTGTCAACACTAGAGAAACACCAGGGCAACATGACATTTAAGCAGGTTTATAAAATTACATACATGGGGAGTGTATATAGGAATTTTGAAAGTTGAAGAGAAGGAAAACTAATATGATCTTGTCTCCTCCTGCCACGCTGCCTGCTCCCCCCACCAGTGGTCCCGTCCCACCTCCTCTCTCCGATCTTGCCAGGCACCCTGCCTGCACCCCTACCCCCACCGTTCCTGCCACCCGGACAGGGCATGGTTTCCTAACCAAGCACAGAATCCGTCCCATCTCCAGGCCTTTGCGCGCGCTCCCCCCTGTGCCCAGGATGCCCTGTCTTGTTGACCTACTGTATCATGGCCTCTTTTTGAGGATCCCTGAGATCTCTTTCTCAAGCCTCGAGACCAGGCATGAGCTGACACTAGTGAGCACCCACTGTTTACCAGGCAAGCTGTGGGCTTTTCCAGCTGACTCGCCAGCCTCACCCAGGCCCGGGCTCGCTCTTCCCAGTTCTGATGCGTGCTGTTCTTCCCAAAGGCCATCACCCCCATCCAAAGCTGGCTTCCTTCTAGACTCTCAGCTGCATTTGAAAATTTATCCCTGTTTACAGAGAAGGAAACTGAGGTTCAGAGTGGCCCAATTATTACACAGCTAGTGAGACAGGACTTGAGTCCAAGACTCTGCACCCTTGGGCCTGTTCCTTGGAGAAGGAAGACAAGACGTGAATTTGGTCCAGGCAAAGCCATCTGAGGGTTAGACTCTCCCATCTCGGTGGGTTCTTTGCTCAGACACGTGCTCTGGAGTGGGGGGCCAGGAGCTGACGCAGCCACCGCAGACACAGACATGGTCAGGACCCCTCACGCTTCCCAGCTGGGAGAAGCCCAGCCGGTGGCCATCACCAGCGCTCACCTAATATTTACCTGCCTCATTAAACACCCTCTTGCTGGTACTCTACTGACCTCCCTGGCTGAAAAGGCACAAACATCGTGACCTTCAGGGCAGGTACATTAATCTCCCAGGGTCGGCAGAAGTGCTACTGTGTCCAGGTCACGTCTGGCTAGGCAGCAGAGGCAGGGACCCACCAGGCTTTCATTGGATGCTCCTGGGGCTGAGCTCTGCCCTGCTCTTTCCACCAGAAGTTTCCCGAGCACCGGAGGACACAGGTTGCCTGCATGAGGCCTTATCATTCGGAGCCTCTGTGAAACAGGAAGGCCGGGAACTACAGGCCATCATAGGGCATTGCTATCTGCTGAGATCTCCGCGAGTGAGTGAGGGCCAGCCCGGAGAGGGGGAGGGCCTGGCCTGAGGCCACACAACAATCTCACCAAAGCAGCGGGTGTCCCTGATCACACACGAGATGGTCACCTCAACCGGAAAAACCCTCCCCTTCGTCTTCCTCCTCTTCCTCCTCCTCCTCCTCCTCCTTCTCCTCCTCCTCCTCACCATCATCGGGCTGCCGCAGTGGCCCATCCTACAGGCCTTGCTAAGCCCCGTAAACATCCTCAGAACCTCTCCCACTTCTGCCCCCTTCAAAGACTGTCCCAACTACTTATTTGTCTTTTTTTTTCTTTAATTGACTCATTTTTTTCCCACCTGAGTCTCAGCCGAAGCAATAACGCCCACGAAACCCCAGGTGGGAATGTGCACATTAGCCGTGTGTCCAATAGATAATAAAACAAATACATAAACAGGAAAAATAGAAACTTTGATCGCCTCTCGTCCCACCCACGAGTACATTGCAAACCACACTTGGACAGATGCTGTGTCCTGGGGCTTAACCCTCACAGTGACCCATCATGGTTGATAGACTGTGCCCATTTCATGGATGAGGCAAACAGAGCCTCAGAGGTCCACGAGAGCTGGCAGAGTCGCCTGGTCAACCAGCTCGACAGAGGCAGGGTCTCAGTTCAGACCGGGGCCTGTGGGACACCGAGGCTGGGCTCACAGCCCTTCTCTTGGCTGCTTCTAGAAGTTGGATGTGCTGGGAAGCTTTCAACCCGCTCAGCACTGGAAAATTATGCGAGGTGAGAGGGACCACCCAGCCAGCAGGGCTCCCCATCTGTGGATGAAGACACTGAGGCCGCTGTGGGCAAATCACCCAGCCACAGGCAGACCGTCGCTCCCAGCCTCCTCGACCCCACCCCTGGGGGTCCCCAGGGGCCTTCTCCAGGCTGTTTGTCCAACCCGCACCTGACCCTACACCTGCTTACCTTTTGCTTCCCGTGAGATTTCTTTTGCTTCCTGAGATATTTATCATTTTCTGAGGTATGACGGGGGAGAGTCAGCTCAATGAAGGAGCCCAAGAAAATGGATGAATCTTTCCAATGCGCTGAAGTGTACAAACTTCTCAGGTGGGCCAAGGTCCAGGCGCACCGGAGACAGGCTGGGCGAACCGAGGATGCAGAAAAAGAGGTTCCCTCCCCCTAGGAAATTCCGGAACAGCCACAGCACCCTCTTTGGAATCCCAGCCTCTACACGAGGCCCCTCTCCTCCTAGAATGTTCTTCACTCCCAAACTCACCCACAGGCATTCAACCTAAACCTCCCCTTCTCTGAGACTTCCCTGGACACCCCCTCCAGGTGGGACCCCTGCTTCTCTCTTCCTCTGTTTTTACTTTATAGCGTTTCCAGCCGAATTTGTACTCGTGATTGCACTGGTGGGTTGACCGGATTCCTGTCTCCCCCTGGCTTGGCAGCTCCAGGAGGATGAGGGCCTGTCTTCCCGGTTCCCTGCTCTTTACCATCTCCAGGCACAGAGTAGGTCCTGAATAAACATTTGTTGAACGGATGAATGTATGAATGAGTATCTTGCCTTGAGGACTAGACCCCTTATAAGTCTGAACAACCTCTTAGCACCCAGGAGAGGAATGAATGAAGGGAGCGGGGGAGAGAGACGGAGGGAGGAAAAGCAGAGGGAGGGAGAGAGGGAGGATGGAGAGATGATGAACCATTACATTTTAAAATAGGGGAGCCTGAAGCCCAGAGAGGAAGAAGGTTTGCCTGAGGTCACACAGCAAGACAGCAGTCAAGCAGCCAAGAATCAGAGTCCCTAGGCACCACCCTACTAGCCCGCCCGCTCTCCCACCTCCTGCACCTGCAGGGGGGGAGGCGTACGCTGGTCTCCAGGGACGGTGGCAGGGCGCTGGCCAGAAGCTGGACTCCTGCGGGCCTCCCCACTCTCCCTCCCTCGAGCCACGCGGTCCCAGGCAGAAAGCAGTTGGGGAAATCGGCCCTCCTGTCACAGACAATTGAATTCCAACCAATTTATCTGTCAGGACGCCACTCACAGACCCGAATCCTGGAGCTTATGACTCTGTAGTCCAAATACACCCCTGACGTCTTCCCCTTATGAGTTATGGGCCCGCGTCTCAGGCGACAGGCTCCAGCTGACCTACTTCCCTCTCGCCGCAGGTCAGGAAGAGGCTGCAGGCAATGGGGGGGGAGGTTGGGGGGGTTAACTCGCTGTGGATGGATTCCTGTCTGTCAGCCGCAGGAGGGCTGGGCACGCAGGTGCCTCGTCCTGTGATGTCCACGTCCCATAGATGGCCATAGCCCAGTGTCCCCTGGCATCTAAATAAAGTGGGAGTCCCAGACTGGGGGACAGTTGAGGTCCATCAGGAAATCAAAGCTTCCCAGGGCCACTGGGGCCACCTGACCAGGGAGGGGGCAGCAGGATCTGCCTCAGGGTTGGTAGCATTGAGGGGTTTGTGGCGGGCAACCCATGATGAGGATATAAAGCAGCCATTGATTTCTGTATTGGCCTATTTGCCTCTTGATTCATTTGTTCATTCCTTCAGGCTGTCCCTGATTCATTCATTCACTCGGTCAGCCAGCCAACCAGCCCATCATCGAACCATCACCCACGGTAGGTAGCTAAGACTCAAATGGTGAAGTCTTCCAAGTATCAGGCCCAGCTCCTCTTCGTCAGACCTCTTGGGCCCGCTGGTTCATCTCTCTGTGCCTTGCCTTGCTTATCTGTAAAATGGGATAGGAATTCAACCATAAGGGTGTGGTGTTTAGCACAGGGTCCAGGAGGAAACAGCCCGTGCAGGCCCTTTATTGTTAATCATTAGGCCTCTATTCCATAATGGGAAAAGAGCACGATCCTGGGAGTGGATTCATGTACAAATCTCTTATTAAAGAGTGTGACTGTGCAAGTAATCGCTGCATTCCAGAGTGCATAGAGGGGGATGTGTTCATGGAGGTCTTCCTGGAGGAGATGATTCCTAGGCTGGGTTTTGCAGAATGAGTAGGAGTTTTCTGGAGAGACAAAAGAGAAAGGCATTCCAAGCAGTGGGAACATAAATGTTAAAATCCTAAAGGCTCCAAAGGCTTACCAGGCTCAACAGAGCTGGAATGTGGTGCATAGGGGACACGGACAAGGGACAACAAAGCTGGGAATCAACCATACTATCCCGAGTCATGGCTCATGAGGGTCCAGCCACTGGTTGGAAGAGTCATCATTCCTTAAGCCCTATTATGTGCCAGGCTCTTAATGGATGTGGTCTCCCTTAATTATTCAGCACTCTGAGCTAGCTTCCATGTCCGCATTTGGACAGATGGGAAAACCGAGGCCGAGAGAGTTAAATATCTACCTCCCCAAAGCCACACAGCTAGGAAGGGAAAGAGCTGGGATTTGAACACAGATCCCTGGGTCTCCTCATTCAGTCCCTCTCCATGCCTGCAGGCCTGGGCCAGGGGCGGAGTGTGGGACATGAAATTGTACAAATGTATGAGTGTGTACCTATATTGGAGAGGTGTGCAAATATATGCATGAGCACCCATGAGTGTGTGTGTGGGCATGCCTGCAGTGTGGACGCACATGAACGAGCATACCAGTGTATTTGGGTATACATGTCCAGGTTTAGTGCACGGGCACTAAACCTAGTGAAGTGCATGGTCCCACATGACTGTGACCTCCCTGTGCATGCATGTGCATGCACGCCCATGAATATGTAGGCGTGATACGACCTACGCACATGTGTGACCAGTGTGTGCACGCACCGTGGCTGAGTGTAAGCGCGAGCCCACATGTGTGTGTGTGCCTCTGCATTCCCTCGCACGTGTGCATGCATGTGGGCATGCCTACTGCTGGAACACATGTGTATGAGCGTGAATGCATGCCCCAATGGCTACGTGCATATGTGCATCTCCTGTCATTCCCCAAGAAATCTGCAGCACAAGCTCCAGAAGCTAAAGGATGGGACTCCCTTTTCCTCTCAGCGCCTCTCAAGCAAATGGTCCAACTCCATCAATACTAGGAGGACGGATATTTTCAGGTAGTGATTTTCATATAAAAAAACGACAGCCTCATAAATCAGGCCAAAGCGGCGGTCATCACAGCCTCCGGATTAAACACACATAGTGGCTTGTTGCAGTATAAATCACACGGACTTGAATTGGGCCAGGCGAGGGGAGGACGTAGTAGGAGAGTATAATCCAAGAGGTTTGCTCTCTCTGCCGTCAGTGTCAGGCCTGGAGCAGGGGTCCCAAGGGGCAGGATCCCCAGAGGCCAGTGGGAGAGGGCTCATGACGGTGGGCTAATAGCCAACCTCAGGATGGAGGAAGGCAGAGGCCGAACGGAGGGGGAGACCCCAGAGCTATCCTTGCTGTGCATCTTTGGGCCTGTCATTGGACCTCTCTGAGCCTTAGTCTCTTTTTTCTGTAAAATGGAAAACTTGGTCACACTTTGTGGAGATGTTACAGGATTAGATGAGATAAGGTAGTAAGGGCCTGGCTATGTACAACACACAGAGTCAGAGCACAGTCGTTCCCTGCTCTGGTGATTGTTGTTCCTGCTACCACGAGCTCACATCTGGAGGGAAAGCCCTACCTCGGAGAGGAGACCCGCCCGACCCACTCACCCAGTCTGAAGGGATGCTTCCTTCCCAGGACCCACAGATTCCTCGGGGAAGGACAGGGAGATGTGCCACTGTCTGGGCAGCCTGGAGGGCTCTGGGCCAACCCAGTCCAGTGTTGCACAGTGGTTCCCCAGACAGGAGATCCTGAAAGGCCATGTAGGTCCTGTCCCTGTCCCCTTGTGCTCCCACACCCACCCAACTGGGGCCAGAATCCCGGGCTCTTCTCTGCAGCTCCTTAAACCTCAGTGTCCCCCATCTATAAAATGGAGGCATAAAAGTGCCTGCCTCCAAATCCCGTAAGATAATCTGTGAAGGGACACCTGGGTGGCTCCATCAGTTAAGCATCTATCTTCAGCTCAGGTCATGATCCCAGGGTCCTGGGATGGAGCCCCACATAGGCTCCTTGCTCAGCAAGGATCCTGCTTCTCTCTCTCCCTCTGCCTGCTGCTCTGCCTACCTGTGCTCTCTCCACCTCTCTGTCTAATAAATAAATAAAATCTTTACAAAAAAAAGAATCCATAAAAAGTGCTTATCAAGAGTACCTGCTATTACTACTATTCTTCTTATTATTATTTTAAGTTTGTATTAATTCATTTGAGACAGAGGGAGAGAGAGAGAGAGCACTAGCAGTGGGGAGGGGTAGAGGGAGAGGGAGAAGCAGACTCCCTGCTGAGCAGGGAGCCTGATGCTGGACTGGATCCCAGGACCCTGGGATCATGACCTGAGCCAAAGGCAGACACTTAACAACTGAGCCATCCAGGTGCCCTTATCATTATTATTTCGATCTTTTGTGAATGGCATTAATTCCATTTGCTCTTCCTTTGAATTAAACTTTTCTCACTCTCTTCCCTTCTTCCTTCTTCCCCCTTCTCCCCATCTTACCTGCAGCCTGCAGCTTCTGGGCTCCCCCTGGGCAAGAGGCTGGGTCTGGAGGCAAAAGCCAACTGAGGTCACTCAGCGACATCGGCCACAGTGACATACAAACTCTCTGATCTCAAGCTGCACCTGCAGTGGGGTCCGACCAAGGGCAGGGGTGGTGATTGCGGGGTGGGGGGTTCCTTCTGAACCAACTGAACACCCGCCACTGAGAAACTGGGGGCAGGAGCCTCGGAGGCTGACCCACATTCAGATGCCAGCCTGTCCTCTCCGAGCCTTCCGTCCTCGATAAAATGCAGCTAGGGCAGGTGGAGGGTCACCCTGGCCAGCCTTGCCCATCAGGGTAGGGGTGATCAGTAGACTGTTTACCACACACACGCCTCCTCCCAGAGGGCCTCAGGTGCAGGCTTAGAGGTTTGGACAGCGCCTCCCAGGGAACTCAGATGCTCGGTCATGGAGACCCGCGAACAGGGCAGAAGGCAGAACACATTTGGCTTTGCCTGGTACCCAGAAGATGCCATCCATGAAGCCACGCATGTGGCTTTTTTCAATGCAGTCGTTTTCGCGCAACGAGCTGATCTCCCTGCCTGTGGCTTCTCTGTGTTGAGGTGATTGTTGTTCTTGCTGCCACTAGCTCACATCTGGAGGGAAAGCCCCACCTCGGAGAGGAGACCCACAGAGAGGAGAGCCACGCTTCCGTCAAGGCAAGCTTATAAAAGGCACCTGGATACTCGTAAGCCCCTTTCCCCTCTCTGGGTGATAATACGGATCTGAAGGCCCAGGAAGCGAAGCAGTCAGGGGCTCGCTCTTCTCCTTAAGATGCCCCAGGGGTCAGGCACCGTGCCCCGTGCCTCCTCCCAGACTGGGGCCTCCAGAAGCTCCAGCTTTCTGCGCCCCATCTCTCACCCAACGTCAGTCACCTGCCCGCCTTCCTCCTAACACAGAGCCCCCATGTCCTTCTTTTCCTTTTGCTTTGTGCCGGGGACCTCATGGACCTTTTGCAAATAATTCTGCTTCCTCTCTTCAAACTGTCCCCGTTGGGGCCGCTGAGACGTGACGCGGTATCCCTCTCAGCCCTCACCCTTCTCTCACGCCCCTGACTTACCCTCCCTTCCTCTGGCTCTTCCCTTTACCCAGATTCCTCAAGCTTCCAGCCAAGCCTCCCAAAATCCAAGGCGTGGCCAATCTCAAACAGCCCTGGGTTCAGATTCCACCCTTTCTCCTACCCGGCTGCAGGCCTTAGTAAATTCTTCATCTCTCTGGCCTGCTTATAATAAAAGTCATAGACTCATCGGACTATTGAGAGAATGTTGTAAGAAAGCGGACAGAAACCGTTCAGCCTTGTGCTAGCACGCTGTAGTCTTGGAATATAGGTTTGTGTCTGTTGTGGCTGCTGGCTGTCCTGTTAGGGTTGTTCCGGGTGTTGTTAAGGTTTTTAGGGTTACTGTTACCCTGGGGCAAGAGAAAATCAAGACAGGGTGATTCAGGAAGAGGGAAATGGTCTCTGAAATATAATGCAACGTGTCTCATATGGCGGAATGGGGGGAAGGGACTGGCAAGGGAAAAGAGAGTAGGCCCCTAAAAACTTGTAAGAATTTTCATAATATCCTTAGATTCCAACAAAGTTCCGAGTGGGGTGGGGAAAGATTGGTTTCTCCTGGGAACCAGCACACCATCCCCGTAAATCACTCCCAGTTAGATGAAGCCAGCAGAGTTGAGAACCCCTTCCCCACTCTCCCAATTTCCACCAAGCAGCCTCCCAGGCCCCCTTCCTCAAAAGAATGCTCAGATTCCAGGGCTGGGAATGGCGAGGCCCAGCCAGTTCTGGTATGCAAGCTGCGGGGACCTGGAATCCCTCCGGAGCTGACAGAAGGACCAGAAGTCTCAGGCAGAGCCGTCCAGGGAGACTGATTTCACCTCCATAGTCTGTCCCATTCCCAGCAACCGGCTCTCAATGGGCCCTGCTTCTTTCCTGCTCAAAGAACTTTCCATGGCTGCCCACTGCCTGCCAGCCACAGTCCAAATCTTCACGCCGACGTGTGAGGTCCTGCCCGGTGGGTCTGCTTCTGTTTTTCCACTTCATTTCCTCAAGCCTCCATGCTCTACCCACCCACAGAGCCCTTACCTGAGCCCCGCCAGATCGTTCTGCCTTCCAGTCTTCAATCTCCAACCATCTGCATATGCTGTTATCTCCACCTGTAACTCCATTTGCCTCCTCCTTCCCTCCAGAGAACTCCTACTGACCCTTCAAAACCCACCTCATTTGGTGCCTTCTCAGTGAAGTTCACTAGACTCAGCCTCCTTCCTGTGTGTGTGCTCATGCTTAATTCATACAACAGTGGGCGCACACACCTAGTGTCACCCATGGAGACACAGGAGGTCACAGAACGGCCCTAATGAATCATCTAGTCTCAGCCTGACTTTTTAGTAATGGAATTCTTTGTTCAAACAAAATTCTAAAGTGGAATTCCAAAGTTCAAGATGAATAAATGTAGGTCAGCTCAGTTGAAGTGGGATGAGAGTCCACATTAGTTGGGACCCTTTGGGTTGTAAGTTACAGAAACTCAACTCGCAATTGCTGAAGAGAGAAAAAAAAAAAAAAAGGAATTTATAAGCTCATAGGCTCCTAGAACTGAAAAGTCCAAGATGTCAGATATGGCTGGATCCAGGAGTTGGAGAGCTGACATTGGGAATCTGTTTTGTATTTTGGATCTACTTTCTTTGGCATCAACTTCATTCTGAGACAATGTCTTCCCAAATCATGACCAAGATGACCTCCAGAGCTCTAGTCTCTCATTCCCCTGGCTCTGCCACCCTGAAGTTAAGAGAGACTTATTCTAAATAGTTCTAGCAAAAATGCCAGGAAGAAGGTTCAGTGGCTCTGACTGACCACACATGAGTCATGCAGTTTCTCCAAACCAATCACTATAGTCAGGACGATTTGTTAATCTTACGGGCCAATCCTGGTTCAGAGCCACCCTCTGAAGCCAGGAAGTGGGTTAACCCTTCGAGAACTACATAGACTAGTAAGACCAGTGGAAGAGAGATACCCCAAGGAAAAATCAAGGTGTCAGAACCCAAAAAAGGGGTCCAGACAGGCTCCCCAAAACCGATGCCCACTGTGCTCAAATCTTATCTCATATGCCTTTTTTTTAAAGCCTCCAAGACATTTGGTTCTGTGGGACATGATTTGAAAACCATACCAATAGTCCCATTCTATAGAAGAAAAAAATAAAGGTCCAGAGAAGGAAAGTGCCTCCCCAAAAGTCACACAGCACACTCTATCTTCACATTCCCAATTCCGCGAAAGAACCAAAGCTTCCTTGATGAGTCTCTTCCCTGCTGGGTCTACAGTATCTCCATTACCGGGTCTGGCTGAAAGGATTTGTCAGTTGTCGGCTTGCTTGTCTAACTAAATTAATGTTTTACATTTCTCCTCCAGTTTGCAAACTTTTTAAAAATTAATCCCATCATTTCAACAAGTGTAACAACTAAATTATCATCTTTACATGATTAAGGAGCCTGCCGCGTCTTCTCTTGGCAAACACTGCATGCACATAATTTTACTAAATGTAATAAACCAACCATAGAACTATTAATTTTGCCATGGTATTCATAACAATTAGAAACGCATGAACCTTAAAATGATAAAAACTGAATGGAATACTGAAATTGCAGGAAATCCCCAAACCTCCCTCTGCAGGCTGAAGACAATGTCATGAGATGCAGATTAGGGTCGAGAGACAGAAATTAGATGTCATTTGCCTCTTAGCTCCATTGCAATACACTCAGAACGTGACAGGCCAGAGTAGGAGTACTTGGCTAACTAGATGAAGCAGCCCTCAAAATCCAGACATCTATGAGAAACAATGTCTTGGGGAAAACTCCCTACCTACCCAGAGCTTTAATAGCCTCCAAGAGTGTCTAGTCCTGAAATAGCAAATACACAGCAAAGGTTCCATCACTTCACCTCCCATACCCATGGCAGACATTATTAATTGATCACAGAACTCTCTCCTGCCAAGTAGGGACAGCTTGGCAATCTCAACCCAGCCCTCCAAGGCAGGCATTACCAATCAATCCCAAGAGGCTCTTATTTAGGGTTCTAAATGTAGCCTAATTTTGCTAGTTCACAGGGGGAGAACTCACAGAGAGGAAAATGCTGCAGAGAGGTAAATGACTTGCTCAAAGTCAAATAGAGATTCAGGGCAGAGTCCCAGGAGGAGCTCTAAAGTTATGGCTTTAACACTACAGGCCAGGAGGCTGAGTGCTCACTGACAGACTGTTCCTCTCTCAACCTGCTAAAGTGAAATCTTTCTCTACAGGCTCCTGGTAAATCGAGTACTCCATCATCTCCTCTCCTTTTCCTTCTCTTACCATCTTATCAAATTTATACTAGCCTTTTTTCTTTCCCGCATTATCAGCAAAACAGCCCATCAGCACAACATTCCTAGAGAACAATTTGGCACTGTGTATCAAAAGCCTTAAAACATCAAATATCCTCTTGCTCCGAATTCCTAGAACTTATCCCAGGAACTTAAATGGACAAAGACCCAGAGCATGTACATCATAATATGGAATATTATCACTGAGTGGATTAAAATTGAAAATAATCTAATAACTTGAGTTATTTTAAAGACATTTGGAAAATAAGCTATTTATTAATATGAAAGATGGTAACAGAATTTTTTTTAGTAATAAATACAACTTTTCAAACAGTATATGTAGTTTGGTGTCATTTCTATAAAAAACAAACATGGATAGACATACACATACCCAGGGTTGCCATACGCAGTGGCCCAGGCTGTGCATTAGACAACTTTAATCACTCAAGAGTTCCGTATGAATGGTGCCGACTGGAATTAGTCAATGCAACATCCCTGCATATGCTTGAAAAGTATGAAAGGTTATTTACCAAAATAGTAATAGTGGCTACTAGGGAGAATAATTTTATTTTTAATCCTTATCTCAATGTTCTAGGATTTTTATCATGAACATGGCTCACTTGGTAAAACATATGAAATAATAATCCTTCCAAAGCACTGTCCTGCTTGGAATCCATTTGTTACATATCCTGGCTTATTTCATGACACATCCTGGCTTACTCTGGCATGGGGGGGGGTGTTTATTTTACAATATTAAATCAGCATTAATGGAGGACCTACGAGGTCCAGGCATTGTGCTAGGGATGCAATCTCCATCTTTACAAGTTTCAAATCTAATGAGAGGGTCACATGCAAAGCAAACGCCCTGTAAACCACTGTGAGCTAGAGCTGTGAGGGAAGGGAGAGCAGCCTGCCTTGGTGTGCAGTGGGGAGGTTCTGGGGAGACTTCTGGGCTGTTCTATAAGGTGCGTTCCAGGGCAGTCTTGTCATTCCCTCTAGACCAAGCATCTGGTGGCTGATACTGTGCCTTGTCGATATTCTTTGGCCACAGAACGAGAAGCCCAGGCACACCCCAGTATGGTCTGGGGCCAGCCAGCTCCGGGCACACACCTGCAGGTTGAACACTGAGCCCAAAGACTATCCATAACCCTCAGTCTAATACCTCAGAGCTCTAAAGCCAGCAGATCTGGGTTTGAATCCAGATGACAACTGACTCTCGGTTTCCTCATCTATGAATTGGGAAGAATTCCTAACTCTCGAGGATTACGTGAAGTCAGATGGACAATGCGCGATGTCCCACTTGGAAGAAGTGTTCCCTCAATGGTGGTGTTATTTATTGTTACTATTAGTATACCGGGGTCTCAGCTGATGAAGACACCAGACAGAAGTCCCACCCAACCCCCTTTGGATGGGACTCGAGCAGGATCAGAAAACAAGTGCTCTCCCACCCTGGCGAGTTCCCACTATCCCCAGCAGGGCCAGCCCAGAGGGCGGGGGCAGCTGGTGATAGAAGTGACCTAGACAGTATGAGGTGCATCTCCTTTCCCTCCCCTTCGTCCACCCTCCACACTCCAACTGTTCAGCCCCAGACATTTTCCCCATAGATGGCAATTCCCTTTGAAATTGCAGTCTGTGCATCTGTG
The DNA here is from genome assembly GCF_963455335.1 of Martes martes. Classification (NCBI taxonomy): domain Eukaryota; kingdom Metazoa; phylum Chordata; class Mammalia; order Carnivora; family Mustelidae; genus Martes; species Martes martes. The sequence continues at coordinate 72,248,671 of NC_137901.1, read as the reverse complement.
AACACCCCCCCCCTTCAAGTACCATTGAGATGATCTGAACATGTCTGAAAAGTGGCATTTCCCTCCTTGGCCCCAAATGCTTCTCTGTAGGCCAAGGACCTCCTGGTTTCCTCTACAGGATGTTTCAAAAGCCCATTCTCAAACAAGAGGAACATGACTCAGAGTTGGGAGTCCTGGCTTTCCATCTTGGTTCTGTTGGAAGACTGTGGTCAAGACCCTTGCCCCTGGCCTCCATTTCCCCATCTGTAAGCGGAGGGCTGCGTTTGAGGTTTCTATAGGTCCTCCCACCGCTGAGTCTTTCTTTTTTTTTTTTTTTTAAGATTTTATTTTATTTGAGAGAGAGAGTGAAAGAGAGAATGCATGAGCACATACAAGCAGGTGGAGGGGCAGAAGGAGAGGGAGAGAGAGAATCCCAAGCAGCCTCCCTGCGGAGCACAGAGCCTGATGTGGGGCTCGATCCCAGGACCCTGAGATCATGACTGAGCCGAAAGCAAGAGTCGGATGTTTACCTACCTGAGTCTGACTTTCTGATACTACACAGGTCTTGGCTTCAGACAAGCCTCGTTGTTGGGCAACCCCCTCCACCTAGCCCGTGGCGATTTCCCATCCAAGCCTCCAAGCCTTTTGTCTAGGCCATTAGACCTTCCAGAGAATGCTGTTCCCAGTTAAGTTTCCCTTCCCTGTGCCCCAAACGAGACTGAAACCGCCTTGACCTGAGTCCTTTCCCCGAACAACCACAGGCTCCGAGCTCCCACATGATGAGCCCCACTTAGCCCCAGCACCTGAGACTAAATCTGCACAGCTGGACCCCACGACACCACAGGCTGAATGTCCAGGCCCCTGGGACCCACCACGTGTCTGGGCAAGCCCCACCCCCACCCCCGCCCCACCGTGCTTTGGGCCACCTCTTCTGAGGACCTGGTTGACCAACAGGCTGGAGTCATTCAGTCATTCAATGGCCATGCACCCAGCCCCTGCTCTGTGCTAAGGCCTGTGATGGGTGCCAGGGAGGCCAAAGGCATAACGTCCAGGCCTGTTTCCAAGGAGCTCACTGCCCCAGGGCAGGACAGGCACAGATGGTTTCAATATATGATGGCTTTCTAGGTAGAAACGATAGCGGGTGCAGGTTGGGGTATGAGGGAGAAGAGAATGAACACATGTGGAATTGCAGGAGATCTGGTCATGTGCATGAGGCTTGGACTAGAGAGGGACAGGGCCGGGGAGGGCAGGCGGGTGGGCAGTGTCCAAACCCAGGAAATCCTTGAGAAGCTGGATTGGAGGCAGGGAGAGAGAGCCTTTGGTTGCTGAACAGCGGATAAGCTGTGACAGGAACAGACCAGGGGGCCCTTGACAGTGTTCGAGGAAAGGGAAGATGACGGCACCAACTGGGTGGTGTCCGTGCCTGAAGGGAGAGGCAGACAGACTCAGGTGAGGTTTGTCAGGTAGATTCTCAAGGCCTCGGGATGGTTGTGCCTCAGGATTGGTGGGAGAGAGGAGCCGAGGGCACCTCCTGGAAAGGCAGAGCTGTTCCTCCTGTTTCTGAGATAAGCCACTCCAGAGGAGAGCGAGGAGGGAGGAGGAGGGGGTGGCGGTTTCCCTTGAGGACGTATTGAGTTCCAGATGTCCACTGTCCACAGCTAACCCACGACAGACGCTCTTAGAACAGGAGTGAAGGCGCTGACAGCCAGGTAGTTCCAAGGACCCGGCGGATGAACCTTCAAAGAACGGACGGGGCTCAGCGGCGTGAAATGAAGCCTCTGGAAACCTGCATCTCAACCCAGAAGATGGGTCGGGAGGCCCCCACTTAACCAGAGTCCTCTGCTTACCCAAAGGCCCAACCCCCGACGTGGCGGCCCGACCTCCAGAAGACCAGGGCCCCCGTCAGGCCTCTACCACCAGCTGACGGTATCACCCTGGCTGAGTCCCTGTAGCCCTCTGAGCCTCGCAGAGCTGCTAGCGGGGTCAGAAACAAGACAGGGTGTGCCGACAGGGGGAAAGAGAATTTTCTCAACGGGCAAATGGAAAGTGCTAGGCAAATTGGGCTGGGTGTTGTCAATTTCCTTCCTCAGTCACCAGGCCACCTGCCCCACCTGCCCGGGCTTCTTTGGCCCCGATCCACAAAGACCTTGCTCAGCTCCCCCGACTGCCATCCCCAGACTCATCCCAGTCCCTGTTTAGAAGGAGCTGGAGGAAAATCAAAGCCAGCAAGGGAGGCAAAGCAGTGTCGCCAGACACATGGCCCCCGCGGGGAGCAAACATCCCCAGGACTCCAGCAGTTTGTTCTCCAAAGTGAGCTCCAGCCTCGCTGCGAACCAGATAAGTCTTTCAGTTGGATTTGAAACTCCACATTTTTCCTCTTTAGAAAAATGTCACCCACATTCCTCTGTTTCATTACTCTTGGCTGTGCGGCTCTGGCCGGTAGGGAAATTGCCAGCGGAGGGAGGCTGCCTGAGCTGGACGCCGTCTTCGCCTGCCCCAACCGTCACCCTCCTGGGCTGGTGCCGCCGCAGCTCACGGGTGAGAGACCCCACAGGCTGGCCAGCTCCACCCTCCCCAAGGAGGGCTCCCTTTCTCCGTCAGCTGCCCCTCCACTAGGCACCAACTGGGCCTCACCATATCTTTGACCCCCCTGGTCCCCAACTCTCCTCCCCGCTAACTGCTCCTTCATGTCTCATTACACTCAGGCCCTTTTTTTCGTCCTCTCCATTTGTGTATCCGATGAGCATATATTGAGCACCTCCTGTTTGCCAGGCACTGTCTAGAAGCAGAGGATGAGACAGCGAGTAACACAAGGTCCCATCAGTAAACGAAGAAGCAAACAGACATGGGCAATAGAGAGTTTCCAGAGATGGTCATAAATGTCTCCCTTGTCCCTGGTACTCAAGAGGGAGAGCCTCTGTCCCCTCTTCTTTGAAACGAGGCAGACCCTCGTGTCGGCCTGCCCCACAGAGGATGGCTGAAGGGGGCCGCGTTCCTCCCATGCCTGGCTCAGTGACATCACGCTCTTCCACCATGCTCTATGGGGAATCTCCCTCTAGGAACCAGCCTCCACGCTATGAGGGAGACCAAGCAGCTTGTGGACCACAAAGAGGAACAGAAGTCCCCACCTCAGCAGCGACGCCCCTTGGAGCAGCAAGGAGTCCTTTCTGCTGAGCCTTCCCCAAATAACACATTAAAGAGCCAAGTGAATCATTGTTGCTGTTTTAAGCCAGTAAGTTATGGGGTCCTTTGTGGACCCAGGCACAGACACCTAGAATAACATGCGAAGTGATGAAGGTGGTGATGAGCACTAGCGAGAAAAATCAAACCAGGACATGAGGGAAGTCAAGGAGAGGAGCAAAGGGAAGTGGAGCTTGGGGGAGACGGGTGTCCAAACCAGCCCTGGCTGACCCCAGTGCCCAAACTGTGCTGACCAACCCCATGGACATGGTGGGAATACATCTACTAAAGAAGAAGAGCCTCAGAGACAATCTCATTCCTAGGGTGAGAATTGCAACCCCAGCTCCTGCGTGCATACTTCCAGTGATGGAGAGATCACTCCTTAGCCAGGCAGCCTTGCTGGATGGAACAGCTGTGGCCGTGAGAACCGGCTTCATTCCACCCAGGGAGGCCTGGCTCCCTGCACTGCTCTCAGGGGCCATCTGGACACAGTCAGGGACATGTATCCCCCTGGTCCCCTGTAGCACTTTCTACATCATGGTGACCCTTAGAGAAAGGACTGTACACTAAAAATGTAATCAGGAGCAGGATGGAGTTCCAGCCAGGGAAAATATCTGTCATCATATGAGGGAGGGAGTCACAGGGAACATGTAGCAGAGTATAAGCAGAAGTTCTGAGCCTAAGCCGTTGAAATGTTAGCGAAATCATGCCTGTATATTCACAAGCTTTTCTGAGGAACCGGCCACCAACCGGGCCCCGATCTCCACACCACCCCGTTCCAAAACCTGAGCGACTCCTGAAATAAAAACAGAGGTTTTACAAAGACCTGAGTGGATCCTTTCTAGAGGCTATGCACTTGCTGTGTGACCTCGGGTAAGTCACTTCCCCTCTCTGAGCCCCAAAGTCAAAAAAACATGGATGTATTTGCGGCCTCCAGCATGATTTCTGTGCTGATATACTTAATAGTTTCCTCCAAACTGACCTCCTTCTTTTACTTAAGCTGATCTCTTTTTTTCTACTTAAATTTATTTTTAAAAGAAACTTAATATCCCACCTTAAATGGAAACCAGTATAAGATGCCATTGATAAAAAGGAACCATCAAAATGAAGAAAAAACATGCTGCTAACTTAGAGACAAACATGGTTACCTTCCCCGGGACCAGTCTTATAAGGGACAAGTGTCACCGACACATTAGCACCCTACTGAGACTTTCTCCCTGGTGTTACCAAGAGATTGAAGGGAAACTAGCAAGAAGCCACTTTCTGCCTATCAAATGCCCTTTGTGCCCACAGCAGCACCCCTCCCAGCCCTGGACAGGTGGTCCAGCCCTTAGGAAGTCCAGAAGTCCTGACCTACAGTGACCAAGGCAGGGAGGGAATGATCTATGAATTTCCAACAGTGGCTCTTGGCCCAAGACCCCATTGAACAGCCTGGGCAGGAAGTCCCAAAACTACGGAAACCAAGAAGGGGAGAACTGTGAACGGGCTTTTTGGGGACATTGGGAATGTGTCACCTTGTAGACTACCAAAGGCCTCCTAGACACTGGACACCAGCCATCATGGCTACAGTCCAGACCCAGGAGAACATGGGGATTAGCAAGAGGCTTTGGGCAGAGGCCAGTCCTAGGGACCCAGGGGGAACACCCCAATCTTTGTGGTAGGCCTGCCTCTAAAACACACACTGAACCTTGGTTTTCCAGCTCCTTTGTTAACAGGTTATGTGTCCCTGAGCTAGCGGCCTTACTTTTTTGAGCCTCAACTGCCTCCCCATGGCTCAGTTTCCCCCCTGTACAAATCAACTTACCCATCAGGTATGGCAGTCACAGAGACCAGGGCCCACAATAGCATGAGCGGCTTTAAAAAGGTTTTCATTTCTTTTAAAATCAGAAGAAAAAACAAAGAACTTTTGAATACAAAGATTTGATATATAAAATTAATATTTTCATCAATATACCAACATAGTCATAAAATACCATTTTTAATATTTTTAATGAAGAAAGGAGCTCATGAAAACTAAAATGAGATCCCTATAAAACAAGGTTGAAAAAAAGTACCTGCATGGAAAGCCTTTGGCTCAGGACCTAGCACCTATGATACATTTGAAAATGTTTTTATGGTCATTCCTGGAGGAACTGGCATTGGTTTAGAAGTCAAGACAAACCACTCTGGACTCTTTCTCCCTCTGTGTAAACTTTGGAAGCTGTCCCCTGGCTGGCCTCAGTTTACCCAGCTGTATAGTGAAAGTCCCACAGTCGGAGATCCCCTTCCAGCTCTTTCTCTGCCTTTCTGCCTGGAGAAGCAAGAAACCCCCCACCCCAAAAAACACCCCACCCCCACCCCCAGAGGCAGGCCAGCCAGCAGCTGGACGACTCACTCTCCAAAATTACATTGTCTCCCAGTCAGGTAAATTTTACCGGTTCAGACAATAATTGTGGCTTCTCTTTTTTTGTTGTTTATTTCTTTAATTCCCGGATGTTTGATTTGGCCCAGGCCCAGCTCCCAGTGTTTTCACTTGGCCATCTCTGATTCCTGCTCCCAGCACCAGGTTTGTCTCTAGGGACTGGTAAAACTTCTTTCAGGGGGGTTAATAAGCACGGTCTGGGCCAAGGGAGGTTCCTGAAGGAGCCGGAGTTTGCAGGGTGTAATGGCTGCGAACACTTCCCGAGCACCTAATCTGTGCCTCATGCTGTTCCAGGTGCTGGGACTTTGCCAAAAAGGTAACAGGCATCTCTGGGGAGCTTCCTCTTCTCACAGTGCAGAGGGGGAAGGTGGGCACAGAAGAAGTCCGTGCATAGTAGGATGAAAGGGTCATGGGAGGGAACTGCGGAAAGCAGAAGGAGGAGGCAAGGGGACCCTGAGAAGGCAGGCTCAGATGTGCCAGCCAAGGTCCCTCCTAAAAATAAGTGACATCCAAGCTGAGCTCTGCCTAATGGATAGGTGTCAACTAGGAAGAGAGGGGAGGAATGGGAGTCCTGGGCAGGTGCAATAGAATGTGCCAAGGTGAGGGTGCTTTCCAACCCGGTGACGGAGATCAGCCTCATTTTCCAGGTGCAGAAACAGAGGCTCAGAGGCATCATATAATTGGTCAACGGCAGAGCCACTACTTGAACCCAAGTCTGGCTGGTCCCAAAGTCCGCCCAGAACCACTAGACTACGTTTTTCCCTGCCTCCAACATCCTCCTCTGGCTTCATCGGAGGAAAAGATCAGAAGCTGGATCGCCTACTGAGTCTCCGGGAGAGGCTGTCACTGTTGTTTCAAAGTAATCCCCAGTGCCTCAAATCCCACCACCAGGGCCCAGCACTTACAAAATATGTCTCCCCCCGCTAGGACCCAGGGGCCCAGTGCTCTCCTTGGAGGCAACTCAAGTGGAGAAACTGAGGCAGAAGCTGCTGAAGCGCCTTGCTCCAAGTCACCCAGTGCGAGAGGCGGAGATATGGCCCTCCCAATGCTAAGCCCCCCCACCCAGCCCCAGCCCCAGCCCCAGCCCCAGCCCCAGCCCCGTCTGTGGGCGGGACACGCCCCTCTCCAGACCCTCTGCTCAGGGAGCCCCAGCCCCCTCCCGCCCCTGCCCCAGGACAATGGGGCCTTTCAGAACCAGACAAAGGGAAAAAGTTTAAAAGGCGAGAATTATGTTTCCACCATGGCTCAGGGGGTGGGGCGGGGAGAGGGAGGAGGGGGTTGGAGAGAAGCTGCCGCCACCGCGGAAACGGACCGGTGTGTATTTATTCACGTCTGACACAACACAATTTGATTTTCCACATAAAAGATCAAATAATATTTCAGTTACAGTTAATTACACACCCCAAATGCACATCAAAGGATGGCCCGCGTCCGCCCAGCCCTTGCTCCGCTGCACCGCGTGCGCCCGGATTTCACGCCCCGCTTCGCCGTCGGAGGCGCGGGAGCTCAGACTTTCACGCCCCCTCGGGCCTTTGAGGCTGGGCCCCCAGGGACCAGGGTGCCTCCCTCGGCCTTCAGGCCCCTCGCTGGGCTCCTAGGATGGTGAGGAGACAGTTGATGACCTGTCTCCTCACCGAAATAGTAGCCCTGGCAGCAGGGTCTGACTAGGGCTCACTCGCCCCTATACCACTACCACCACTCAGTCCCCCAGCAGGCAGGCAAGGTCAGAGGCGGGCAGCCTGATGTTCATCTGTTAGATGAGGAAACAGGCCCAGGAGGGTGAGGTGATTTGCCCAAGCTGACTGAAAAGCTACAGGGCCAGTAAATTTGGGGCTGCAGAAGCAAAGCTGAAGCAGAGGGACCCCTCTGGGAGGGGAACCACCAGCTGGCTGTGAGCCTTAGCTGCTGTGTTTCTGAGAACAATCACTGGTGCACACGGGAGAGACCCAGTGGTTGAGAAAATTCTGGAAAGCTCAAGTCTGAGAATCACAGACTCTCAGAAACAGACTATCCTCAGAGGACCTGAAGATAAGAGAATCTTAAAATTCTCAAATTAGAAAATTCAAGAGCAAGAAGAGAGAGCCCCAACAGACATCCTTTCCAGGGTAATCAGGAGGCCCAGAGAGGGTATGTGATCTGTCCAAGATGACACAGCAAGTAGGGTTGGACTCCAGGCACCCCGGGGGCAGTGCGGGGTGGTGGTCCGTGTGCCCTGTCTCTCAAACCTGGACAGAGCTGCCAGGCACTCTGTATGGAGGGGTGGGAGGGGGGCTGGAGGGGGTTGGAGAAGTGGTTAGACTCAGAGCTTATCAGAGGTAGGGTCACCCCACACCCACACCCTTTGCATCACCAAGCTCCATGCCAGAAATCTCTCTAAGAGCCACCTGCCTCTAGGAAGGGCCTGTGAAGGGCATGGGAAGGGTTTCTGCTCCCAGCGGTTAGAGCTCAGGGAACTCCTGGGGGGACAGGGTGCAGAGATGAGGGCTGGGAGCCCCAGGCTCAAATAGCAGCTTTGCCAGCAGATGGGAAAACCCCCAAAGGGAGCTCCTCCTTCTCCAACCCCCAGATCCTGAAAGAACCCTGGGCCTGGAACTGGAACCTGGGTTTAATTGAGGTCCCACCACGCACTGGTGGGATCCCGCAGGCAGCCACTTCCACTCCCTGAATCTCTGTTTTGCCCTTCTGTGGGCTCAGGTCCCTGGGAAGCTCAGAGGAAGTGGCCTTGCTTCAGAGGCTGCGGAATGGCTGGCAGAGGCCTGGCAGGGGGCCAGGGGCAGAAGGAGGGCAGGAATTATTCTGGGCCTTTCTCCCCCGGCCCCACTGCACCCCGAGGCTCAGACAGCAAACGACCATCCTGTTTGCACGGCAAAGATGTTTCCTGTGCAGGCCTCAGCCAGGCTGAACCACCCCCCACTCCCTGTGCCCACCGCAAGCCTTTCCCAGCAGCCTCTGCTCCTCAGTCACCTCGGGACCGAGCTCCCCCTAGAGCCTTTAACTGCCCCCATCCCAGCAGTATCGGGTCCCGAAGGCCCAACCAAGAGTCAAAACACCAGACCTCACAAGCCTAAGACGTCAATAAATTAGATCAAGCATGGAAGGACTGGCATGTGGGACGTTCATGATCCAAATGCGTGGCCGGGCTTTAGAGATCATTCTTGCAGTTTCTGGTGCACCAAAGGGAACTTGAGAGCAAGGGTAGGTGATGGGTGCCACAGTGTCGTCAGCACCCAGCACTGTTCTGCATGCGATGGGCTCCTTAGGGGTGTACACTCACTTTCTCCCTGGACCATGGCTGTTTGTTTCCTTGGGGACAGAGCTCTATTTTGTTTTCCTCTGTACCTTGCATATCATCTGTGCTTCACAGACATCTGTTGGGTGAATGGATGGATGGATGGATGGATGGACGGCCGGACAGACAGACAGAAAAATGGACAGACTGACGGAAGGATGAGAAGATGGATAGATGGCTGGCTGGCTAGGACCATGAGTAGATGGATGGCTGGAAAGAAGAAAGGCTGGATGAGTGAATGGATGAGTGGGTGAATAAAAAAGAAGAAATCAAGGGTGAAAAACTACTCTTTGGTTATAGGGTTCCTATCTATAGCACCCTAGATTCAAGTCACCTTAATCTGCTGTGCAGCCTCAGTCAGTATAGTCACCCTCTCTGAGCCTGTTTCCTCATTTGTCCAATGAGTATGGTAACGCTGCCCTGCCAGCTCCCTGGGAGGCCTGAAAGATTCCCTGTGGGGCTAGTGGAAATGGCTTCCTAAACTGGAAAGTGTTCTGCCCTGGGCAGGCTTTGAGGAAGGCGGGCCAAATGGATGAGCCCTGCAGTGGGGCAGCCTGGCAGGTGATGGAGGCACAGAGGGCCAGCACCCTGGTGGGCTCTAATCCTGCGTGGCCGCCCTGATGGGCAGCAGCTCTTGCTCTAGTAAAATTTTATGACCTCTGAGAGCAGGCAGAGGGCTGCCAGTGGCAACTTGCTGGAAATTTATGGCTGGCTTCCTCCCTTCTGGCCCCCTCTGCCTTCATGCAACTCTCACCAAAACTGAGCTCCCTTAAGCTTGGCCCCTGAAGCCTGAGACCTTCTGTGGGGCAGGGGAAGAGGACCTGAATTAAGAGAAAGTGAAACTTTGTGGTTAAAGGCAGGGTAGGGGCAAGTTGAAAGACCAGGATCTGAGAAGCATTTGCTTGGCAAGACTGCGAGAGACTGAATCACATTGCATCAGGTGACAAAATTGCCTGTTACCCAAAATCCCTTGGAGAGAAACAGGAATGTGGCCACAGCAAGCACAATGGCCTCTTTTAGTCCCTGAACATCCCTGTGCCCTCCCACACAGGACCTTTGCACATGCTGCTTCCTCAGTCAGGTGCACCTTCTCCCCAAACTGATTGGCATAGTTACCCAGGATGCACAGGTGGATGTAACACACATAGCCATGTATGTGCAAGATGCCTGTGTGAATGTGTCCGTGACACACCTGGTGCACACATGGGCACGTGAAGACCATGGGCATGTTTAGGAAAATCAAGGGACTGCTGTGGAGAGACATGTGTGTGTTGCAAGTGCTAAGTGTAGCTACAAGTAGACTAGGAAAAGGGGCAGAGCTCCCATTTCTGGGATTTTACTGATCCTGGGCACTGCATGGCTTATCATGCATTATTAGCCCAGAAACCCAATGTGGGTATACTTGAATTATCCCCATTTCAGAAAGTGAGAAACTGAGGCACCCTGGAACTTGCTAGAGAGTTTGCACTCTGACCCTAGGGTGGTTGTAACCTTCTGGGACGTTGAGCCAAAGGTGGCAAGGGAAGAGTCTTGCCTGGGCCTGGAGGTGCCAGGGACTAAGAGCAAGCCAGGCTTGGGGCGGTCCCGTGGACCAGGGTGACTGTGGGGAGAGACGGAGGGCTCTGGGGACAGGGAGAGCGAGAAGAGCCGGAAACTGGGAGAACAGAGTCAGGTGTGCTCCTGCCTGGGGCCAGGAACCCAGGAAAGCCGGTCTGCTCACCCGGTAGACTCCCTAGGGCTGTGCTCTGGTCATGAGGCACTGGCCGGCATGGTCACCCCGGTCAGGCTGATTTACAGGCGCCCGCCGCAGGGGCAATCAGCTGCGGCCAGATCTATTATTGATGAACTTCCCAAGCCTGCTAATCAACTGCATATGCTCACAGCAAGTGGCCCAGCAGTGGGGGCTCTGATATAGTCCCGAGGCCCCAACCAGTGTCACCAGCACCTCCCCCACCCCTGCCTGTGGACCGTATGGAGGGAGGAAAGTGCACGGGGGGCTCAGGGCAGAATCTCAGCCATCTCAGTCCCAGCCCCGGACAGGGAGGGGGGTGCCAGGCTCTAGCCAGGACCCCCAGCAACATACTGTGTGGCCTTAGGCCACTGCTTAACCTCTCTGACCCTAGGGCACAGATCACCTAGAACACTGCGACAGGGAACTGGACCAGTGACTCCCCTGCTAACCCCCGGAGACGGTGGGGAGGCGTGAACTTCAGGAGATTAGCCCATCAATGGGACCTGGGTTCCAGTCCCTACTCAGGTACTTGCTGGTGGAAGAGCAGTGATGGGAGATGGAGGGTGGGGAAGGGGAACTTAGTTGGGGTTGAAGGGTCAATGAAGGTTTCCTTGGAGACTGCTGAAGCATCAGGGAAGGAGTGGCAGGGGGAATGTTCCAGGCAGAGGGAACAGCTTAGAGCAAAGCTGTAGGAAGGAGGTGGGCAGATTTTGAAGACCAGCAAGGAAGAGATAAACATACAGGTGAGTGGAGGGGAGCCAGCCAGGGGAAGGGGGTCAGATAGGAGAGTCAGTGGTGGGGTGGGAATTTGAACCCAGGACTGGGGCACAGAGAGAGGTACCCCAAGGTGCCTTTCAGGAGTCTCTGCCCCACCTCTGGGTGCAGCTTCTCCCCCTCCCTGGCTCCCTTACCACTTTGGCTCCTGTGAACTTCATCTATCCCCTCTCCCCCACTGCCCACCTCTAGCGGGTTCCAGAGTCAGGATGGAGACACTCCTGGGTGGCATGGCCAGGACTCTGAATCTGTCCGGATTTTGCACATGAGGACACTAAGGCTCAGATGGGGCAAGCAACCTATCCAAGACCACACAGCTGAAACCACCCCATGAGCACCAGCTCTGGGGCAGGTGCGGGGCAGGAAGGACCCACACGCATAGCCCCAACCCTCCTTCTTCTGAGCACCTTGCCTCCTGTCCCCTGGAGGGGCGGGATGGGGGCTGGCAGTGGGGTCGTGGAGGAGGTCTTTCTCCCACTTCTCAGAAGGGAGCTGGGCTCCGAACTGCTTTGAGAGGGAAGTAGGAGTTCAGTTTGTCTATAGTTCTTTTTCATTGTCTTGAGACATTCCTTTTTCTCATCTTTTACTCAATTCATACAATATTTATCTTGTTTGTTATGGGGTTTTTTTCCCCTTTGAGTCCTCCTCCCACTCCCATCCCCCCCCCCAAAAAAAAATGGTTGTTTGGGTTGTTTGTGTAGCTATGGTTTGTGTCCTTTTACATCTCTTTTCCTAAGTCTATCCTTTGGGGGTCACACACACAGGATTGGAAGTAAAATGGAAGTGGAGCAAAGAGACAGGGAGAGAAAGGGATAGAGAAACAGAGAAGCAGAGACAGAGACGGAGAGACACCGGAGACTGGCAGAGTCCGTGGAGAAAGGAGAGGCACAAACAGAGGGACAGAGCAGGGCCGGGAGCCCAGCCAGGCTGAAAGCAGTAGAAGCCAGAGTTCTGAAGGCCAAAGTGACTGCTGGTTCGCGAGGGCTGGTGGAATCCGGGGTGGTAGGGAACACCCCTGGATTCCATCCTAACGTCTCCTGCCTCCTCCCTCCATAGAGCAGAGTCACTTGAAAGCTGGGATCAGAGTGGTGATTTCCTTCCAGAGGCTCCTTCTATGGACAATAACATCTCCAGACCTTCGAGATCACTGGGCTCTCGAAACCTTGGGGTCAGCAGGGGGTTCCCCAAGTTCCTCGGTGCTGAGGCATCTCCACTGTGCCGACCATGCAGGGTGACCTTCTTCAGGAAAAGACAGAAGTGCAATGGGGCGGTGATAGAACCAGCTGCTGAGGGACAGGATGCTTTGATGTGGGGGACCCAGAAATGCTGTGTCACCCTTGACAAGTCCCCTTCTCTCTCTGGGCCTCCCCCATGTGCCTAAACCCTTTGGTGAGCCAGGGGGAGCTTTTCCAATGGAAGGGGTATTATTATTTTTGTGCGGAGCCTTGTATATTGTTTGAAATGAGGGCTGAGAGACAGTAGATCAAGTTATAGATTTGGAGCCACGCAGAACTGGGTTCAAATCCTGACTCTGCCACTTCCTGGTTATGTGACATTGGGCAAGCTCTTTCCCTCTCTGAGTCTCAGTTTCTGCATCTGTAAAATGGGGGAGGGGGGCAGCAGCCCCCACCTTGTGAGTGGTTTGAAGGAAAGAAGCTAAGAGGGGGGCTGGGTGACAGCTGGCACCCCAGTAAGTAGACAGTAGGCGCTCAGTCGCATGCCGTTCTCCTTCCCCTCTGTCCTGAAGAGCAGACACATCTGGCCTCCCACCAGTGATGGCCACCCTGGGGCTCCTGGCTCCCTCTCCTCCCTCCCACAAACACCTGCGCAGAACCCCTTTCCGGCCTCAAGGAATGAAAATTCTGTAAAGAGGCTCATACTTCTCCCTTGCAGACAAAGACCAAAAAGAAAAATTCCAAACTGTCCCAGGAGGCAGCTCGAGAGGCAGGAAAGACTGCCCCCAAGACCCTTCCCCCCCCCAGCCCGGGCAGGACTGTCGGGGGGGTGGGGGCCTCCCCTCTTGTGGTCCCGGTTCACCTTCCCATCCTTCCCCGGGTAGACATCCCCATTTGCTAGAAGAGAAAACTGAGGCCCGAGAGCAGAAGCGTTACCCCCCGGACTGTGATACAAGGACCCTGCTGGATGGCTGGGAGTGAGGCGGTGAGGCTGAAAAAGTGTCTTGCTCTTTCTGGGGGATCAGAAAGTTCTGGGCAGGAAAGCAGATGCTCCAGAGGAGGCCAGGGGCTGGCCACGGACGGCAAGGCAAATGCCATTGGACGTCAGAGTGACACAAGTCCTCCTGATTCTCTTCCAGCTCCCCGGATTCTGGGGATTCTGGCGCGGGGGAGACCTCGCCTGGCGCTGCACTGCGTGTCCCACTTCTAACAGGGAGGGAGCTGCTGCTGATCTGAGCCCAGGAGCCTCAGGGGAAGACACAGCCAGCTGCACCTGGAAGACCCTTGCATTGCTAATTCCAGAGTTACTTTTCCTCTCTGGCAAGTTTTCAATTCAAAGCAATGAAAGACAGCATCCTGATGAAATGAGAAGTGAATGTCTTTAAACACAGGTGAAGTTAGAAACAGGGCAGTGGGGTGTGGATGAGGTCAACCCTGGGAAGGAGGGATGGCCGCTTGGGAAGTGTGTTTTTCCCAGCTTGGTGGATGGGTGGCTTTGGGGCCTCATCTTCCCCAGAAGGATGCCCCACACATGCCCATTCAGCAGCCACCGGCTGGTAGGTAGTAGCTAGCCACCATGCACGCAGTTCATGGTAGAGGACTCCAAATGCTCTGTGCCATCATCGAGCAGACACAGCCCTGCCCTCCAGAGCTTCCAGGCTGTCAGGAATGAGACATGCATGAGATCTTCATGGATTGTGAGAAATGTCCTGAGGGCCCAAAGTTGTGCTAGAGAAAATGGAAGGACGGGGTTGAGCAGGGGCGTGGAGATTACAGGGTGGGCAAAGAAGGCCCCGCAGGAGAGGTACCATATTTAAGCAGGCTGTGCTGAGAGCAGAGGGGAAAGCACATGCAAAGGCCCTGTGGTAGGAAAAGGCTGCACCCTCACCGTTGGAAGAATTAAAGACAGTGGGAGATGAGGTAGGCAGGCTCCAGCCTTCTCGGGATCTTGCATGTCCTGGGGAGGATTGGGGGCTTGTTCTTGACACAGCGGGGAGTGGCTGGGTTGTTTTGGCTTTGTTTTGTTTTTCAATCAGGAGAGTGCCTTGGTCCAAATTGGATTTTAAGAAGACCCTCCTGGCCACAGCTTGAGCAATGTGTTGAAAGGGTCACAATGGAGAGGCAATGGGTTTGACTGGGATCCAGAAAAGCAGTCAGAGCTAAAGGTTTTATTGGAGGAAGAAGCAGCGGGGCCAAGTTGTTTGTTTATGTACTGAACAGACATTTATGAAGCACCTACTGTGTGCCAGGCACCAGCTGGGGCAGCAGGGAAACCCCATCATCAGTGACTAACACCCACCAGGAGTCCCATCCCCACGGGGCGGACTCTCCAGGGGGTGTGCACATCCTATATGTTCTCTGATCTGTGAGTATCACACATGAGCACGTGCACACACATATTTACACACCTGCTCAAGCCCACACACCCTCTCCGGGTCCACAGACACACACCCATACACCAGCATACCAGCCCCAGGCACCCACACGCACACGCCCGACCTCAGCGCCTTTGCACACGCACACCCTTCTCCACCAGGCTCACTTATAAAAATAACCTTGGTGATTAGACTTCACCGGGCTGACGTTGCCAGGGAATAATTGAGATCCCGTCGCTCCCACTGTACCGGGTGATTCATTGAGAATGCGCGTTGCCCTCACCTCAGCCCCGCCGAACACCGCAAGCACTAAGAATACTTTCTTTTATTGTAGCGAATGACATTTGAATTCATTTTCCTCCCTATTATGCGCCGAGACGGCAGACACGGAGTGGTTATTACCTGCCTGCCATTATGTAACATGACAGAAATACGACACGGCTCACCGCTGTCGGAATGCCTCTGGGGCTGCCTGGACCCCTCGCCGGCCGCCTGGACAAGAGCACGGTTCCGTACGCCGGCTCCTCACCCAGGCTTCAGGCAAGTCATTTTGTCGCTTGGGGCCTCAGCTTCCTCATCTCTTATGTCGGGGTGAAAGGGATGAACTGGATGATCTTTTAAGAACTTTTCCAACTCTCTCGCATGTAATTTGGGGCTTAGGGAGGTTAGTCTCCTCCTTGGCCTCCTCTCTCCAGGGAATGAGGTTGCCTCTCCCTTGAGGCTCACAGTTCATTCATTCACAGAGCAAGTGGGGGTCCAGGCTCCTATCTGCCAGTCCTGTTCCAGGGACTGGGGAGAAGGCGACGAGCAGGACAGACCTTCCTGCGTAAGGAAGCTTTCATTAGAGTGACAAAAGTTCAGCAACAGATAGTTATGAGTGAATGAATGGGCAGATGGACAGATGCGTGAAGGAATGGGTCTGGAATGGAAATGGAGGTTGGGGGAGGCGTTGGTGGAAGATGGTCATCAGGCCCTCCATGTGGGCAGCAGATGCAAAGGCCCTTGAGGCAGGAAAACCCTGTCCCTTAGAAAAACTGAAGTGGGAAGCGGAAGTGGGGAGTGGGAAATGGGGCAGGTAAGAGGGAGAAGGAAGAGCTTCTGTGTGGAGCACGGAAGCTCCAGTCTATGAGACAAGAAGAAGAGCTCACAGGAGAACCTGCAGAGGAGCAACGGGGGGCGGGGGGGGGGATGCCCCAGGGCAGAGGTTCCTAGTCAGGTAGAGGGAATGGTGGGGGCATCAGCAGTGTGGAGCCTTGGAGACCGCGGGGAAGGAGGACCCTGGCTTGTCCATGGGGCCAGATGAGAAAATACACCCAGAAGGAAAGAGAACTTCTCTAAGATCAGCTAGCTCTCAAAGAGTGGAGGGATTCGAACCAGAATCTCTGGTTTCGGAACCCAGACCCACCACCACCACAGTATGCTAGAGGACTCAGGAGGCACTTTGTAAATTAAAATCCCTACGCATACATGGGGGTCCTTACCACTCAGGCCCCTGGACTGGGGGCTGTATTTGGCTTTCCCAGGCCAGGTCTCCACCCCTTTGGATCCGAGCCCACATTCCCTCTCCAGACCCCAGCAGAGCAGGCCTGGGGCCGCAGCCTGGCTGCTGGCCTCTCACCCCCACCCCCAGCGGCCTTGCTCAGGAATCCCACTTCCCAGTGGATCCCCACTTCCCATGTTCAGTGGAACCCACTGATCTCCTTCCCAACTAATGATAGCAAGCTCACGCACATTCCCCTCAGAGTCAGGAAGGAGAAGCCAAACTCTACTCTCTCTGCTTAATGATAATCACACCCCTTGACCTGGTTCTTCAGGCTCTGCCCTTGGCCTCCTGCACCCTTTGGCATGGAAGTTGCTGAAAAGCCCCACTTGATCACACACCGTGCCCCCGGCCCTTGCCCCAGCCCTACCTTCCCAAACAGCAGCCCGTGACAGGGAGCCCACTCTTGGCAGCTGTCCTTGGGCATAGCACACCTTCCCATGTTTAACCCATGAGTCTTCAGGAAGACGGCACGCTCCTTTGCCACCATTTGTGGGATCCCGCATGATGGGGTATCTGAGGATGCCCCAGTTTCACTTGGCCACTGACCCCCATGCATGGCGTCCCAGCCTCGTGGAATTTCCTTTCCCCCGCTGGAAGAAGCAGTGATCTGCTACCCTGCCAAGTCTTTGCGCATGCCGTGCCCTCTGCCTGGAGGAACCTTCCTTCCCCTCCCCTGCTTCTTGCCCCGGCCCACCCATCCCTTACACTCAAGCACTCTTCACTCGGACGGCTAATCCTGACCTCTCTCCTCCCCTGTTCCTCCACAATCTTCATGGGGGCAGCAGGTGTGTCCCGTTCAATGGCCCTTTGTAAGAATGATTGTAAAAAATAAATAAATAAAAATAGTTCTTGCAGCTGTGATGCACTGAGGACCTACTGTGTGCCTGGCCTGATGCTAAGCACTTTGCCATTCCTCCTTATTACACATGAGGTTGCCACAGATCAGAGAGGAAAAGCCACTCCCTGCCCATCTGATGTGGGCTCCCAATGCTTCACGGTCCCCAGGAAACAAGCTGTCTCCTGCTTCCAACGCCAGTGAGGAGGAGGAGGCCCCCAGCCAGGCAGGAGTGGGGAGCATCCCAAGGCCTCCAACCCCTTCCCCAGTCCCGGCCTCGACCATAGACTTGGGGTTAGGGTCCAGTGGCCATTCCCACCCCCCCACCTCCCACCCGGAGGAATTGACTGTCTTAATCCCGAAATATCATGGAAGACATTCCAACCAGACATGTCATCAGCAGGGCCCTGGGGAGCTGCTTCTCACTTGTACAGAAATAAAACAAACACCCTGAGAGGGCCACGCCTTCAGATGGGAACACCAGCCTTGGGACCTTGGGGTCATTTGCCAACAAATGTTTATCGGGCCCCTCCCATACGCCAAGGGCTGTCCTAGATCCTAGGGAAAATAGCAGTGAAAAACAGACAAACAAAAAAACAAAAGGATAAACAAGAACCTTACCCCCATGGAGGTGACATTCTTCTGCTATATCCTGTTAATAGACTGGCTGTATGATATTCTACTGTGGGGCTGCTGCATGATTCACTTAACCAGTCCCCTATGGCTGGGCAGGAAGATTGCTTCTAAATGTTTATAACAGCTGAATCTTTATGTATATTGTGATAACTTACTTTTTAAAAGACGGCGCCCCAAGAATGAAACAGCTGAGCAGAGAGATCAATAAATACATATTTATATATAATGTTTTGGGTGCCTACTTCCAAACTGCCGTCCAGAAGAAATTGTACCAATGGGGACTTTGGCTGTCAGGGAAAGAGAGCGCACAGTGGACTGTGTTGATTTGGACTGAAATGGAGAGGGACGCCTGGGGGCTCAGTTAGGTAGGCAGCTGCCTTCAGCTCAGGTCATGATCTCGGGGTCCCGGGATCAAGCCCCGAATTATGCTCCCTGCTCAGCGGGGAGCCTGCTTCTCCCTCCCCTTCTGTCCCTCCTTTCCCCCACTCATGCTCTCTCTCTCTCTCTCTCTCTCTCTCAAATTTAAAAAAAAAAAAAAATCTTTAGACTGAAAAGGAGAAAGGTAAGGAGTTTCTTAGTGTTTCTAAACCCCTCGGAGATTCAAAGGCACTCTGCTGTTTCCGAAACACACCACATTCTCGAAATAATGTGGTCAGCTCCTAACGGGATCACCTGTGTCATATATGTAGGGACACCAAGGCTCAGAAAGACAAAAGTGACACGAAGAAAGACTTTGTATCTCAGGTTTTTAAATTCCCAGTGGGTCCCTGTCCAGCCTTTTGACTGGGATTACATAGCGTGTGGGCCCGGAGGCCCAGCATGGTAGGCACAGGGACAGGAAGCCTTTGGGGCACAGGAAACGTGTGCCCTGTAACAGCCACCAGTATATGTCTCTCACCGTAAGATAAATATAAGGATGTCAGTGCTCAAAAGGGGGGGGGGGTTCTTATGTATCAGATCCTACTCTGAGCTCTTCATTTCTGTTAGCTCATTTAACCCCCTGACAGTCCTCGGCGTAGAGACAATTGTTATTATCAACCCCATTCTGCAGATGAGGAAACTGAGCCTCAGAGAGGTTAGGTGACTTGTCTGAGGTCACACAGCTAGGGCAACAGGAATGAGATTTGAACTCGGGAAGTGTGGCATCAAAGGCTTCACAATCACTAAAACATTTCACCTTCCTGGTGAGGGGAGAGCAGGTTTGGGGGCCACACCGAAGTGCTGGGTCCCCTCTCCAACCAGCGCCTTGCAGCTGAATGGTCTGGGCAGGTTCCCTGAGCCTATCACAGGCCTAGTGGGTATTCTAGGGATGAGGGGTTGGCCTCTGGGGTCTGAGTCCCCAGGAGGCCAGGAAGGCCCTGACCAAATCCAGCAGGGAAAGGAGAGAGGCTGGCCGGGGAGGAGAAGGGTCTAGGCTGGGCTGGGCTGTAGCTGGGCCGGCTGGTTTGCTGGCTCGGAACTCCCGCCCAAAGAGGATATGTTAGATATGATGTGAGCAAACCAGCTGCTCTTCAGAATTTGAGCCTTCCCCTGCCCAGAGGGCCGCTCGGCAGGGTCCACAGTCACCTGGAGGCTCACATACACGTCGTTAGACATACAGAATCAGAAGCACCTCTCAGACCTGTCTCCTTCAGTCTAATAGAGGACGTGCTCTGTCTTTTTCCTCCTGAACCTGCCTCCCGAAGATTCAGAATACCTGCAGAGGAGAGTGTCAGGTCACACCAGAGTGGAGGGGACTGCGGGAGGAAGCTCAGGGCGCAGCCCAGAGCCTGGCCCCCACACACTGTGCCGTCTTCAGCAAGGCCTCTCGGACCTCGGTTTTCTTGCCTGTGAAATGGGCATGAGCCAGAGTCCGGGAGAATCAGCGCTCACTGAGTGCCCGGGACTTCATCCTCTGAAGGATCCAGGGTGAGGAGGTATCCTAAGACCCAGAATGGTGACTCACTTACCCAAAGTCCCCCAGCTGAGAAACGGCGGGGGACCCCAGGACCCACGTTACTTGGTCTCTGAAGAGCAGGTTTGGGAGAGGAGATGAGCCCTAGCCTCTGGATTCAGACCCCAGCTCAACGCCCCAGAAAGTTAGGGATGCTTCTAGTCTCCCTCCAGGTCATCTGAAGACGCTGCCAGCCTGGCGCTGGGAGGAAGGAGGCTGCGGCTGGGCCCTCAGAATCCCACTGAGGTTCTACAATAACAGCAGTCCAGGGGAACACCTGGCGGGTCTTCTCCGGGTAAGCTTCACATCAACCCTGTATGCAGAGGGGACTACCCCCATTTCACAGATGAGAAAACAGAGGCCCAGAGAGCTTCAACAACTCACCAAAGGCCCCGTATCTATTTCCCACTGCTGCTGTAACAAGTGCCCACAAACTCAGCGGCTGAAAACAACACAAATTGATTACAGTTCTGGAGGTTACAATTCCAAAATGAGACTTTTCTAGCCAACATCAAGTGTCAGCAGGGCCATGTTCCTTGTCAGCAGGGCCATGTTCCTTCTAGGAACTCTAGAAGAGAATCCGTTTCCTAGTCTCTTCCGGCTTCTAGAAGCCACCTGCATTCCGCCACCCAAGGCTCCTTCCTGTGTCTCCAAAGTGCATCACTCCACCCTCTCCCTCTGTCATGCTGACCTTCCCACCTTCCTCGCAGAAAGACCTTCGTGTTCCCGTGGGGCCCTCCCAGATAATCCAGGATCATCTCCCTACCTCCAGATCTTTGACTTCTAAGTTTCTCTTGCCACGTAAGGTGACATAGTACAGCTCCCGGGGAGTAGGACGCAGGGGTCTTCGGGAAGAAGTGTGGGAAAGGATATCATTCTATCCACCGCAACCTCACAGGAAGAAAGTGCCCAAAGCCGCTGGAACTACATCTGACTGGCTCTGAAGTTCATTTCTGCTACCCCCAGACTCTTCCAAGACTCTTAAGGACGGTGGAGAATATTGCCAGGTAGAAGACAGAAAATACAATTTTTTAATACAAATATGTCCTCCATGTTGCGCAGGATAGACTTATACTAAATTTTGTTCATTGTTTATCTGAAGGTAAAATCTAGCCGTTTTTATTTGGTAAATCAGACAACCCTAAAAGCCAAAAAAGAAAAAAAAAAGGAAGAAAGATTGAAACGTATCTCAGGAAGAACAAGAAGATGTAGGTCCAAGGCTTAGATCTGAACAGGTGTCAACTGGGGGACTCCCTCATTTCCCCTTTCTGGGCCTCAGTTTGTCCGTCTGTAAAATGGGGCTATGATGGTGAGCGCGCGCTCTCTCTCTCTCTCTCTCTCCCCCCCCCACCACCCCTAGCCCCACCAACAGATGCCATTGATAACAGGAAGGAGAAAGTGTGTGCACGCTGCAGAGAGATGAGCCCACCCCAGGAGCCTGATTCAGCCTCACTCCCCTAGTCCACAGGCCAGGGACTGAAGGGGCTATTCCCAGGGCCCAGCCCAGATGGGGCTTAAACTCCAGTCAGACGGGAGCCAATTTCCCCAGCTCATTATCCCAAACCAAATTAGGAGCCGCCTGGGCCGCGCCACTCGTGGCTTAATTGGGGCTCACAGACGCCCTCGCCCCGTGGCTCCTTTCTTTCCCGTTCCCCTGTCCCCAGCCGGGCCGTGCCTTGAGGGAGCCAGAGGCTGCCCAGGCCTTGCCACCTGGGCCCACACAGACGCCCCAGTGTAATCAATTAGAGCCAGGCCGGGCCCGGCTCGTAATGGGGCGCCGCTGGGCAGCTGGGCCCGGCATCGATCCCGGCCCCCCGTGACCCCCAGGGAGGCAAGGCAGCCAAGACGGCCACGCAGATGGCGGTCTCCAGGGCCTTCTGTCCCCACCCCCAACTAGGCCCCCAGCCCTACTGGCCGCTGGGACAGAGGCCTATGCACCTGATGGGCCCCAGATGAGCCTGGAGGCTGGACTTTGGTGTTTGGTGCCCCCCAAAAGAGGCAGAAATATTCAGAAAAGACTTCCTTGCTGGGTCCCAAGTGCCCCCCCCAAGCATCTTTCATCTCTTCAAGCCCCCTCCAGCCCCTATTCTGACCAGGCCCACCAGGGAGCCATACCAGAGGCTCTGAATGCAGCAGGGGCTGGGGGCTTTCTTTGAAGAATCTTCTGGGCCCTCCCCTGCTCCCTTCCCCCATCACAAAGGCTGGTTCAGCCAGCAGGGTGTGGGGGGTTGGGGAGTTGCAGAGTGGGGAACAGGGAGGGGAATAGTGACAGCCACAGGATTTCCATCCGGGGACCTCCCCACTCAGCCTTGGTTTTGGCCATCAGTGCTGTCTGTGTCCCCCCTCCCACCAAACTCTAGTCACCCAGGGATCCAGGGCCCGAAGCTTTGGGACAAGGGGAGTGAAGCGGAGGACTTGGGGGGTGGAGACCCCGGGAAGTGACTTGGGGGGGCTGGGGTATCAGGCTCTGTGTGCAGTGGGGTGGGGTTCAGGGGTACAGATTTCTCTGTATCCCCCATGTGTGGCACACAGCGGGTGGTCGGAGCTATTAGTAGTATGGGTGTTGTGCAGGATCTGCGTTTCTGAGCTCGAGTGTGTGTGTGTGTGTGTGTGTGTGTGTGTGTGTGACCGTGTGGCATTTTGTCTTCCCTCTAGATGAGGGTATGTATCTAAGAAAGGACCTCAGGGCTCTGTGTCCTACTCTGGAGACTCCAGGTCCAGGAGCACCTACCCTGTGTGGGTCTTGGCCTTGGTCTCCTGCTAGAGGGGAGCTTTCCAGCTCAGCCCTAGTAAAATATGAATTTGGAAAAATGATTTAATAAGAATAAAATAAACAGCACTACCTGCCGCCTCAAGATAGATGCCTGAGCCTGAGCCTGAGCCTTCACCAAGCCCCTTCTTTTGTCCTCACAGCCTGTGGGGCAGGTACTGACAAGAGCCCATTTTACAGATGAGTAGAGTAAGGCCAGGGTCAGGGCTGAGCTGCCGAGTGGGGATGCTGGAGCTGGATGAAAACCAGACCTTCGGGAGGACGCTGCCTTGTGAACGGGAAGAATCCGGTTTCCTGTGGGGTTGGTGCCCTTTGGGGCTTCATTTTACATGCCAGGTGCCCCATGCAACCATGTCTGTGGAATCAAATCGAACCTAACCCAGGGGATTCAGGCAGGCTTTAAGTCTTAAACACCTGCTACCACTGGCTATGTGACCTTGGGCAAGTGCCCTTCCCTGTCTGGTCCTGATTTCCCCATCAGCACCCCGGCCCCCATAAGCTTAGATCTCCCAGAGGGTCCATCCTACTCTCTGTCCTGATAGAGGACTCCCCGCTTCGCCCAGTATCCAATGAGAAGTCCACCCAGCTGCTGCTTACCCTCCTTGCCAGATGGAGAGCTCACTCCCTCCCAGAGCATCAGGTTGCACCACTGGCCACCTGAACCACACAGGAGAGGTGCGGGCACTGGGAAGCCACACTGCCTGGGTTCGAGACTTGTGCTCATCATACTAGCCGTGTGACTCATCTAGCCTCAGTTTTCCTATCTGCAGAAGGGAGTTATGTACCTGGCAGGATTTTTGAGGATTTATGGGAGCACAGCTCCATCTCAGGAACTGCCCTGAATGCTATCTGAGCCTCCATGAAGCTGCCCACCACCACCGCCTCTCCACCAAAAAAGGAGGCTTTGGAACCGGGGAGGGGGACATGGGGGGAGTAGCGCCTGGCTCAGAGCAAGTGACATCAAAGCGGTGGTTATTGTCATCATAACGGCCCTTGTCACTTCCACTCATTAGTCCTCAAGCAAGAGTTATCTCACCCACTTTACAGATGAGGAAACTGAGGCTCTGAGAGAGGAAGACATTGGCTGAATTCACCTGGCGGCTTCCTGAGCAATGCAGCAGCTGCCCTCCTGGAGTCCGGTCCTGCACTGTGTCAGCCCCTCCTTGTCAGTCTAAGGCTGAGCCCAGGGGGCGCTGCAAGGGCAGCGAAAGGGGGTGGGGGGCTGAAACCCCCCCTTGGGCCCTGCCAAGGCCAAGGTGCCGGGCCAGTGGGCTGTGGGCCAGCCACCGGGCGCAGGCTGGCTAATTGCCGACGCGCGGCCGCTGCCTTGGACCGTGACCCAGGCCCCTGACAGACGTGATTTATGAGGGCCCTCGGCAAAGCGGAACCCACTCAATTGCCTATTACCTCACTTAGCAGACACCTTGTCACCGCCCAAGAGCCGGGTGTTAAAAATACAAACCAGGCAGCCGGCAGGCCCAGAGTACTCAGGCCCTCCACCTGCTCCAGGCCAGATAATGCCCTCCCCTCCCCCCTCGGGCCAGCCAGCCAGCTGATCTCCAGGAGAAGACCCAGGGCCAGATTTGCCATGTAGACATCATCAGGCTCCAGCTCCCAGGCTCAAGGACAGGCCTGGCAGAGCCCCGACAGGGCCCCCACATTCAGACCGGTCTGTGGGCAGTGCCCAGTGCAGAGATGGGGACAACAGAGGCCCAGCGAGGGGTCGCTGCTTGTCTGAGGCAATGGCAAAGGCAGGCCTGGATCTCGGGAGCTCCAGGACCTCCACCCTCTCTGCTCCTGGCCCAGTGCACCATGATGCTCGCTGTAAACCAGTCTGCCGCTTCTGGGCCCCCCGGGGTGGCCCGGCTCCCCACGTGAGAGCCTGGCCTCCTGCACCCTTCTTGCTTGGCCTCATTGTTTCCAGAAAACTCCAGCACAAGTCTGGTACAGGTGGACCCTCCCTCGGTGCTTGCAGGTCGCAGCCCCCGGGGACACACCCCGTGCCAGCTGTTTCATTTGCAGGGCCCAGGGCCCGGTGACACCGCGCAGTGCCTTGTTCAGAAGTGACTGAGAATTTCCAGATGGCGCTGAGAGAGCAGGAAGCCAAGCGCAGGGCCCTTGAGGGTGGCAGAGGTGGCCCCAGGACACCCACCCTGCCCCATGTGCTGAGAGCCTCCAGGCTGGGGCGGGGCTGGGGGCAGGAAGCTGGGATCTTCGCCACACTCCCTCACTTAACCCTCACAGAAAGCTTGCGTGCCAGGTAGCTGCTGTTAGCCCAGTTCACCCCTGGGCTGTGGCGAGAGCGTGAGACCGAGGCCTGCGGATTACCCGGGAGTGTCCTCCTGCCTCAGGGCACGCGGCGTGTGCGTCCGTGTGTGTGTGTGTGTGTCTGTGTGTCTGTGTGTCTGTGTGCATGCCCATGTGTGTGTCTGTGTGTGTGTGTGTGTCTGTGTGCATGCCCATGTGTGTGTCTGTGTGTCTGTGGATGTCCGTGTGTGTCTGTGTGAGTCCTTGTGTACATCCATTTGTGTGTTCATGTAAGTCTGTGTCATATCTGTGTGGGTTTGTGTGCATATCTGTGCGTGTCTGTGTGAGTCTATGTCCATATCTGTGCGCGTGTCCTTGTGGGTCTGTGTGTATATCCACATATGTCTGTGTGAGTCTGTGTGCATATCCGTGTGTGTGTCTGTGTGGGTCCGTGTGCGTGTGTGTTTCCATGTAAATCTGTGCGCATATCTGTGTGTGTGTCCATATAAGTGTGTTTGCATATCCGTGTGTGTGTCTGTCCATGAACGTGCTCCTCTGCATGTGTGTCTGTATGTACCTGTGTCTGTGTGTTTGCACAGGTCCTTAGTATGTGTGCTGACAGTTTTCAAACAACTGAGGACAAAAATCAAATCAAAAGCCGTTGACTCGTCGGATGAAGCCTTACGCCTTCTGGTGGAAGCTTCCTCCTGCTCTTGAAAGAAGAGGACATCCAGTACCCCCTGCCCCACCCCGGGGGTCCCTGTGGGGTCATCAGCTGGGGTCTGGGTAAACTTCCGGGGTGGGGCCACTGGAGGCAGAAGGGACTAACCCCGTGGGTCTCCTGGGTACCAGCGTCCACAGCCTTCACCCTCAGCAACGAGTGGCCTGGGGATGACTTTACTCACTCCTTCCTTTACTCAACGAACACTCCCAGCACCCCCCCCCCCCACTGTAATGATGAAGACAGTGTGGTACCCACATCTGGCCCTGCCTTTAGGGAGCTCACAGCCCAGTGAGCAATTTGGGAGGCACAGGGGACCAGTCAGGGCCTAGAGGAGGCCACCAACCCAGCCAAGGGGACTGGGGGAGAAGGGGACAGCTTCCTAGAAGGGACATTGTCTGAGCTAAAGTCTGCAAAGCAAGTTAGGAGACAGAGTAAGAGGAGGGAAAGGCTGAGTGAAGGCCTGACCATGGAAAGAGCCAGAACATCAGGCCCCCGGGAGTATCTCATCTTCTCCTTGTCTCTGTGCACCTGCTGGCTCCCTCCTGACTCCCCGTCTCCCTTCAGACCTCCATGTCGACCTCACTTGCTCTGGGAAAGCCTCCCCTTGTGTCCCACAGAAAGAGCAAAACAGAACAAGGCAAGTCCCACATTTCCCTGGGCTTCCCCTTCAGAGCACACACAGTGTGTAGGTCAGCTGCAAACTCATGTTCCCCAGAAGGGGCACACTTAGCAGTAGCCCAACACCAAGACCAGTCTGGGCTCATAATAGGTGCTCAACAAGTGTTTGTTGATTGAGTGCGCGTGAAAGAAGACAGAAAGGCATGCATCTTTCATGTTGAGTTCAAAGAGCCACCAACAGCAGGGGCTTTAGAGGTTAGTGTCAGCGGGCCTGGCCCCCTCAAGGCAGAGACCATGGCCAACCCACATGTCTCCTGTTGTCATGGTCAGGGGCACAAAGGTCCTGAGTCAAATCCTATCTCTACCTCCTACTGGCTCTGTGATGCCAGGAGACTCCCTTAGCTGCTCAGGGCCCCAGTTGCCTCATCTGTAAAATGGGTTATCGATTAACCCATATGGCTTAAATAAGTTAATATAGGAAGTGGGCTTAGGAGAGTGTCGGGCACATGGCAAACACTTCATGGATGTGGTCGTTGTGTTATTCTGGTTCTCTGCCTCCCCAGCACTCAGCACAAGCACTCACATGTTCATCATCACCATTACTCAGGAAGATGGGTCAGGCCATTCCTGGCCGTGGGAGCAGCTGGGTGTGATGACAATAGCCACTGATAGTCACAGGGGTCTGCCGAATAACCCTTCCTCCTCCTGAGGAGCAAAGCTGTGGGGAGGGGGGAGGCAGAACCCTCTCTCTCCAGCATGGCTCTGGGGCTGCCTGCAGCCAGCTCCTTCTCTGCCCCTTGCTGTGTGACCTAGACTGGTTCAGTCCCTCTCTGAGCTCTGGGATAGAAGGGCATCTCAGCCTTGCGGGAGTGTCCTTGCAGCCTCACATCGAGGAGCCCATGCTCAGAGAACAAATAGGCTCTGGTGCCAGGCTGATCAGCCAGTTCTCAGGCCACACGGGACCCACAAAGGCCCTCCCCAAACTGATATCTGAAATCTTACCTACTTCCCTGGGGCCACAGCTCAGGTCCCCCAACCACACTGGGGTTTAAAACCAACATTAAAAGAAGCTACAGGGGCACCTGGGTGGCTCAGTCAGTTCAGCATCTGACTCTTGCTTTCAGTTCAGGTTGTGATCTCAGGGTCCTGGGATCGAGCCCTGGGTCAGGTTCCAAGTTCAGTGGGGGAACCTACTTGAGATTCTGTCTCTCCCTCTCGCCCTGCCTCTTCCCACCCCCTGCTTATGCTTATGCTTTCTCTCTCTCTCTCAATTAAATAAATAAATCTTAAAAAAAAAAACTACAGTTGTGGTTTTCCAACAAGGTCATGCATTCATTCAACAAACATTCCCAGCTCACTTGGGAACTGAAGAAGCAGAG
Source organism: Martes martes (assembly GCF_963455335.1). Classification (NCBI taxonomy): domain Eukaryota; kingdom Metazoa; phylum Chordata; class Mammalia; order Carnivora; family Mustelidae; genus Martes; species Martes martes. The sequence goes on along the minus strand of NC_137901.1, from coordinate 72,221,081 downwards.
ATAAAGTGGATGTGGCCTCTGCCTGGAGAAGCTCACACTTCAAATAGGCAGACAGCAGCTTCAGTCCGAGCCTGGGGTTCCGGGGGAGGGGGGGTGATCAGGGAATGCCCCACGGACAGCTGGAGCACTGAAGCAGAGATCTGGAGGGGGAGAAGGAATGTGCTAGAGGGGAGGGAGTTTCAGAAAGAAGGCACAGCACGTGCAGTGCGGGGCGGGGAGGGTACAGGAGAAATATCGAGAATCCTAAAACATGCAACAGGACTGGCACAAAGCTAAGGAGGGGGAGCCCAGCAAGAAGGGGAGGCGGTGCTTAACCAAGGCTTCCCACCACTGGAAAGCAAAGACTGGGAAGGATTTGGTTGTGTGGACACTTCATTCATCTATCTGGTCGTTCAACAGCTCCTAATCTGGGCCAGGCCTGGTGTGGGCACACGGAAAGGGAGACAAACAAGGAAGCGACATGAGATGGGTGACGGAACCCCGAGATCATGGGGTAGAGCAGATGGGGAAGGCATCAGGGAAGACTGCCTGGAGGAGGGGCCCCCAGGCAATCTAGGAAACACTTCTTCCTGCCCCTAAGTTGAGCTCATATTAAAGGGAATATCAGCCCCATAGTTCTCCCTGCTGTCAGGAATGAGAAAATCCAAAATTCTCCAGTAAGCCGCATATCCACTCATTCATTCATTCATTCATTCATTCAACCTGCCCAGCATCTACTCAGAGCAGCAGCAGTAACCCAGCCCCAGCCCTGCCCTCTCTCTTGCTGCAAGAGAGACAAGTGTGAAGACACAAGTGCAAATCAGTGCCAAGGGTGGTGGCAGGTGGACGCCCCATGCTAGCGGGCAGCAGAATCACCTGGAAACTTTGTAGAAAGCAGGTTTCCAACCCCCCACCCCCCGCCCCCACATTAGGCTGCTAACTCTGCCTCTCAGGGTCAGGGCAGGGAATCTGTATTCTAAACCCTCCCACCCCCAGGGGTGAGAGGTGGCTCATATTGGCACCCACCCAACGTCACTTCAGAATCCCGCATGCCTGGAGCACTGGGCCCCAAGGGGCTGGGCAGAATCAGGGGTGACCAGGGACAGGTCCCTGCTGACTTCAGTCTTATTTTAGCCTCTGTGTATCCCCCAGAGGCCCAACGGGAGGAGGCTGGGTATTTTACAAGGGGGATTTGTGTGGGTATTTTCAGTCTGGACAGAGGGTCAAACTGGCCTCTGCAGCAGGAGAAATCAGATGTTGAAACCTAATACTGCCTGCCACGCATCACCCACCCTGGAGAAGTGGGCTCTACTGGGGTCTGGGGCCGGAGGCTTTGCAGTCAGGGATGGGGTGGAGAAGCCCGGGTGGGCTGCATCAGATTGTCATCAGGTGACCCCAACAGCTTGAGATTCTAATTACAAAAGAATGGTGAGGCCAGGGGCATTGTCCCCATTTCTCAGATGCAGACACTGAGGTCTGGAGAGGTCAAGGCCAGCGTCAGGGCCTGACCCAATCCAAGTCCTCATGCAATGAACCAGATTTTTGCTAAAGAGGCGGCCTCGGCATTGAACCAAAGCCGGGCCAAGCTGATGATTGATAATGTTAGTAACAGCCACAGTTTGCATAGTCCTGTTCTAAGCGTTGGATACATTTAATAGCTAACTCATTTGCATTCCCATAATGCACCCATCTGATAAAGCCACCACTCCACTTGGAAGTGCTGCAGAAGGGTCCACGGAGCCTGGAGTCCCCAGAGAGCATTGTTCTCCCCAGACCACCTCCCCAGTCCCTCCCTATTGCTGGCTTTGACTGGGAGCCCAGAGACTGGGATCAGTGAGGGGCTTAGCAAGATGCACAGCCCCCCGCACCAGTGGGGCTTGGCTTACACCTACCAGGAGGAAGCAGAAGGCAATTTGGTATTGATGAGCGAAGCCCAAAGCCTGGGTTCAAATCCCAGCCTCTGAACCTCAGTTTGCCCTTCTGAGAAATGGGACCCCCTCTTCCCATCCACTCTACCTCCCAGCAAGGAGAGTCAGGCCAAGCAAGCGGGACCAGGCTTCCCTGCTTGTGGATGAGTGCCAGAGGGGCTGGGAGAAGCCCGAGGCCCCTGCATGGGGCAGGGACCAAATGGGCCCACTGTCATAATGACAAGGAAGGGAGGGGCAGAGGAAGGCTGAGGGGCCCAGCAGCAATGTCTGAGACCTCTCTGAAACCCAGGCTAGCCATCCTTAACAACAGAAGGTAGGCTCCTACTAACCAGCTGGGTGACCCTGGGCTAATTGATAAACCTTTCTGAACTCTCCTTTGTCATCCTCAAAATGGGGATGATCACAGCAGGGTTTTCAATGAGAAGCCAGTGATACACAGTGTTTGGAGTTGCCCTTTTTATAGGCATGGCACCGGAAACTCGGAAGGGACAGGGGGACATTGGGGAAGGGGCTTGCCCAAGATGGCCCACCAGAGGCGCCCCCACTGCCCCCACCTCACCCACAGGTCTGAGGAAGGCTTAGGCCCCTGCCAGTGACTGGCGGGGCGAGGGAGCACGTCAGTGGACGGGGATCAGGGAAGGGCTCCCAGGGCACTGGCAATCACAGGAATGAAGGAACAGCCTAGGCAAAGGCCCAGAAGTTGGACAGAACAGGGCATACATGGAGACTTGCAAGCAATTTAAAGACGAGATCTAAGAATGCTTGAAGGTCTGCAAATAGGTAGGCAGAAAGGGTCTTTCTCATCTATGCGTGCATGTGTGCGCATGCGCACAGGCGGGCGCCTGTGTGTGTGTGTGTGTGTGTGTGTGCGCGCGCGCGCGCGTGCACCGTTTGCCAGTCTGCTCTCTCTCCCGCTCCCGGGGGCTCCATGGGTCACCGACAGGGAAACAAGTCCTTGCTCTGATGGTTAAACCAGATGCCCAGGCCCCGTCCTGCCTGGACCCCCTCCCGGTGCAGAATGAGCAATGGAGCTGCTGGGAAGGCCCCGCCTGAGCCGCATCAGACCGTGGGGGGCCACTGGGTCCCAGGAGGGACAGGGCCAGACAAGGGGAAACCCAATCCCTGACACATGGAGATCATTTGCAGAAGGAACAAAATCCGTGACCAGCTCCAAATGGACACAGAGGGGAAGAAGGGGGGCTGGCCAGGGAGTGCTCAGGGCCAAGGGGAAAGAGAACAGAGGCCAACTCCGGGCCAGTCACAGACCAGGTTCTAAGGCTGGCTCTGCGGCTGCTTGGCCGGGAGGCCCAGACAAGTCTCCCACCCTCCTTGGGCCTTGGGGTCCTCCTCTCGAATATGGTGAGAACTGAAAGAGACAATTGACAGCGCACAGATAGCCTTCCACAAACGGAGTTGATGTGCCAATGAGGACACGGGGCCCAGAGGGGTTGTGTGACTTGCCAAAGGGCACACAGCAAGTCAGTGAAAGAGTGGGGCCAGAATCTCTGGAAAGCCTCAGGGGGAAAAACACATCCATAGGGAGAGGTCAGAGACAGCCAACCATCATTTGCCAAATGGAGCACACAGTGGCCTTTTTCCCCCCAAAGGCAACTTCCCCTTCTTCTCATTTTACTGGGCATCGGAGGAGCCCCAACATAGCTCCCACCTGTTCTGTTTCTAGAGACAGAACTCATACACCACGCAATAGACTCACTTAATGTATAAATTCAGTGGGTTTAGGTGTATGATTAATTTTTTTAATTGTGGTAAAATATATATCACATCAAGTTTGTCGTTTTAAACATTTTCTTTGGACAATTCCGTTGCATTAAATACACTTACAATCTCCTAATGTTGGGAAACCACCACCCCAAAGTTTTGTCTGTTTTCAAAATTTTTTCATCACCCCAAACAGAATCCCCATACCCATTCCTCACTCCCCACCCAGCCTCTGGTAACCTCTACTCTCCCCTCTACCTAGGAATTTACCTCTACTGGAAACATTTTAAGTGGAATCACAGTATTTGTCCTTCTGTGTCTACTTGCTGTCACTTAGCAGGACATGTTTAAGGCTCATCCGTGTCGTAGCCCAGGTCAGGACTTCGTTCCTCTTTAAGGCTGAATAATAGTTCGTTGTGCGGACAGACTACATTTTTTTTTTTAATCCATTCACCTGTTGTTGGGGCCAATTCCACATTAAAACCTGTTAAACCCCTAGGGCCTGCCTGGGCCTACTTAGCCATAGTGACTCCATGTTGCCTAGGTAGACATTTTGTTGTTTAATAAATGCCTCAGCAGTTACTGATATCAGTTCCAGGTAACTGTTGCTAAAACACATACCTAAAACAAGGCCATTTTGTTGTTTAATAAACACCTCAGCAGTTACTAGTATCGGTTCCGGGTAAGTGTTACTAAAACACACAGGTAGGAGACATCCAATCAGCCAAAGCCACATATGTAGATGTCTGCGGTTGTGCCCTAAAAAACTAGCCTGTAAGACCAAGGGGGGGTCACTCTCTTCAGAGGCGGCCCTGGCCGATCAGTCTGACTTCTAATGCTTGGCATAGAATAAAGCTTTACATAACTTTCACTTTGTCTCAGCCTCGTTCCCCTGGCCGGTCAGTCTAACTTCTAATGCTTGGCATAGAATAAGGCTTTGCGTAACTTTCACTTTGTCTCACTCGTTCCTTTGATAACGGACCCAACACTGTGATGGGCACTTGAGCTCTTTCTACCCCATAGCTTTTGTGAATAGAGCAGCCAGGAATGGGGGTATATGAATATCCCTCAGAACCCCTGTTTACGGGGCGCCTGGGTGGCTCAGTGGGTTAAAGCCTCTGCCTTCGGCTCGGGTCATGATCCCAGGGACCTGGGATCGAGCCCCGTGTCGCGTCGGGCTCTCTGCTCAGCGGGGAGCTTGCTTCCTCCTCTCTTCTCTGCCTGCCTCTCTGCCTACTTGTGATCTCTGTCTGTCAAATAAATAAATAAAATCTTTAAAAAAAAAAAAAAAGAACCCCTGTTTACAAGCTCTTGCGGCGTATCCCCAGGAGTGAAATTGCTGGGTCCTCGGGTAAATCTAAGTTTTCGGAGGACCCGGCAAACTGGGGCTACATCGGGAGTCCTCAGCCCTCTGGCTTGGACTCCAACCTGTGTGAAAATGTGGGGCCCAGGGCCAGGCTCTAGTCACCTCCCACTTGGACCTTCCCAGGGTCCCCGATGCCATCCCCTGCCTCTGCCTCAGCCCTTCGAACCTGGGGTGATATCCCCAAATCCTTGGAAACCCTTGCATGGTACTCCATTGCTCTCTGGATAAAATCTTCCTCCATGGTGCCCTCTGTGAGGCCCTCCTGGACCCCCCTGAGGTCCTCCTGTAGCCTCCACCCACCCACCACAGCACTTACCTTGTGTGCTGGGCTTTCTACTAACTCACCTGTCCCCCTACTTGGCAGAGATCTCTGCAAGGCTGGAGACTGTGCCTGATTTACGGCTCCTCTCCGTCCTGAATATAGGAGGTGCTCAATAAATAAGGGCATCTCGTAGGCGATGAGCACTAGAGCTCAGAGAAGGGAATAGTGTGCCCGAAGACACAGAGCTGGCAAGTGAAGGTAAGCCGAAACAGCTCTATCTGATTCAAGAAGACAGTGGGTATCAAGGGCTTTGCACGCGGCTAGAGTTCAAGACAGGCAAAGTGCCATTTTCCTCCCTCCTCTTACCTTGGGGAGTCTCACTGCTCCTGGGTCCAGCCCAAGTCCTCCCTCTAACTCACTGTGTGACCTCAGGCAAAGCTGTTGCCCTCTCTGGGCCTTGGTTGCCCACCTGGGATCTGGGGGCTGGAATTCGAGGCTTCTCCAGCCACCTCCCCCACCCCCTTTCCAAGCAGCTTCCTAACTGCTTAGCTGGCCCCTCAGGGGCCCTCCTGCCCACAGGTAATTAGAGGAACGCAGTGGGGGTTGGGGGCAGGGGGAAGCCTCAGCAGGCGGCTCCTTCCTCTGAAAGGGGCCCCTCAATGCCGCCTGCCCAGCCCCTGCTGGGGGAACAAAAGGCCTTGTGGACGTTCAAAGCAAAGGCGCTGGGCGGGAGGCCAGCGTGGGCGGCCGCAGCAATGGCCACGGGGCTCGTGGCGGGGATGGCCGGCGACTGGAAGCTGTCCCCATCCATCAGTCAGTGGTGACAGCTCCCAGGGCCCCGCGGCCCCCCGCAGCCCAGCCAGCTGACCATCCCGGCTGCGGTAGCCCCTCCCTCCCCCGCCTGGTGGTTCAGCCTGATGACCTGAATAATGGAGCCGCCTTTAGCATCCGGCCAGAGGGCCAGAGTGACAGACACATCTCGGATCCAGGCCTCTCCTACTCTGCCACCGAGCTTTTCCTTCCTAGCCACGTCCCTGGCCACCGGCCCCTGGTGTGGAGAGAGAGATGTGACACTTACGCCCCCCTTCCGTTGGGGTGGTAGAGTCTGGGCCGGTGTGGCTGGGGGCCTGGGAGTCCAGGGGGTGACCAGGAGCTTGGCCTTGCATGCTGCCAACTCTCTGTGTGACCCTGGCCAAGTCTGGGTCCCTCTCTGGGCCTCACTTTTCCCTTTTACAGAATGAAGGTGGCCTATATGTGAATTCTGGGATGCTAACAGGTCCAAGGAGACAAGTGAAGGCCAATGGTGATGTGAGCCGGGCAGACCTGATTTCAAATCCTATCTCTGCTCGTCCCTGATGTGTGATCCTGGGCGAGTCCCTCAACACTGGTTAACACCTCTGAGCCACGGCCGCCGCCTCCCCGCCCATAAAATGCAGACCATGCCCCCACTTCAGGAAATGATTGTGAAGATCAAGTGAGGCCGTATCTGTAAAGCTCTCAGCCCGGGGCCTGGTGTGGAACAAAATCTCCTTCTGAGCATTACTGAATGAGTATCTAGACAATGGGGCTAGGTGCTAAGGATGTAGAGATGAAAATCCAGTCTCAGCTCTGTGGAACTCACACACACACACAAACCATGACCCAAAGGACTAGTGAATTCTGCGTGTAGTGAGTGGGAAGTGTCCGGGAAGGGTCCTGAGAGGCAGCGTGGGAGATGAGGCTGGAAGAACATTCTTGGCAGAAGGGAACAGCTGGTGCGAATGCTCAGAGTTATGACCAAGCTGGGGGTATTTGAGGGATGTGATGGGGCGGGGGAAGAGCAGTGAGGAGGGAAGTGGGACCTGCAGGGCAGGGCAGATGTTAGACTCAGAGGGTTTGCACTGTGGCTGGGTGGCCTGGGGAAAGCTGCTTAGTCTCTGTGGTCTCCACACCAATGTCTGTGACATGAGTTCGATGCTGGGGTCCGCCTCATGGGACGTGAGGATGCAAAGGAGGCTGTGGGCTAAGGCGCCTGCAGCACACCTGGATGACGGAAGCCCTCAGGACCTGGGAGTTGTCTGCTATTCTCGTCATCCCTGTCGTCATGGGCATGCTGAGCGGTTTGACAGATACTATTGGCTTTCTGTCACCAGGTGGTTTTCTTTCCTAAAAGAATACCGGAGGCCGAGGGTGTCGACGGGTACGGGAAAGTTCCTACAGCTTGGGTGGTAAAAGAAAAAAAAAAAAAAAACTGGAAACAACCTAGATGTCCATCACCAGGAGGATGATTCAACGAGTAGTGACATATTCCTACTGCGGGACAGTCTATCACAGTGACAGTGTGTCAACTGGAGCGTCACGTATCAACAAAGATCAGTCTCAAACGGGAACGTCGAGCCAAGAAAGCAATCACGGAATCTACATATGGGATGCTTGCGTTTACAGAAAGTTTTGCAACATGCCAAGCCACGCGGTGTGCCATTCATGGTCACACACGTAGGCAGTCACAGTAAAGACCAGGCCTGGGAATGAGAGGCCCAACTCGGGAGAGCCATCCTTCTGGGGAGCCTGACCACCCCCGGGGCCTGCCCTCAGGATTTGCTTTATTTTTACCATTATCTGACCTATCATCTAGTTTGACCTATTTTGTGTATCATTGCATCAGTCTTCCTCCTGTTAGAATGCAAGCTCCATGAGGTCAGGGACCTTGGCCTGGTGAGTTCTGGGCTGTACCCTCAGTGCCTAGAAAAATACCTGGGAGGGATGCCTGGGTGTTTCAGTTGGTGAAGCATCTGCCTTGGGCTCAGGTCATGATCCCGGGGTCCTGGGGCCGAGTCCTGCTTTGGGCTCCTTGCTCAGCGGGGAGCCTGCTTCTCCCTTTGCCTCTGTGTTCTCTCTCTATCTAATAAATACATAAAATTTAAAAGAAAGAAAGAAAGAAAGAAAGAGCACCTGGAACATAGTGAGCTCTCAATAACTTTGTATTAAATGGAAGGAAGGGGTGAGGGAGGGAAGGAGGAAGGGAGAAAAGAAAAGACGCAAGAAGGAGGAACTGGTGTTGCAAAGAGACGCAGAAGGGAATACCACAGGGCCCCTGGGTACACCAGAGGGGTAGCCCAGGGAAGGGAGAAGGACCCCCCTCTGTCACCTCTGCACCCCGCCCCGGGCCCGCTGCCACACCCCACCCCATGGTTCCGTCCTCCCATGCACCCACCACATCCAGGAGCTGGAAGGGGAACCTAGAAAAGAGATTTGCCATCTCTGAGTCAGGTTAGCCTGAGAAATACAAATGCATCCACTTCCCCACATTCCCGGCCCCCATCTCTCCTGGACACTGCAGCAATGTCCTTGGTCATTTCCCTGTGACCTCGCTGGCCCCTCCAGAGCCCCCCTCCTCACAGCTGACCAGGCCCCCCTCCTGGCCTGTGGTCCTCGGGACATAGTCTTGGCCACGGCCAGAGACCTTGCCTCCTGCTCCCCAGAATCATCCCCACCCCAGCCCCACTCACACTGTGCTGTAGCTGCTTCCTCTGAGTCTCCCCTACCTTTCCCCACTCTTGAGTTTTTGCACATGCTGTTCCCCCCACACCTTCCCTTCCCCTCCTTCTTCCTACCTTGCCCCACTCACCCCGGAATCACACACCCCTTGTCTTGCTGTAACTCAGCTCAAAGGCTCCCCACCACCACCACCACCAGGAAGCCTCCCTGGCCTTCTCGGTTCGGGCCAAGTGCCTCAGTGGGGCCCTCATGGAATGCTGGGTCTCTCGAGACAAAGCTTGTTGCATCTGAAAGTGTGAGCCACAGGAGGGCCGGGACGATGCTCTCTTCTAACTGCATTTCCCCAGCACGTGGTTCAGGGCAGGCACAGGTTAAATTTGAGCAAGTGAGTGAGTGAAGGAACAAATGAATGAACCACACCTGTCCCACCTAGACAAGTACCCGGACCCTTTGGAAGCTCTAGACTTGGGTATTAAGAACCGTCGGAACGGCCCACAGCCCCTTCTTGAGGGGAATGACGTTGTAGAGACTTTATCTCTGGTGTCGAGCCCTCGTCCAACCCCACCTGTACAGGCCGGCCTGACAAGCAAAGGGAGCGTGATAGAGGTGCTGAAAGTGCATTCGCATTCCCTTCCACCCGATTTCCCTACAGGAAAATGGTGGGGCCCTAAATCTCCGTGGGCATGAAATACAGCTGGGGGAGGGAGGGAACGGTGGACCCATAAATATCCCTGCAGCCGCTGCCCAGAGGGCTCAGCCCAGAGGAGGCCCCCTGAGCAGCAACTACAGGGGTCAGGTGGAGAAGGAGAAGGCATGAGGGGCCTGGGTTGGCCTGGAAGGGGCTGGGCCCAGGGACCCTCCCCCAGGCAGCCAGAAACAGCTGTACAGATGTGTCTGGAGGGTGGGGGCATGGGAGAGGAATTACCAACCCTGCCAAGCCTTCAGCTCACCTGCCCCGCTCCAGCCCCAGGACGAAGGTGCGTCCATCATGGCCCTGTTTCCAGATGGGAAACTGAGGTTCAGAAGGGTGAGATGACAGGCCTGATGTCACCTGGCTAATTAGAGGCCCAGAGAGGTGGGCTGAGGCTCAAGGGTTTCAGTGATGCATGGAGGGAATACTTAAATAATATCCTTTTGAGGGGTGCCTGGGTGGCTCAGTCAGTGAAGCATCTGCCTTCAGCTCAGGTCATGATCTCTGGGTCCTGGGATCGAGCCCCACATCAGGCTCTCTCCCTCTGCCCCTTCCCACCTCTCGTGCCCACTGTCTTTCAAATAAATAAATAATAAAATCTTTAAAAATAATAATATCTTTTTTGTTTCCAGCCTCATTATGTCCAAGCACTTCCTGTCTTTGGTGGCTCCAACAGCCTCCAATCGCCCTTCATAACAAAGGGGGTGCCTACCTCCAGGGATGTCAAACAAGAGGCAGATCCCAAACCATCGAGTCAGCTGTCACATGACAGCTTTTTACTCTCGCGATGTTTATGTTTGAAGACACTTTCTGTCAGGGGCCACTGATATTGGTTTCCTGTTATTTTCAGCAACATAAAATTTCCTTGAGAGAATGTATTTTGTGTGTAAAGGGAGCCAACTTCCAGAAGAACATGAAGCAGATGATACAGGGCCCAGATGCCTAGCGCTCACCCCCTAACCTGCCAGGGAGGTTGGTCCTGTGTGGTCACGCCCCCTCCCCCTCCGTGGGTGAAGTCCAGAGGGCAGGAAATTTTGGCCAGCTTGGGCCATGGATTTCTCCCCAAGTGGCCTAGAACAGAGCCTGGCACATAGTAAGCGCTCAATAAATATTTGTGGAAGAAAGGCACTAGCAACACAAGGTGGGGTATTGACAACTCGCAAAACCAGCCCTGAGCAGGGCTCCCCGAGAGTCTAAAGTCCCCTGCCCCCGATGCTCTACTGTTTTCCCAGATTCGAGGGACCCTGATTGCGGATCCCAGGATTCTCAAGTCTGTGAATCTCTGGTGATGCCCATTCTCTGTCCTGAAGCCTTCTGTGGCTCAAATGGGACATGCAGTCACTCTCAGAGTCTAAGAACGTGACTGCTATTGTGTGACTCTGGGAGACAACAAGGGCCAGACTGCAGGAGCAGGTTCTCCCCCTCTTGTTGACAGAGTGAGAGCAAGAGGATGGGGGTTGGGGCAGGGGAGAGGGAAGGGAAGGAGGAGGAGGAGAGGGGGAGAGGCAGAGGGAGAGGGATATGAGCACAGATCGAGGGGAGACAGGTCCCACATCCACACACAGTCCGGCCCCTCGTGAACTCCCTCCCTCCACCGTCCTTCACCAGGGCGAGGGGACAGGCCGCCCTCATGCCCGCCCCAGCCAGGGGTGTCACCTAGGCAGGAGATCCTCCCTCCCCTTCCACCAGCATTGTGTGACATGGCTGAGCCCGGGACTTGCTGGGTAAAAGGTGGTAGATCCTGGGCAACAGCTAGAGCTAGAGGAGGAGGATGTGTCTGTTTCCCGAATCCAGGCACTGAGGCCAAGGATTCTGAGGGAAGTGTTGGCAGAGCCCTTCCTCTATGCCAGGTACACCTTCAGAGTCATGCATACATCATCTCGTGTGATCCACACAGCAGTGTGGCAAGGTAGGGGTGCTGTCCCATTCTAAAGAAAAGAGAACTGAGGCCCAGCAAGGTCATATATCTTGGCCAGGTCAAATAAAAAGCTTAATAAAGGTCACATGAATCGGTGGGTAGATGGACAGATGGAAGAAACGATGGGTGGATAAATGGCTGGATGGGCAGATGGATGGACCAGTGGCCAGGTGAAGAGGTGGACAGATGAACAAATGGGTGGATGGATGGATGGATGGATGGATGGACAGGTGGGTGGATAGGTGGGTGGATGGATGAAAGGATGGGTGGATGGACAGGTACATAGGTAGATGTGTGGACAAGTGAACAGACAGATGGATGGTTGGGGATTGGATAGATGGATAGATGAGCAAGTGGACAGATGGATGGATGGATGGATGGTGGATAGATGAACAGATGAATGGATAAACAGATGGTGGATGGGTGGACAGAGGGACTGGTGGATGGATAGTTGGATGGGTGGACAGATGAACAGATGGATGAATGAATGGATGGGTGGACTGGTGGATGGATGGATGGATGGATGGATGATGGATGGATGGGGAGGTGGATGGATGGGGAGGTGGAAGGATGTGTGGAGGGATGGGAAGAAAAGAGGAATCGTTATTTTAACAAATGACTACATGGCAAACAGCCCATCCTAGTGAAGGGTGACTCTCTCCTCCTGCAAAATCATTTCAACCTTCATCATCCCAATCTTGTTCCAGTCATGTCCCTATAACTAAATATCAAGATAATGACCACAAGAAAGAACATAAGGAGATAAGAAAAAAAGTTCAAATACTGACGAGACCTGCCAGACAAGAAGACACCAGTCCTGAGAACACAAAGAAGAAGGAACAACCTGAGCCAAGGCCTGAAGTGGGAACCTAGTTGAACTTAATGTGTTTAAGGAGCAAAACTGAGAGCAATGGGGCTGAGGACGAAGAAGAGGAGGACACTGCAGGCAGGGATTGCATTTGGTCTTAAAGCCACAGGCGGTGAACAGAGGACTGAGGTGACCACTCACACTTGGCCAGGACCTCCCCTGCTTCCGGTGGAAAAGAGAACAGGAGAAGCAGGAGAGAGGTGGAGGGGAGAGACTGCGGTGAGGGTGAGAGAAGGGAGAGTGTAGGTCTGGATACAACTGGAGGTAGAATCGGGGGGTCTTGGAGATGGCAGGAAACAATGGTGCCACCCAGGCTTCTGGATCTAGGTTTTGAGATCATGGTGGGAACATATACTGGGCTGGAGGTTTTAGGTGGGGAGATCAAGAGTTGTTCTGTTTATTTACTCATTCGAAAATAGGTATTGGAGGACCTACTGTGTGCCCGGCACTATGCTGACGTCACAAAGAATGTACCAATTCCCTTCCCCCCCACACCCTCCTGGTCATCCAGCACAGCATGTACCCGACTAGGTTACCCACCAGCTCACCAAATCCCCTGGGATTGACAGGACCAAGTGTTCTGGGGTGTCAGGTTCTCCCCACTCCTCCCCCTGAGACCAGCTGGCCTGATGACTGCCTCGCCAGGCCTCCCAGGGAGTAGGCAGCCTCCACGAGTGGCCGTGTGTCCCTGGGTGCTAATCCCTCCCCCTCCTCCTCCTGGACAGGCACACACAGGACTTGCACAATGGTGACCTGTGTCGCCACCAGGGTCCATGCCCTCACAACTATCAGCTGGCCCTCACCTGCTGTGTGACCTTGGTGGGGAGTGTGCGTTCCAGAACCCACCACTCCTGGGAGATGTCATCCCACAACCACCACTTTGCACGGCAACTCCTATGTGCCCAAGGCTCCCAGGGAACAAAAATCAAGACCTCTAGGAGAATCCCATCCACACCCCGTCCTCCCCACCCCACGCCCCCGCTCCCCCTGCCAGCAGCAGATGAATCCACCGAGATTTCTGGAGTCAAGGCTTCCCAGGAAACTCAAGAGAAGACAGTGAATTGCAGATCACAGACACTGTCATCTTCACACCATCCTCAAGGAGACCAAGGGAGGAAAAAAAGTCCCCTGGATAGGTGGGGAGATCAAGGTCCATGGGGCCGAAGGGTCTTGCCGGCTTGCATAGAGACTTGGAGGTGAGCTGGGTCTCAAACCCGCACCTGGGTCTCAAACCCCCACCGCTCAGTGTTCCTGTCTTGGCACCAGCTTCCTCCAACCGGAAGAGAGGCACATGACCAGTCAGCCTGCAGGCTGTCGGACAGAGAGGAATGATTACAAAAGAGGGTGTGTTCCAGGGGATTCTAACGAAGGACTTGAGGGTTTCTTGCACCCTCGGATCCTCCTCCTGATCATTCCAATTCTACCCCTTCCAAAAAGCTTCTAAGAGGTCCCCAGATCCCACACAGGAGCCGGGGTTGGAAAGATGAATCAGCCGGGGTTACACAAGGCTTTTCATGTTCCTAAATTTAAAACTGCAACGTGAACCTCGGGAAAACACTTAGAGGAAGAACTGGGGCCAAAGAAAAAGCTTCAGAGGCCTCCCCAGGCCCCCCGGAGTGCCACAGAGGGAGGCAGTTCCCAGGTGTGACCAGAGAGCGGCTCCTGAAGCCAACCATGCTGACAAGTGGGAGAATCACCTGCCCGCCCCCAGCCTTCTGCCCGCCTGCCCTACTCTGCTTCCTGACCCAGGAAGCGGGGGGCGTCGTCCCTGATTCCAGGGTGAAAAGACAGAGACAGAGACAGAAGAGCCTCTTTAGCAGGGCTTGAGGCAAATCCTAGTACCTCCTGCAGAAAGAGCAAGTTCGATTTCCCTACAAATCCTTCCACACCAATTAAGTTATTCCTCGATATGAAACATTCAGAGCCAGCATGAAGCCACACCTTACGAGGGTCTCACAGCTACTAGGTTGCATCCGCCCATACTGAATACACGTGTCACATGCAACACACACAGGTGCAGAAAGTACAGGTGTGCCCATGTGCACAGCAGGATCCATAGCTCTTAGACCCTATGGAGACATAAGGGCCCTAATACATGTGTGAACGCACAACCACATGCACTGAGGCCCGTTCTTCCTGGTTGTGGGATGGGCACACACACACCTGCATATACACATGATGTGATCCAATGTGTGAGAATAAGAGGAAGAAAGACCCTAAGACATGTGGACCACAGGGCCTTTGCACCACATTCACGCAACCAGGAACCTGGAAGAAGAGAAAGACTCAGAGGTGTCATGAGAAGTGAGGGGCAAGTAGTTTTAGAGGTGAGGTCAGGATCAAGGATGGAAGGGATCACAAGGTCAGGGGCAAAGTGCCAATCAAACGTTTGTGTCTTTCTTCCATCCATAAGACACTCCGGCTTCTAGCCCACCAAAGCCCAAAGTGGGTTCCCCTGGGCAAGGTCCATCTCACTGAGAAAGAGCAATCGCGGCCCCTGGTTCTTGGCACCACCAGCGTGCATCCCCCTCCCTCTCAGGCCCTCCAGGGGTGTCCGGCAGCTGCTCTGAGACTAGGCACCTGGTGGGGAGGAGACAAGCCAAGTCCTCTAGGAGGCGAGAGCTTTGCCTACAGAAATCAGTTTGAGGCCTCCATTGGATGTCCGTGTCCTCATCTGTCAAAGGGACAGTAAAATCTGGGCCACTGGGCAGTGAGGACTTGGATAAAATGAGGAAATTCAGGTACAGAGCTTGGCCAGGGTCAAATTGTGCTTACATGCACGATTAATATTCCTATCATTGTTACTATCACTACATAGGCTGGCTTTTGCTGTTCTTCGCTCAACAGGGGAAGGAGGGGAGAACCAGAAGGAATCAGTCCTCGTAGGTCCTACCACTCAAGGGAAACCAAGGCACAGAGAGGGGAAGGGGCAGGGCAGAGCTGGGGGGACACTTCCAGGTCCCTTGACCACCAGGGATCTACAGCAAGAGTGAACCTACAAGCCGAGCTGGGGAAGCTAATGCCTGTCAGTAATCTCCACATGGTGGCTTGAAGCTGCCATTTCCCAGGTGGGGAAACCGAGGCACGGGCCTCAAGGTCACCTGCCCGTGATGCCAGAACCAAGTCCAGGACAGGACTGCAGCCAGTGCTGGCAAGTCTAAAAAGTCCTAATCCAGCTAACTCTAAGGCCCCGTAGTCCCCCTAGTCACCTGCTTCCCCCGGGGGGACAGTGGCACTTTCTTTCCATTGCCTACATGGTGCCCGTCCCTTTGTCTTGAGGGGTTCGCTCCCTTCCCTTTTCTTTTTCCTCCCTTTCTTTCTTTTTTGCGCCCAAGTCAGAAGAATGAAGGAACAGCTCCCTGAATGGCATGTGGAAACAAAAGGGCTGCTGTCAGCCAGCCTGTGGCCACCCCACCACCCAGAGCTAGGGGATATGGAAATGAGCTGGTGTCGATGCAAATGAGGCTCATGGGTGATTTGCATGGAGCCAGCCGGGGTGGGGCTGAGGTGGAGCAGGTGGGGCCGGCTGCTGGGAATTCTTGGCAAGCTCCCCTGGGGGGCCTTTCTTCAAGGTACCTGGCTTCTCCAGGCCAGCCTCCCCTCTGGAAGTCCTGCCTGAATGCTCCAGCCTCTGCAGCATGAGATACCTGGACAGCTGTTGGGGTTTTGTCATTACTATTTATGTAAATAACATTAATTTTCTATTTGTTACCTCATGGTACAAACACACGGCTGGCTGAATTTTTTTTTTTATCATACTTAAAGGGTAATGTTGCTCTGGCTTAACAAAGTTTTCCTGTGTGACAAATGAGTGAGAAAGATTACCATGGTAAGTTGTCATGGATAGAAAATATACAGAGGTGTCCTGTTGGGGCCCTGGGCTAAGAGCCCCAGGAGCAGATTTTGATGTGGTTTGGGTAATGCTATGGTACAGGCAGTGGGATGAGAGTGTCAGGGCACCCCAGCAGTGCCAGGGTGGGATGGATAAGGGGTGGGCAGAGGAAGGAAGGGGCAGAAGGATGGGTGGATGAGTGGAAGGAAAGAAGGAAGGGAAAGAAGAAGGGATGGGGGGCAAGAGAGGAAGGCTGATATATGGATGGATACATGAAGGATGAATGGCTGAATGGATGGATGGGTGGATGGATAGATGATGGGTGGATGGATGAATTGATGGAAAGATGGGTGGATAAATGGAAGGAGAGAAGGAAGGAAAGAAGAAGGGATGAGGGGAAAAGAGGAAGGATGATATATGGATGGACAGATGATGGATGGATGGATAGATGGATGATGGATGGATGATAGATGGATGATAGATGGATGGATGGATAGGAGGATGAAATGATAGAAGGATGGGTGGGTGGAGGAAAAGAAGGAAGGAAAAAAGGAATAAAGGCAAGGAGGAAGGGGAAAGGGGAATGGAAGGTGTATTAGCTCAGACTGCTAAGACAAAATACCAGAGACTGTATGGCTTAAACAACAGAAATTTATTTTCTCACAGTTCTGGAAGCTAGAAGTCTAAGATAAAGGTTCCAACTGATTCAGTTTCCAATGAGCCCTCTCTTCTTGTTGCGTCCTTGCATGGCCATTCCTCTGTATGTGTACAGGGAAAGGGGCGGGGAGAGCTCTCTGGTGTCTCTTCATACAAGGATACAACACCTATTCAATCAGGACCTGCCTTTATTACCTCATTTAACCTTAATGATTCCTCTAGAGTCCCCATCTTCAAATACAGTCACACTGGGAGTTGTGACTTCAATACATGAATTTGGGAGGGGACACAAACATCCAGTCCACAGGTAGATGGGTGGATAGGTGGGTGGATGGGTAGACAATGAACCTAGCATCCTTCTCTTATTTCTTCATTCATTCAACAAGACTTTCTGAAGCATCTGCACAGAGGGCCAGGCTGGACACTGGAGCCAGGACAGGGAAGGAGGCAGGCATGGTCCCCACCATCACAAACTTTACAGAATATGTAGGTTATCCCTCAGCAGATGGCCTAGCAGAGAAGGGATTGACTTCAGAGTCAAACATTCTGCCTTCAGATCCAAACCAGGCACTTGGGCTATGACACCTTGCCACTCACAGTGTTCAGTGGAAAATGTACCCTCAGGAAGGTCATGCTTTCTCCCTGAGTCTGGCTGCCATTGCAGACTCAGAGAATGGCCCTGGACACAGTCCCTGTCTGGGCTTCCATTTCCTCCTCTGTAAAATGAGGAGCTGGACAACAACCAGCTCCTTCCAACTACCCAGATTTCTCTTCTTTTTTCATGTTCCCTTTACCTCTGGTGAACTCAACAGAAAATCTAGAAATTTTATTAGCCCACTGCATAACTTAGCTCAGAACCGTAATTCCATGGTTATGTCACAGCTATCAGCCAACACGAAATATGGCCCTCATCATGGCATCCACTGTCAAATATGGCCACCATCAAGGAGAGAAGAGTTATTTAATTTTAATTCTCTACCTTCCAGTGAGAGCCAGAGGCCCCTGTGATAAGATCGTGAAACAGCTCCCTTTGCCTACCTCCAGTGAGTGTCCCTGTGCTCACAGCCTACACACAGAGCTTCTCATTTAACATATGAACTCAAACTCTCCCTGCCAACACCCCAGAAAAGAGATCCGTTTATATCCTCATTGCCACATTTATATCCACATTGCCAGGTTTCTGTACCTCACTGGAAAATCAATTTTCCCCAACTTTCTGCAAGGTGAGCCATCTGAGAACATGGAAGCACTCACTGGTAAGGAACTCAGGCACCCTGAGATACGGTCCCAGGTCCGCAGCAGGCTACACATGGTCCCCACCCTAAGCACATGACCAACCTGCCATGCAGCCTGGCCAGTGCCATCCGTGTCAGACTCTGGGGCTCAGTTTTATTATCAGACCTTTGGAAGATCAACCAAGGCAACAGCAAACAAGTGCCACATACTAACCTAGAGTGGGGGTAGGCCCCCTTGACTGAACAGCACCTCACCTCTGATTCGGAGATTTCAATATTTATTTCTAAGAATGTAAACTCTGGTGCCTAAGATCGCGTCCTCTCTGCTATATTCTTGCTTTATCTGAAACCATCTCTCTAGAGTTGAGACAGAGAGAAAAACAATTTCTGAAGAACTCCCAACCCTTCTCAGCAACCCTAAGGGGTTGCTTCTCAGAGACCCCTAGGGGCCAAGTCGTTCCTTCGCCCTCCTGCAGTGGCTGAGGTGAACAGCAAAGGCTGGCAGAGGCCCAAGGAATGGACAAGCCCAGAAACAGGTGACAGCCCATTTGTTTGGCTCATGGTGGGCAAGAGGACCAGGGACAGATTCCTCTTACTGCTTCAGGCCAGGGAGAGTAGAGCCGGATGGAGCTGGGGAGAGGGCTGCTCCCTGTGTCTGTGTCTGCCCCTTGAGGTTTGGCCCCACCAGGATCCCCCACGGCTTATCAGCACCAAATTCTGAGAGTGATGGAGTCAGGAAGCTTCCCCAGTGGTCAGCAGGAGAAGAAATCTATACCTACATCACTGCTATTATCATAGTAACTCATCTGACGTTAACTGGGGTGTAGTAAGGCTTATTTTGGATTCAGACAGCTCTGGGTTCAAGCACAACTTTGCTACTTAATGACCCCGGGATTGCTTTGCTTCTCTGAACCTTAATTTTTTGTGTTCTGTGAAATGGGTATACAAGATCATTCCCATTGGTAAGATGAGTTAAGCAATCCCTGTGGGCCCAGAAAACATTGCTTCATATGCCCTTCCGAACAACCCCAACAGGTTGGTTCCCTTTCTGTTATTCCCATTTCAAGAGGAGGGGCCTGAGTGGTGGAGCAAGAAATAACACCTATGATTATCCAGCATGAGGCTGGGATTCGAACTTAGGTCAGTCTGAATCTGAGTCCCAGCTGGTTACACCCACCTGCCAACCACCCCCCTGAATCCCAGGCAAGGACACATAGCACGGGCCTTGGAGATGAGATCCAGGAGTCTTAGGATGGGGCTCTGCTGGGCAACTTTGGGCAGGTTCCTCGATGGCTCTGGGCCTCCTTGGTCCTACCTGTAAAATGGAGGAACGAGTTGCTCCTGGAGGTAGGATGTGAGGGTTAGACCAATCCACTCGGAAGCACCCAGCTCATGCCAGGCGAAGAGTGCCTTTCTTCCACCTCGCCCCACTGCCTGTAGCTCGCCACCAGCCCCTGCTGCTGACACCCCCACCCTGATTCCTTGGACCTCTCAATCAGCGTACAGCAAAGCCACTGCCAAAGCGACAGAGCCATATTCTGCCACTCACGTCCCAGAGTGCTCACGACGGGCATTAACTTGGCAGTCCTGGGGACAAATTATTCCTGCTTTACAGAGGGCAAGGAGGAACCACCGTGAGGGGACAGTACTTGCCACACAGCTAGTGAGCAGCTGGCCCAGGACGTGACCCTGGTCTGCCACCACACATGCCATGCGGCCTCCATGACTGGACAGTTGCCGACGTTCAAGTGACCCTCAGAGACCACATGCAGGTCCCCCTGCCAGGAACCTGAACTAGTTCTTAGAGACTGTTGCACCGAGAGCCCATTTTATGGCTTTGGAACCTGAGGCCTCTGGATGCTCAAATATGCTTACTGAGCTCCTTTACTGCATCAGGCTCTGGGAATCAGTGAGGTCAAAACACAGGAGGATCCTTTTTTTTTTTTTTTTAGATTTTATTTATTTCACAGAAAGAGACAGAGAAGGAGAGAGCACAAGCAGGGGGAGCAACACAGAGAGGGAGAGGGAGAGGCAGGCTCCCCACTGAGCAGGGGACCCAACTCCAGGCTCAATCTCAGCACCCTGGGATCATGACCTGAGCCGAAGGCAGGTGCTTAACCAACTGCCACCTGGATGCCTCCAGGAGGATCCTCATTTTCAAGGTCATATGGGGAGGGAGTTGGGCCAGTCCAGCTTCCAGCCAGGACCAACAGGGCTTGTGGGTGGCCAGAATCTAGCTGCTCCACACCCCATCTCATCCCCTGCCCCAGGTGTAGACAGACATGGTCCCATTTCCATGGTTCTTTCTTTGTCTCTGCCCCTGCCCAGCCCACTTGCCGTCAATCCCCCTGTCAGTGACGGGACAGCTGGACCATCTCCTGGCTCTGGACGTGCCCCATGGAGACAGTTACACTTCTGGGGGTAATTACTGCCCGGCCATCTCCACTGGCTTCTTCAAATGGATTTCCTGGTGATTTAAGGTCTTATTCATATTCTATCAATAAATGAAGTTCTCAGGCCCACATTTAGAGCGAGCAGTCCTGAGCATCTGGAAGGTGAAAAAAAAAAAAATCTCATCGCTAAACTGCAATGTCTTGTCGAATAGGATTCTGTGACTTACAGTTCTCTCCTCTTCGCTGCACTTGAATATTAAATGTTGTATTAATAGCTCACTCTTAATTATCCATGAGTAATGTACTACGGCTTGGAAATTAATGAAGGGAAGGACCCAAACGAGAATATTTCCCACTCCTCTGGGTGCCGCAGGGCTGATGGGAGGCAGGAGATTTGCATACGATTTGCATGAGATGCTCTGGGTTTGGTGGCCCTGGCTGGGAGGGTGGAAGGAAGACATGGGGGCTCAAATGTGGGAGTGGAGGGGCTGGGGTTGACCTGGCCATTTTCCAGCACTTTCCCGAGAGAGAACTCACCTCTCTCATTTCTACCTCCCAGCTGTTGCCCATACTCGGCCCCCTGACAGCAATGCCCACCTACCTACCTCTATAGGTAGAACAGAATCTATCACAACAGCTGCCATTTCAGGGCAATTTCACACTCAGACACATAAAAAAATGTGCTTACATACCTAGCACACATGTACAAATCCAGGTGTCCATGCACACTAATTTTCTCTCTCTCTCTCCCTCTCTCTCTCTCACCCAGACACACACACACACATACACACACTGCTTTTGAATTATTTCAGAAAACAACCTAGAGGTTCCTTAAAAAGTTAGACCTAGACCTACCATACAATCTAACAATTCCTCTCCTAGGAATACACCCAAGAGAAATGAGAACACAAGAACATACAAAATTGCTCGTAGAAGCATTATTCGTGACAATCAAAAGGTGAAAATGATCCAAATGTCCATCCACTAATGAATGGTAAGTAAATGTGGTGTGGGGGCGCCTGGGTGGCTCAGGTGGTTAAGCGTCTGCCTTCAGCTCAGATCATGATCCCAGGGTCCTGGGATGGAACCCCTCATCACATTGCACTCCCTGTTCAGCCGGGAGTCAGCTTCTCCCTCCCCTTCCCCCAGCTCTCTCTCACTGTTTCTCTCTCTCTCCAATAAATAAATAAAATCTTCAAAAAAAAAAAAGTGTGGTCTGTCCATGCAATGGAATATTTTTCGGCCATAAAAAAGAATGATGCACTGATCCACGTTACAACCTTGCACACTAGGCTGCTGCATGAAAGAAGGCAGTCACAGGAGACCACATAGTGTATGGCTTCATTTCTGTGAGGGGTCCAGAATCTGCAACTCTACAGAAACAAAGTAGATTGGAAGTTGCCAGAAACTGCGGTGGAGTTGGAGAAAGGATGAAGGACCTGGGGGCTAAGAGCTAAGGGTATAAGTTTTCTTCTCGAGATGATGAAAATGTTCAAAAATTCATGGTGGTGATGGCTGCAAGACTCTTGAATATATGGAAAACCATCGAACTGCACACTTCGGATGGGTGAATCATATGGTATGTGAACCCTATCTCAGTAAAGCAGTTACCAAAAAACACCCACATGTTATACACTGTCCCGTCTGGGACTTGGCATACGCTCTTCCCGCTGGTGGGAACACTGTTCCCCACGCCCCTACCTCTGAGCAAGGGCAGGCATTCTCCTGGGGACTGAGAAGCCGAGCATAGGGTGACGCATGTGGGGTCGGCAGAGAGCTGTCCTAGAGACCACAGGTGCCCCTGATGGGCTGGTTGGGTACGATCCAGGACCAGTGACTTCATGGCCCCGAGTGTCTTGTCGAAACCAAGCCTGTTCAGTAGATATAAGCCAGCAGAGCTGAGAGGAAGACACTTAATTCAGGCTCTGACCTCAACAGGGTGCCCAGCGAGTTGTGGTCATCAGGCCACCTCTTGTCATGATGCGGAGGTCAGAGGGTTGCTGGGAGTCTGAGCGAAGCAGGATACAGCCAGCCTAGCCCTGTGGGATGCCCAGAACAGGGGTGACGCTGGGGCCCAGTGGGGCAGGCAAGCCCTTGGCCAGGCCAGGGAAGGAATTTGTTGTTCCCCATCAACTGGAAGTGAAGGAAGGTGGTCCCCAATCTCCACAGGTGCAAGGGGGCCTTGGCCTACGGCCAGGCTGAGGGACCCACCGGCTGTGCAACCCCAGGGTAGGGGGGAAAGGATGCCGGAAGGGTCGGTCTGGGAGAAGGTCCCGTCAGAGCCATGCACTGGGAGGTTGGACCTGCAAAGCTCAGCAGACCTCCAGCCACGGCCCCACGGCAACCCCATGACCTTTAAGAACTGGGATTCGGTCACGTTCCTCCCGTGCTTAAACCCTCTGCTCACCTCTGACCACGGACTTTGAGACTGTGCCCTGGCCCTGGCTCCCCCTGCTCTTTCCCTCGTTCATGCCAAGCCAGCATCACCTCTGGCCTTCTCATTTCTCCCATCCCTTAAGCCTCAGCTCAGAGGTCAGCTCCCAGAGCCCCCACCTTTCCCTCCGCTCTGCTTTTCCCCACCCCCACCCTGTCCTCAGCTGCGATCGCCCCCAGTCTCGGTCTTAAACGAGCACTTGTCTGGGTGACCTGGATTTCACAGCTTCCCTTGTAGAACAGAAGCTTCGGGAGAGCAGAGACCAAGCCTGTCTGATCTGGCCTTGATTCCTCGGGGCTGAGCACAGTTCCTGGCATAGAGACGGTGCCCACTAACGATCGTCCGATAAATGTACAAGGCAGATGGCCTGGGTCCCAGCCCCGGGTCTGCCCCTCATTTGCTGGGGGGATGTTCGTTGAACAGATCACACCTTCTCTCTAGATGATAAGCCGATCCTTTTCAGACCAAGGATTCTTCTTGATCAAAACTGTAGGTGGTCCCCAGTATCTAAAGCAGCCAATCACAGAGCTGTTCAGGCTCGGAGTGGGTCGCTTCCCTACAAAATGTGGGGTTCCTCAGACCCCAGGGACTGGGTATGTCGACTGGGGATTCCCCACACTTGGAATTTTCCACTGCTGTGCTGACATCTATGTGGATTCTTATTGACATGACGTACAGCTAGCAAGTTATAAGATTAAAGAGCCAGTATGATGTCAACCACGTAAAGAGAAAAACAGAGGGCAAAATCTCCACAAGGAACTACAGCCAGATGTCAACCTTGACTGCTCTGATGGTGGAAATGGGGGGCAGGAGGGGCAGCTGTTCTGTTCCTTCATACTTTTATCATTTTTCAAATTTTCCACAATGAATAGTTCTTTGTTTGTCAGAGTGAAAAGTTACCTTTTTAACAAAATCCTAAAAACATCTGAGAATGGGGGGCTAGATAATTTCTCAGGGTTCCTCCAAGTCTGGAAAATGCAGTGAGGAACTTGAGCAGATGACAGGAGGGACTCAGGTCCTTTTGTAAATGAAGGAAGGAGGAGAGGCCAATGGGGGAGTTTCAGAGAGTATGGTAGACCAGCAGGGGTGGGGAGACTCGAACACCTAAGCCTTCACTGTTCCTTATTTGAGAACTCCAGACTCCTCTTTGTCTTGGTCACAGGCTTCTGGTCTCATTTACTCACTCACTCACCGAATTCACAATTACACAGCATCCCTCCATCTTAATGGTGTCATCTGTGAAACAGGGACACTTCGAAGGGCACCTGGGTGGCTCAGCCGGTTGAGCATCTGCCTTCAGCTCATGCCATGATCTTGGGGTCCTGGGATCAAGCCCCGTGTCCAACTCACTGTTCAATGGGGAGTCTGCTTCTCCTTCTGCCTCTTCCCCTCCCCACCCCCACTCTAGCTCTCTCTCTCTAATAGATAAATAAAATCTTAAAAAAAAAAAATAGGGACAGTTCTAGAATCCACTAAGATTCACTGTGAGAAATCACAGAAGCCCAAATAGAGGAATTTCCTAAGGCACCTGGCCCCGAATAGATTCAAAATCTATGCATTAAAATGAAGACAAAAAAGAGAGAGAGAGAGAGAGAGATGCCTTGCCCCACCACTACAGACAAACCCAGACAACATTTGGGGTTCATTTCCTCCAGAAGTTTTTCTTGGCACAGATTTAGAGAGAGAGATAAAATAATTTTTTTACAAAAATTGAGATTGCATTAGAATTCTATTTTGTGACTTGATTTTTATTTTCATGTCACGGCCTGAAAATGTTAATGTCAGTAAAGTTTCCTCGAAACCCTGATTTTTGTGGCTGAACTGTATTTCAGCCTTCAGCCGTATCTTAATTTATTGGGGCGATATTAGGAAAAATCAGTGAACAATAAGCAATCATTTAAAAAGGGCAGCCAAAGAAGTAACAGTGGTTGTTTTGGTGTTGGTCATTTCATTTGTTGTTATCTGCTCACTACAAATGTTGATAAATCTTTGTCTGCAAGGGACAAATGCTTTAGGATTTCCGAGGGACGGCCGCCTGGGCCGTTCAGTCGTTAAGCATCTGCCTTCCGCTCAAGTCATGATCTTGGGGTCCCGGGATCCATCCTTACTTCAGGCTCCCTGCTCAGGGGGCGTCTGCTTCTCTCTCTCCCTCTGCCTCTCCGCAGCCCCCCCCCATGCATGTTCCCGCTCACTCTCCTCTCTCAAATAAATAAATAACCTTAACAAAAAAAGGGGGGAGGGGTTTCCAAGGGAATTAATCCCCAAAGCCGAGATCATGGGGACAGTCATCTCAGGGGCTTTTTTCTTTAGAAAACTACCCCAAATTCCAAGAGTTGCGCCCTAACCCCATCACTGTATCCCTGCAGCAACTCTGTGAGTTGGGCACGATTTCCCCCATTTCCCAGATGAGGAAACTGAGGCCCACAAAACTGCATTGATCTCCCTTCTCATCTTAGTTACTTCCACGGAGAAGCACAATTTTAGCAAGCTGCCCTCCTGCTGGTTCTTCGTGAGGAAGTCTGTTTGCCCACACCACGGCCAACACTGGCTCTCACAATCTGGGTCAGTGAGTTAGTGCTGCGAGACAAGCCACCCCAAAAACTCACCCCCAAAACTGGCTTAAAACAGCAAGCATTTATGATTGCTACTGCGTCCACACAGATCAGCGAGGTGGGGCTCCTGCCAGTTGCGTATGCATCTTTGGGTGGCTCCCCTGATCGTGACGCAGTGCTGTCACGATGGGTGTCTGGGTGTCTGTTCCACCAGGATTCTCATCTTCCAGCGGGCCGGCCCAGGCTTGTTCCCATGGTGGCAGCAGGGTTCGGACGGAACAAGCTAATGCCGCCGCAGACTCTCCGAGGCCACAGGGTGGCACATCCGCCACCACTTACAGGCCAAAACAAGTCACATGACTGAACCTGGATTCCGGAAGTGGGAACCAAACGCCATCTTGATGGGAAGGACTAGGAAGCCATATTGCAAAGTGTACAGGGAGAGTAAGAGAATTGAGAAAATTTGTGTGATCACTGTGTCATCCTTTTAAATGATATTTAAACATTTTTTTACAATTTCATAACAACAACAACAAACACATCGTCATACGTATTTATGGGTGACCTACTACTGAGGTTACTCTCTTCCCCTTTCATCTGTTCATCGGCCCTTCCTCAGTGTGCTCGAGGTACCCAGACACTAGTGTCTACACCCGCCTCGGCCCACCCTCCCCTTGGAAGTCCTGCTCCTGCCCCTTCTGGAAGCCAGCCGTCAGCCCCACACATCAACTCCCCCTTCCCATAATGAATAGCTCAGGAGCCCGCAGGAGAGAGAGCCATGCCCGCCCACCGCCCGCACTCCCCCCTGGGCAAGCCCCGTGATGACACCATCCATCACTGCCACCCTCGATGGCTGGGCGCCCCAGGCCCGGCCAAGGAGGGGAGGAAACACTGCCCACAGCTCAGTGGAGCCCTTAATGATTACGTCAAGTGGCAAGCCATTTATTAGTCTCTTTAGCAGCCAAAGAAAATAAGGCCTGAGAAGCCGGCAAGCACATTGGGGGGACTGTGGTTTTATTTTTTATGAGTGCTTCAAGCCTCAGACACTGGGAGGGATGTGGGTGGGGGTAGGCCAACCTTGGAGCGGAGGGCCCCCTGTGGGCAGGAGTTCTGGGCTCCCAGCCTGCCTCTGGAGAGGGACCATGGGTACATAGTGGCCTGTCCAAGGTCAGACAGCCAGGTCTAGCCTGGGTCCTTCCACAGGGCAACTTGCTTCTCCCTTTGCCTCTGTGTTTTACGGTAAATGGCCTTGGACTCTTCTCTGGATTTTGGTGCATGGAAATTAGACCTTAGAAGGCACGGTGTGTGTGTGGGGCGGGGGGGGATATAGGGCGCTCTGGAGTGCATGAGAATTTCAGGGTGCTCGTCCCCCTCGTTGAACTCCCTGAGCCTCTGGGAGGCTCATCTGGGAAATGGACATGGTCAGGGTTCACTGATGTGTGATCTCTGCAGTCCCTCGAGGCCCTGGGGGCGGGGGCAGAGCGGGTGCTCCTGAGTGCAGGGTGCTGCACCAGCTTTCACATTTGTCTGTTACCCTCTTAAAATTTTTAGTAATTTTATCTTGGAACCTGTGTTTCGTAAGGGAAGTCTGATGGGACAGTGGGGGCATAGCATGCAGGTGGGCAGACAAGACAGGCAGAAAGAAAGAAAAGACTTTATACTTTAATACCTTTATGGGCACTATTGCTGCTTTTTGAACAAGGAGCCCTGCGGTTTTTATTTTTGTACTGAGCTCCACCAATCACTGGGTTCCTAGGAGGCTTCCTAAAGGGGCTTCCCACGCTGGTCAAGGACTCCATCTCCCCTTTCCATCCATCGTTCCTGACCTCCCTTAGAGCCCGAGAGCTGTTATCCCGGGTGACACCTCCTCCTGCCACCTTCCACCTCTTTCTTTTCCCTGCACATGCCCAGTCCCCTTCTTACTGCTCTTCTGGGTCATCTCCCTCACCACAGGGGGCCCCCACCTACCCCCACTAAAGTGGCAAGTCAGACCACAGGACTCCTTCTGTGGCTGCCCAAACTCCCAAACTGAGCCACAACCTCTCACTCTGGGCTTCAGACATTCCCCACCCGCCTCTGACTCATGTTTCTCCAGGTCCAGTTGCCCTTTATTCTCTATACCTTCTTACCAGCTCAAGTTTATTGAGCACATACTGTTCACCAGGCCCCATGCTAAGCACCCTACGTGGATTATCTGGGGGTCATCTTCACCTTCATCCCATGATGGAAGAACTATGAAGGTCTTCAGCTTACAGGTGAAGAAATGGAGGCACAGAGCAGTTCATTCCCTTGCTCAAGGTCACACAGCAAGTGGTAGAGCCTGGATTTGACCCTACAGGCCAGCTCTAGCGCCCACACCCTTAACCATCTCAGAACTCCTCCAGATCTTTGCACAAGCCAACCCTCCTCCAGGAATGCCCTCCTTGAGGGACCTAACTTGCCCTTAGTACTCCAAAAATCTTTGCCAAGTCGATGAGTGAGTGAATAATTGTGTCCCTTGTTGGCTGTGTGGCTTTGGGTCAATCGCTCCCCCTTTCTGGGTTTCCATGTCCTCTTGCATCCATAGGGAGTGAGCTCAGACAGTCCCTAAGCAAAGAGAGGCTAGGATTTACTGAGATTGGCTGCAGCTGCTGGGAGGGAGCAAGACAGAGGTAGCCGCCCCTGGGGACAAGATTATATCTGGGCCATGACTAAGCGTGCTGAGCCCTGTCCCATCTGTCTGTCCAAGTCTGTCACCGTCGGGAGGGGGTGGGGAGCCATGTCCCTGAGCTCCAGCTCCACGTAACACTTCCTCCCAAAAGGCTAAAGTTGACTGCACAGGCTACCTGCTTCTCCATTCAACTGTCCCACCCAGGACTGCAGCTCCTCTAGGACTCACACCCTTCCTTCCTAGGCAGGAAGAGCTAGGAGGAGCCCTGGGCTGATCCAAGCTCCCCTCGCTGTGACCTTGAGAAAATCCTTTGTGTAGCCATCAAGCAGATGTCCACTGTCCCACTAATCCTCCTATAACCAGTGCCAGGTTCTGGGCCAGACTCTGGGCCCATTATTTCCTTGAACTTGCCCCATAACCCTGTGACCTGGGGGCCCATGTTAGATCCATTTCACAGAGAGGGAGACCGGAACGTGGAGAAGGTCAGGACCAGCCCGGGATCACACAGAGGCTGTGGCTTGAACCACTGGGCTTCACTCCCTGCCTCGTGCCAGCACTGGGGGACACTGGCAGCCAATGGTCAAGCCAGTGCCTACCCTCAGGGGACGTCCATGAGAGAGTACAGACAAACATGTGACTCCTGTCACTCCTCACCAAGGCCAAAGGCCCCACCTGGCCCCACCTGGAGCCCAGCTGCTGGCAAAAGGAGACAAACATGTGACCATCTCCCCTCTCACCCACACTCAGCAAGCACTTGACTTCATCCCCCCCTTCAAGGTGAAAGCTGCATGACTTCAGCACAGTCTTCTTAACTCTCTAGGCTGCCTTTTTCTCATTCATCAATAGCCCTGGCCAAGGCAGTTAACCATGTGGCTTATTTGGCTGGAGCCTCAGAACTATCCATAGAGGTTGGAAGATGACTCCCATTACCCTGATGTGGAGACTGAGGTTCAGAGAAAGGGCAACTGGGGAACTAAGGTCAGGAAGTGCATCTGGAGTCAAACAGAGGATGTAGGTGTCCACAGGGCTAGGGTGCTGCCTGCCCAGACCGGAGGCGGGGCCAGCCAGGAGGAAGGGACTATAACCCTTTCCTGGCCATGCTCCTCCCTCTTTCTCCAGCCTCCCCCCTCCCCCACTCCTGAGGCCTCCAAACAAAGATGCCTTTATCCAGACCTTAGCCACATTCCTCAGTGACACATGAGGACAAAGGCGGGGGCCACCGGCAGCGACAGGAAAGCCCTGCCACCCCAAACCAGTTTACAGCCTTCCCACGCCCCGCCCCCACCAGCAGGGCCTCCCCGGGGCCTCCAGCCCAGCCCAGCCTGGGGGTGGGCTGGAGCTCTGGGAGGAAGCCTGTCAACCCTGCCTCTAGGCCCCTTTGGAGCTGGGTTCTTCCACCTGGTGAGGAGACAAGCCTCAGGCAGCCTGGGGCCTAGGCCCAGTCTCCACCTCTCCACGCCTCAGTTTCCTTGTCTGTAAAATGGGGATGGATGGCTGGGAAGACTCAGTGAGACAACACGTCTAGGGAAGGCGATGGTTGCTGTTGTCCTTACTATAGCTGGCTTCCCCATTTCCAGCCATTTTGAGCTGCCTTTGGTGCCTGAGAATGCCATTCTCAGCACTTTACACATGCTATTCCTTTCCCTTGACCCCAAACACTCCCACCCCTCATCTCCTTCTCCCCATCATCTCCTGCAGGTGTTTTGTCAAACACCCCCTCCTCCAGGCAGCCTACCCTGACAACCAATACCCCAGGCTGATCTCCCACATGCCCCGTGGGTCCCCATCACAGCTCCCAACACCCCGAATTATCAGAGCCTCCTGACCTGCTATCACTCCCACTAGGCTCAGAGCCCCTCAGGGCAAGTCCACAGCTGTGCCTGTGGGGCAAGTGGGTAGATGGGTGGGGGGGGGGGAGGTGAAGTAACAGACGAGTACAAGGCCCTGCTACACCCAGAAAGGAAGGAAGGAAAAAGGCAGGCTGAGGCCCCTGGGAGGGGAGGGAAGGGCACCGCCAAGTGTCTTTCCAGCCCAACAGAGGGTTGGGGGTCTCTGAAGCTACAGCTGGCCCCCTAATCCCACCCCATCCCCATTTTTTGCCTCACCAAAAATACGGAGACTGAGGCTACAAGGTTTCCATGAATATAAGAAGTACAAGAACCTCTCCTCCTCCCCCACCCCACCCCAGCCCCGCTCCCCTCAAGGAGAATGAGCCCCTCCTGACAGCCAGAGCCCTCCAACCAAATCCATACAATTTGGTGCCCAGGCATTGCTCATGAACCACTTATCACATTTCTGTGTTCATTCCCAGAGCACCTACTGTGTCCCAGGCAAGACTGAAAGCACATAGAGAGTCGCGGTGTCCCCAGGAATTCACAACCTGGACACCCAATATGAGAGAGGGCCTTTGAGATGATCCGACAAGACCAGAGAGGGGCAGATACTGGCCTGAGGTCTCACAGCAGAGTAGGGCAAAGTGAGAATCAGGACCCACGGTTCTAGACTCCTAGCTCATTGTGCCCCCTTCTCTACAATGCAGGTCCAGGTGGGAAGGGAGGCCACGGGGCAGAGACCAAGAGAAATGGGGATTGGGGGAAAAGGAGGAAGGAAGAGAGGTTCCCAGCACCTAGTGCATGCCAGGCCGATGCCAGGCATATCTCTCTCATCCAGGATGTCAGGAAACCTCCCAGCCCCCCTTTGAGGCTGGTTTGATCATCCCCACCAAGTAGATAAGGAAGCTGAGGCACAGGCAGGAGGGGTGGCCCTGGGATTCAAGCCCGAGTCTATTGAACTGCAGAGCCTGGCCTTCTCACAACAGAGGTTGCCTGTGGGTTCATTCCTAAAGACCAGAACCGAAGGTGCTAGAATGCAAGAGGTTGGCTCCAGTGTTTCACAACAGCAGTTAAGGGAAGGGAGAGATGGCCCTCCAAGTGCTGCGACGCACCCCCCCTCCTCGCCCCTGTGTGTCTTCACATGGGACACAGGCCTGGGTGAGTCTAGAGTCGCCTCTCGCAGGAATCACGGCTGTCCTCCTCGGGGTCCCCAGAGTGACCACAGGGCCACCACCAGCTCCAGCCCCAGACCATCTTCAGCCTGACTCAGCTCTGATGGGCGGCTCCGAGGAGCCCGCTGGCCATTCAGCTGGACATAAAGGCTGCGTCTAAAAACAAACAAACGACTTCCGGGGCAGAGGGCAGGGAAGTGGTTCCAGCAGGGTGTTTGGGCAGCACGTCGGCCATTCAATCAGACTCGCTGGGCTGTGAGGGGAACGGCAGAGAATCAATCATGGGCCGTGTGTGTTTGCAGAAGGACGTGTGTGGCTGTGACAGCAGCGGGAGCCCCAGGGGAGGCCCCCTGGGGACACGTGTCCACCACCTGGGCTCCCGCCCCTGCTGAGCCCCAGAAGGAACTGCTGAAATACGGAATCCCAGGCCCTGGGCCCCGTCCCCACAGCCAAATTGCCGAAGTTGGGATCCAAGACTCTGTAGCTTCTTTGAGTCCCCCAGACACTTCTGGGGAGCCTCCAGGCTCGGGGACAGCAAGCAAGGTCCTAAGGGTGGAATGCAGAGGAAGGGGGTGTTTAGAGGGGACGGGGTGGGGGGTCCATCCACAGGAAGAACCAGGGACCTTTGTCTTCAGGAGACCTGACTGTGTGCATGCTTCCAGACCATCCTGCTCTCACCCAGAAGGCACCGCCCCTCCACAAACACAGTCCACCAGCTTCTCTCTTCTCCGTCCCTGAGTCTGCCACTAACACATAGTAGGTGCTCAATAAACACCTGTGAAATAAATGAATGAAACCTGTCTTGGTTTTTCTCTGTCCTTTTTTCTGTCTCTCTATCTCTTCTCATGTTCCCCTCTCTTTCCACCTCCCTCTCTGCCTCCAGCATGGCATTGGGCACCTAGCAGGGGCTCAGTGAATATTTGTCAGGTGCATACAAGTGTGATGCTCTTCCTTGGCTTTCTCTCTTGCCCCTGTGCCTGTCTGTCCCTCTCATTCTGTCTCCCCATCCATTCTCGCTTCTCGGCGTCCCTGCATACCCACCCACACCCACCGCAGATCCACCTGCAGTTGCTGGAACCACGCACCCTCCAGTCAGGTTCAGGGACGCTCTACAAGTTCAGAAAGAAACAATGGGGATGCAGCAGGAGAAGCTGCCCCATCCCTGCCCGCACCCCTCCCCCAAAGCCATAAGCACGCTGCCCACTCCTCAGGCTTCTGGGCTTCCATCTTGCATGTCTTTATTCCAAGCAAGCCCTCCTTCCTGGACCCGGTGATGGCAGTCCTGTTCTACAGCCCCAATGCCTGCCTCTGCGCAGGGGCTGCAAATAGAAAACCATGGAACCAAACCACTCAACACACAGATGGGGAGATAAAGCAGGGAAGCCTGCACTGCCCAGGGTCACCCAGAAAGCCTATGGCAGCCATTAGGACCTAGGGCTTGGGGTGTTTTTATCTCCCAAAGGGCAGCTTAGAACCCTAGTGCTGGCAGAGGGGACCCATTTTATCCAAGTCCACCGCACCTCCCCCCCACCACCATTTATTTATAGCTAAGGACACTGAGCCCCAGAAAGATTAGGTGACCTGCCTGGGGTCACATGAGGATCACAATTCAGGTTTTATGACACAACCCTGACATCCCAGATGGCTCAGGAGGTGTTGGGATTATAGGCAAGGAACAACTGGTCAATCAAGAGTTAAGTCCTTAATATCCTGGCCTCGTGTCATAAGTGATTTTAACTGAACTTCGTTAAAATGAGTCAAGGTCAACTTAACTAACCATA
This sequence comes from Martes martes, assembly GCF_963455335.1. Lineage (NCBI taxonomy): Eukaryota > Metazoa > Chordata > Mammalia > Carnivora > Mustelidae > Martes > Martes martes. Next base: position 72,188,335 of record NC_137901.1, on the reverse strand, counting down.
TCCCTCCCCACCCCCCACCCCCACAATGAGGCAGGTTATATACAATAAGCACATCCCCCAGCCCCATCAGCTCTCTGGCAATTCAAAAAGAAATAAGAGATCTGGCATTTTTTTTCATCTCTACCAAAGTTGAACCTACATGCACAAAAAGGCATACATTGTAAGTCTACAGCTCAAAAAAGCTTCACCAAGTGCACATACCCATATAACCAACTCCCAGAAGTCCCCTCTCCTACCCCGTCCTAGTCACTGTCCCCCAGGGGAACTGCTATCTTGACTTACCTAACCAGAGATCACTCCCACCTACTCTGCACATTGTATACAAATAGAATCATAGAGTATGCTCCCTGCTATGCGAAACTTATAAGACATCTATGATTCATCCCCCTTGTGTGTTGTGGTAGTCCATTCGTAACCCTTGCTGGGTATTATTCCACTGGTGACTATACCACAATGCAACCATTTTTCTCTTGATAATGTATCACTTAGCTCTGGTTGGGTAACAAAATTCCCCAAAGCTTGGTGCCTTAAAACAACTATTTACTTAGCACCGCCTTCTGCTGGTAGATTTGGACTGGGATCTGCTAGCTGGTTCTTCTGGGCTGCACTGGGCTGGGCTGGGCTGATCTCTGCTGGGCTCACACATGTGTCGGCATCTGTGGCTGGGGCTGGCTGGTCTAGGAAGACGTCAGCTAGGAAAGCCCGCCCATCGCCCATCTGCCAGCCAGCCAGCCTGGACTCTTCACACGGTGACTACAGACTTCCAAGAGAGCAGGGGGGAAGTGTGTAAGACCTCTGGAAGTCCTAGAACTAGCACGCGTCACTTCTGCCGTGTTCTATTGGCCATGCCAATTAAAGACCAGCCCAGATTCAAAGGGAAAAGAAACAGACTCTGCTTCTTCATCAGATGGGCTCTAAAGGATTGTGGCTGTTTTTGCAATCTACCAGGACAGGCATCTGGTAGTTTCCAGTTTCAGCCAAGATGAATAATTCTGCTGTGAACATTCTATTTTTTTTTTTAAGATTTTATTTATTTACTTGAGAGACAGAGACAGAAACAGAGATAGTGAGAGAGCACTAATAGGGAGGAAAGGGAGAGGTGGCTGGGTTCTAAGGAATGCTTTCACTCAGCCTACATTGGCCCCATAGGGGCCCAACTGTTTGTCAGGATGAATAGAAACTGCTAGAATATTTGTTATCTTAAGGAAATCCCCCAAAGGGGCATGTGTACCTTCGGAAGACCCTCCTACCTCTAGACAAGCTCCAGCTTCACACAGGAAGTGCCCTAGTTGCTTAAAGAGTGTTCCCCCTCCTAAAAAAATTCCTATCCATCAAAAACTGAGGCATGTGACTTTATCTGGAAAGAGGGTCTTTGCAGATGCCACCAAGTTAAGATGAGGTCATACTGGCCAGAGCGGGCCCTTATTTGGTGGCCGGTGTCTTTCGAAGGGAATGGAGGGGAGATTTGGATACAGAGACAGAGATACGCTGGGGGAACTCCTGCCTCGTAACTACAGAGATAGAGTTGGAGGGATGTGTCTATAAGCCAAGGAACGCCAAGAATTGCTGGCAAGCCCCAGAAGCTGGAGGACGTGAAGACGGATTCCCCCTCTGAATCTTCAGCAGGAGCATACCCCAGCTGACACCTCGATTTCAGATTTCTAGCCTCCAGAACCTCGGGAGACTAAATCTCTGTAGTTTTGTGTCCCTGAGTTACATGTCCATTTCGGCAACCCTGAGAAACCAGGCTGCCCTTCTACCACCTTCCTGCTCCCTGATCTGGTCCAGAGCAGTGAGAGCAAAGGACAAGTTCCTCTCTGCCCTTCGCACTTGACCTTTTCATGCTGTTTGGTCTCCGGGGTCACACGTGTAAGCACGTTACTCAGAAGATTTATCCCAAAGCACGCACAGGGTGCGGGCCCCATGCAAACACTTGCCACTGGTTTGCCATGATTTACTCTAACGGAGAGGGCCTCAGCCAACAAGCCTCTCTCATATATCAAAAAGGAAATCCTGAAGACATCCCTATAAACGCAGCAGGGAGGAGAACCTGCCGCCACCATAAACTTCCACGACATGGTGGCGTCAGATGGACCATCTGCTTCTCTCCCCCGTCCAGATGCGCTCAGTGGCTCTCTCCCGCCTAATGGTTCACTTCTGCGACTCTGTGCACACCCCAGACACCCCCCTTCCCCCTCTTCTCGCTGCAGCATTGGCAGCAGGGCAGCCTACAGGAGGAGCACATCCAGGCATGGAGGGGACCTGGATTACAGAACAGAGCCATGTTCAAACCTTAACCATGCCACTGCTGACTCCTGGGCTCATTCTGTGCCTCCTCTGAGTTCTAACTGCCTTGACTGTCAGATCAGAGAGCTTCCCGGCTCACAGAGTTGCAGGAAAACAAACAAGAAAACATCCTGCCTGACTTAATGCATGATACTCCCTCCTCTCCCTACTGCTCTGTGGTCTTACCAGGACTCCTGGTTGTGAGTGACAGAAACCCAACTCATAGTAGCTCAAGCAATGAGCAAACAAGAACCATCATTTGGGCTCTCTCATACCTGAAAAATTCTTGAAGTGACACCTTCAGGTATGGCTGGATCCAGGAGCTTAACAATGCCAACAAGAAGCTGCTTATGTCTTTCAAGTCAACTTTCTACTTGCTTGACTTTTTTCTCAGGCAGGCTCTCCCCTCTGTATGGCTCAGCAATTCCACCAGAAGAGAGAGCTCTCCAGTAGACCCTGGACTCACCTGAAGCAGCTCTGGTTAGCCACAAGGAGAGCAGGAGGTGGGAACAAATGCACAGACTTGTGTAACAGGATACTTATGAGATATGAGCCATTGCTTTTATCACCCTACTCTGTCTTTGTTCACCGACAGCTTCCCAGTTACTAGGTAGGGTTCCCACTGCCCTCCATGAGATACTCTCCTTTCTCCCAACCCCTATCTCTGTGCCCCCAGCCCAGGAACTGCCCTCTCTCCCAGGGTGGCAACATCTGTGACTTATAACAGTATTCCATGTTGCCAATCATATTCTAAATTTTGTGCCCTGAGCCCTTCAAGACTTAGACTTTTGAGGTTCAAAAGCTAGATTCCAATGCCATAGAATAAACCTTTGAAATCCAAAAACCACAAATTTGATGCTTTCTTATTCTTCTTTTGCTGGTACAACCACTCTTAAGGCAGAAATACAGAATACTCCCTATGCCACCTAAAATGGAGGAAGGATGGGGAAGTAGGGGACATGAGTTCACTGCTCAAAGCATCATTCTGACCCTCTCAGAGCACGCTTCCCATGCACAGCTGGGACTCATCCTGAGCCAAACAGCAGCCCTGCCAAATCTTCCTGGGGAGAAGACCCCACCCCACCCCTTGTCTGGGTCCTTCTGCCCTCCAGCTGGCTAAAATACCCTTCTTCCAGAGTGCCTTCCTTGGTTTATCTAAATGAGAATTGATCTCATTTTTTCCTTCTTCTCCAAGCTTTAGGCAACCTGGCCTTGAGAATTAATATTACAGCACAGGATAATATGCTATATGAGATCTGAGCAGATCTCACCTCTCCTAAAAGACCATCAGCTATTTACCAGTGAGGACCTCTTTTATGCTCCTTTGTGTCCCTGATGCCTGGCACATGGTAGACAGAAGGGGGTGACTCCCTATTTCCTCCCCGAGCCACTGAGTGAAAGTGAAAGACCCCAGAAGGCAATTTAGGGAAGGGCACCAAACCATTAGAACTATGCCAAGAAACAATGGCCTACCTTGTTAGGTAATGAGCTCCCTGTCACTGGAGGTAGACAAACAGAGGCAGTTTGGCAGAGAAAGGCAGTTGGTTACCTGGAATCTGAGCACCAGGAGAATTAGACTTTTGCTCATCATTTCGTTGTCTGTGTTTAACACAATTCATGGCTCCTAAAAGAATTTAAAAATACTCTTAGCCAGCATCCAAACTCCTTTCTGTGCTCTCTGGGTTCTGCTGATCTGAGCCCCCACCTTCCTCTCCAAACCCCTCTCTTCCCACTCCTCACTTGCCTCCAGCTACTCTGGCCTCCTTTCCCTTCCCACCTCAGGGCCTTTGTACATGCTGCTCTCCCTGCCTGGAACGTACTTCCTGCAGACCTTGGTGGGGCCAGTTCTATAGGCCAGATGCTATAGTCCCTTCTCAAGGAAACTTTCCCTTACTGCCTCATTAAAGAATTCCTTTCCCCTCCCTGACTCTCTCTCCCCACCATTAACCTGCTTTGTTTCTCTTTTTTGTGCTTGCCACCAACCGCAATAATCCTGTTTGTTTATCCACTGTCTCTCCAACTCAAATGGAAGCTTGTTCACCACTAAATCTCAGAGCTTAGCCCAGTTGCCCTGCCCATAGGAGCCGCTCAGTAAGTATTTGCAGAATGAGGTGTGGTTTTTAGGATAGGATTAGATGCTATAAGAGGCAAGCCCCCGGGGCAGTGGCTTGACACCGTGATTGTGTTTTATTCTGAAGGCCACGTGGTGTTCTCCACTGGTAGGCAGCCCTCCAATGACCCAGGCTCCTTCCATTGTATGGCTCTGCCCTCCTCTAGGACATCAGAGTCTCCTGCCTTCAGGAAGAGAGAGAGAGCAAGGGGTTTGGGGGGGTCAGGGAGGTTGTGGATCAGGCCTAAATAATGGCTTATGTTGCTTCTGCCCACATTCTGTTAGCCAGAATTCAGTCACAGGGAAACAGGTTTAATGAACAGCCAGCCACAGGGATGAGTGATGAATGAATGAATAAATGAATGAATGAACGAATACATGAAAAAAAAAGATCTTTTACATATCTCGCAGTTCAAGACCCGTTATAAAATCCCAACTCCTGCAGATCCAAGAAATCTGATGTCAGTTGCTGTGTGTCCTGGTTTCTTCATCCCCGTCGCCAGGATAACAGAAAACAAGGGCTCAGGGCCCCACATGTGCAGCCCTGGGAGCAGGCAGGCAGGGCAGTCAGGCTGCTGGCTCCAGGTAAAACCAGCCCAGGGGTGGTCTGGGCTTTCTTGAGAGGTGCCTGCCTGTGCAGGGGGCAGCTCTCACCCCTTCAGAGCAAAGGAGAATTGAATCTATTTGCTCGGGATGACATCATACTGGCTGGACTAGGAGACAGCAGCCTTGGGGGAGTGGGGGGCAGCCTTCAAAGGATGTCCATAGGCATCAGGAAGTATTTGTGGAATGCCTTCTTTGGGCCACTGACTTTCTGCTGGGGTTAGTACAGGGAAGTGCCTAGAGCCGCACCTGGCATACCATAAGTGCTAAATATGTGCTTGCTAGCATTGCCCTTCTCTCCCTTTGCGATGACTCCATGCATTCACTCACCCACCTAATGTCTAGGGCCCGTTCCTGCCCTTCCCTGGGTTCTCGAGAAGTGGCAATGAACAAGAAAGACAGGGCTTGCAAGAATTATAATAGATGTCAGCCCACCCTTCACGGAGCTTCTAGTCTGGAGGGAGACAGTACTCGGGAATGGCACGGCGGGGGAGGGAATACTGCAAAGAAGCAGGTGCCGGGACTACGAGTGAGCCCCAGAAGCTGGCCCAGCATGTGGAGGGGAAAGGTCAGGAAGATGCCTTCTAGCTCACCCTCTCTGATCGCACTCTCACATGCTCATTTTGTGCTGGGGGACACCACCAGTGGGGACATTCCCTAGACAGACTCTTCCTCCCAGCCTGAAGCCAGGAGATCCAGCCTTGGCCAGTGCCTATGGTCTGATCCTTCCCTACCAACCTGATGCTGCTGCAGCCATTGTGAAAGGGGGGACCCACCGAGTGGGGAGAACTCAGCCCCCAGGAAGGTTCAGGGGCTGCGGGGGATGGGTGGAGTGGGAGGGTGATGGCTGGACCCCGTGCTCCCTGTCTCTGGATCACAAGGTGGAGCTGTCCACCGGAGGAAGGGTCCTATAGCCCCCAGATCTTTCACCCCAATAGCTGCTTATCGGATTGAAAGACAGCCAGCTGTATGTTCAACTGTGAAGGGCAAGAGCCAGCTAAGTGGACACGTACAAAATTCTAGCAAAAGACTACCAATGACTTTGCCTAAACACAGCCTACTGGAGGCTTTAATAATACAGTTGAGCTTTCTGGGGACAACAGCCTCACCTCTTTAGAACATAGGGACTTGCTGCTCAATGTTCACACATTTGAATTTCATAGCACACATTCAGATAGATAGGGCAGGAATTCGGGGGGTCACAGGGAGCCCTGTCCTCAGCATGGGCTGGACCACAGCTTGAGAATGGGGCTGCCCACAGCCCAGAGATCCCTGTGAGGAGCCGGGATTGGGACCAGCTGGCCACCAGCTCCTGGAAAAGCACCCCCAGGGAGAAGGCTACCAGATCTGGAGGTCCTGAGCACCCCCAATCCCCTCCCCCACCACCACCAGGAACAAAGGCCAGCCATCCTCTCCCTCCTGTCTGCATCCAGCCTGGGGAGCTGGAGAAATGGGGGAAGGGAGCACGGACAGGGGGAGTGTGGCGAAGCCTGTGTGCCTTCCTCAGGAGGCCAAGGGCACCCGGGACGTGGAAATTAAAAAGGAGGAGGGGAGGCCCAGCATATTAACCTCTTTAATCTTTCATTTCTGACACAGATTGTGGTCCCTCATTTCAAAGAATTTCAAGCTAATGTCTGGAGGGCAGAAAAATCTATTTCCCAATACGCGGCTCCAGCTTTTTTACCAATCGACTGCCCTTCCTGGTACAATCAGCCAAGAATTGATTTTTTTCCCTTTTTTTTCTTTCTCTCTCTCTCTTTCTCTCTCACTCACTCTCTCTCTCTTTTTAATGCTAGAGCATCATCCAAAAATCTATCAATACAAACAACATCTTTGGAGAAAATACGAGGCTGCTTCTTAATTAACCCCAAAGCTGCTGGCCAGAGACTGTGGGGTCACTTCTGGAAGGCTCAGCCTGGGGACCCATTTGTGTCCCTCCTCAGAATGTTAGTCCCTATCTGGAATTCTTAGAATCCCTGTGTTAGAACCCTCTAGCACGAGGACCACAGGAGGCTACTTAAATGTAAATTAAGTTTCATTAGATGAAATTTTAAAAGTCAGTTACTCTATCAAACAGGCCACATGCAAGGGCTGGGGAGCCACATGTGGCTTGTGGCTACCATCCTGGATAGTGGCAGGCCTCCAGAACTCCGCCATCAAAGAAAGTTTTGCTTTAGAAAAGAGAAAGCAGCAGCCAAGGGTCGGATGTGAGCAAATGGGCATTTCACTAAAGCTCGATTTACAAAAAGAGGCAGCAGGTTGAATCTGGCCCACGGGCCGTAATCTGCTAACTCCAGCTTTAGTGGCTTCTCCAGAGAATGTAAGGATCACAGAAGGTTAGAAATAGTAGTGGTGGGGCGCCTGGGTGGCTCAGTGGGTTAAGCCTCTGCCTTCGGCTCAGGCCATGATCTCAGGGTCCTGGGATCAAGCCCCACATCGGGCTCTCCGTTCAGCAGGGAGCCTACTTCCCCCCACTCTCTGCCAGCCTCTCTGCCCACTTATGACTTCTGTCAAATAAATAAATAAATAAAATATTTTTTCAAAAAAGAAATAAAGAAATAATAGTGGTTAGGACAACTGGAAGGGGCCTATAGAAACGTGTCCTATCTTGGTTCTGGTGCTGGGTAGAGGGGGTAACGTGCTGTTTGCCTTTTACCGTATCCAAATTGTCTCGCAATTCAAAAAATCTTTAGAATGTTGGACTATCTTAGGGAGCCAGAATGTCTTGGAATGTCAGAATCCTACAGGATTCCCGAGCAGCCTTACCCCCATGGGACACCACTGGAGTCTCAGAGGCCGCCAAGCAGGGGAAGGCACAACCCCCTTTACCCAGACCTGCTTTATTCATAAGGGTTCTGGGGGCTAAGAAACAACTAAGAACAATAGCAACTGGAAGGTCCCCTCGGTATGTCTGTGGCTTTTAGGCACATGAGAGTCCCTAAGAAAAGCAGATACAAGGTAAGGACTTGGAGCCAGAACCCTAGCAGGGGGTGGGAGTGGATTGGGGCTGAGCCTGGAGGTCTCCGAGGCTCCAGTTCCCACCCCAGCCACGGTGACTCTCATCTTCCATTTTTTTGCATATTGGGTTTCCAAGTAGGAATTCACCCATGGAAAACTCCAGAACTCTAGCTCAAACCCCTGGCCTTTAGTGCTGGCATCAGACTGTTTTAGCCCAAAGCAAGCAGCAGAGCAGAGTGGGGAGCCTGGGGGGCTCAGTCAGTTAAGCATCTGCCTTCAGCTCGGGTCATGATCCTGGGGTCCCAGGGTCGAGCTCTGTACCAGGGTCTCTCTTTAGTGGGAAGTCTGCTTCTCCCTCTCACTCTCCCTTGGTGCTCTCTCTCTCTCTCGTTCACTCACTCTCTCTCTCACTCAAATAAATAAGTAAAAATCTTTTAAAAATAAATAAATAAATAAAAGCACACACTCGAGCCAAAAGGCAAAGTTCAGATCCTAGTTTTAGCTATGTGACTCTGGGGAAGTCACTTCCCCTCTCTGTGCCTCAGTTTCCTTCTCTGTTTAAAATGGGGTTAAAGACAGCACCCCACTCGCGGGTTGTTATGAGAATAAAAGGCATTCATGCTTGAAAAGCACTTTGAACCCGATGCACGTGCTCAGCATCTCGTGTTCACTAAAGAAAAGGACTTTAGAGTCTGCCCAGGACCACCCCCTCATTCATTCCTCCAGCAATCTTTACAGAGGGAACTGCCAGGCTTTGGCAAAGGGGACAGACTGGCTAAAGTACGACAAACGTCCCTCTTTCCTTACCCCCAGTTTCCTCCATTTCTCACATTCTAGCTGCCCCATCTCCAGGGCCCCCCAGCCAGTCCCCTTGTTTGGACACCCAGGCCTCAGTCCAGGAAAGCGCTCTTCTCCAGAAGCAACTACTGTCTGATGGCCCCAGAGTGAGCTGGACGGAGAGAGGCTGCTCTGTCCCAGAGCTGGATCTGGCTGCCCTCGGCATCCCACTGCACGTGGCCCAGACTCCCTCTCCCAGGATCCTGCTCCCTATTACCCCACAGCTGAAGAAGGTTCCGCTCTGGGCACACAGGTAGCCTAAGGCTCTGTCCCTGCGGACATTCGCCTGCCCATCCCTCCTGGCAGCCTCCTGTCTCTGAGGAGCCCTCACCCACAGTCACTCACTTGACATCTCTAGGATACCTACCATGTGACAGGTTGGGTCTCTGAGGGCACAGGGAAGACAAGAAACACAGTCTGCTCTCATGGACTTCGTTTCTAGTTGGATTTCAACAAACAAGTAAAGATCATTGCACTTGGAGGTCAGTTCAAAGAAGAAAATAGCTGGACAGCGTGGGAGCAGGTGTGGTTAGGGAGGGCTCCCTGGAGGACGTGACCATTACACAGAAACCTCTCAGCTACACGATCTCAGGCAAGGCCTCAGTTCTCTTACTGAAAAACGCAGAGGCTAACGCATCTGCCAGGGGCTTAGAGTCAGGGTCAGAGCGAGGGTGTAAAAGGCTTAGCGCAGTGCCTGCCACGTAGCGAGTACTCAGCCAACATTAGCCAAGACAGAAAATCCGTCACCCCTGACGCCAGGCAAGGCCTAATTATAGACGCCCAAAGGTCTCTTTTCAGCTCCTTGTGACTCGGGACAAGGGCCAAGGAAGCTTGGGCTGCCTGAGCAAGGAAGGTTCTCCCTATGGTCATAAGGTCTCTGCCAGCAAGCCGGCCCACTCCCCGTCTGCTCCTGGCTCTGCAGGACCTGACCAACCCGGAGACGGCACCAGAGCACGGGACAAGGAGTCAGGTGGGCCTCACCTATGAGGAGTGGCGGGGGGGCGGGGGGTGCCTCAGTTTCCCCATCCGCTAAGTGGAGATACCAGTGGAACTTGCCTCCTGGAGCTGTATGGGGCTTCAGAGAAGGGCCTCAGTCCTTAGTACTTAGGCAGGGCTCTGTTTAACCTCTACAGTGTACAAGTACACACATAAATGTGAAATCAGTTTTAATCTAGGTAAATTCTCCCAGGGGCTTTCTTTTCTTTTTTTCAGCAAATAGATGCAGAGTCCCTTGCTGTGTCTGGCTCCGTGTTAAGTGCTGGGTATACAAAGATGCCCATGACAGCCACCCAAGATCTTACAGAGCCAATGAAGAGGATCCGTGAGGTTGCAGGGGCATGTTTAACCTGCTCCCAGAACAAACTAGAGGTTCTAGAAGGAACACCCGCTCTTCTTTGTTCTTCCGCGGGTTTGTTTATTCACCATTATAGGAGCCGGGCCTTGTCCAACATGCCGTGGCGCCTGAGATCTGCTGGGCGGGAGGCGGAGGGACTCTTTCTCCAGCCCCAGATGTGGGATGCTCTGCCTTGACCCTGGCCTCCAAGATGACTGTTTTCACAGTCAAGTTCTGTGTTCGAGTTCCAGTTCTGCTCTTCCTCTGCCCTCCTGTGGTACCTGGGACAGGCAGTGTCGCCGGGCTGTCACTTGGTGCCCTCATCTGTGAGACGGGTTATGGTCACAGTAACAGCGCTCTGTCAGGGCTGTTTAGGGCGGTGTCGTCGCAAAGGTGCTCTGCATCTATCTAGTGGACGATGATGATTCCAGCCCCGACACAGCCCTGGGTTCAAGAAAGAGGGACACCCTCCTGCATACCCCCAGCTCCAACCCACTGGCTGACTTTGGGGAGGACGATCCTACTCTGGGGTCATTTCCAGGCCACTTTCTGGAAATGAGGGTTCTGAGCTACGTAGAGGTGATCACCTTAGATTTTTCCTTTCTTCCCATTATCATAGAATTATTGCTGGGAAGAGGTTGATCAGGCAAAGACTACATTTCCCAGCACCCCTTGCATCTGGGCGGGGTCATGTGACACTCTGACCAATGGGTTATGAGAGGAAGTGGTGCCCATCGCTTCAGGACCCATGTGGTTAACAAGGGCATGTGTGTCCTCATCCGTTGTTTCCCCATCTGCCAGCGGAATGCATGGGATGTCAACCCACATGGTGAAGAAGGTAGAACCACAGACAGAAGGAGCTTGGGTGCCAGAGTCATGGCGCGGAGGGAGGCCCCGACAACCGGGAATGCCAGCAGTGGGGTATGATATTAGTGGGAAATAAAGTTTTATTGCGTTAAACCAAAGAAGCATCCATTTTCGATATCAACGCAGCCAGCATTGCCTAAATGATAGTGTGTACGTTCTACATATTTTTTTCAGTTGTATATACATCATCTGCTACAATACTCAGCAAACTTCTAGCACCAGTATCACAAACCACTAATTCTCTGGGCATTTAACTTGTGCTAAGCACCGTGCTCTCTCGCACATTTTCTTCTTTATCTTAACCACAACAGATGAGGAAACCAAAACTCAAAGACATTCAGAAAGCTGTCCAGAGTCTTCAGGCTGATATACGGAAGTAGTTAGAGTCGAGAGTTCCCATTCTGAATTGCTGGCCTTCCAGAACCCACGGCATAGATAGGACAAGCCCAGATTTACGATTGAGGACACGGAGGCTCATGGGAGGTCCATCACTTGGCCACAATCACAGAACAAAGTGGCAGTGATCAGCTTAGAACCCAGAGTTGTCGGGATCCTCACCCAGTCTGCTCTCCTCAATTGCTCTCCTCAGCACGCCCGAAAGCCCTGACCCTGTTTGCATTCATCAGTGTGACCGTGCCATGACTGAAGGCAAACTTGGCATCCACGGAGCCTCTTATGATGCTAAATAAATTTTTCTCTTGGCAGCCCGGGAACTTATTAAACACCTGGGAGGCTGTTAGTGCCATGTGCAGTCCAAAACACTCTTAATTACTGTCTAATCAAGATATCTTTTACTGTAGGAAAAAAACAAGACAGGAGAGAAGGGGAAAGTTTCATGCACGCAACTTTTGGGGCCACTGTTGGGCACTGACCCTCAGCCACCATATCCTCTGAGTCTCGGTCAGCAAAGGGGGACAAAGAAATAAAGAGGAAGGGAAACTGCCTCGGAGAGAGGCTTACTTTCCCCCAGCAATCCCACTCTGTGGACTTGATCTGGAGGAAAACAGGAACAGGTGAATAGTGAGGATGGACATACAAGGATAATCCTGGTAACTCAGCGTCATACTGTCTAAGTGAAAAGTTGGAAATATCTGAACTGCTCCACGACAGGACCCAAGTCACATAAGCAAGTGCATACACAGAAGGGAGTACTATGCAGCTGTTAAAAAGAATGCCCCAGAGCCAGCTGGGTTGACACAGAACAATCCAGCAGGAAAAGCTGGTTGCAGAACAGTGCATCAGCTGTGCTCCCATTCCAAAACAAGACGACGTGTATCGTCATTGCCGGCACCTATCACGGGCTTAATGTACTCTACGTCAGGCAGTCACATTCACCACCTCCCTTAACCCCTGTGAGAATCTTATGATGTAGGAACCGTTAGCAACCCCAAGTCATAGATGAGGAAATAAATCTCAGAAGTGCAGTCATGAGTGCCCCAGGGTCACGTCTTTAGCAAGTGGTGGGGCTAGGATTATTCATAACGAGGAAGTCTGAAAGCCACAGCTAGCCACGAAGCTCTCTATAGCCTCCCCAGACACAAACAAGCATAATGGCTGGCAGAAGATTTCCATTTCTTCGAAATGGGGAGAGCAGGAGGTACAGAGCAAGAGTTTTCTGGAAATCAAGAGGATCAGGTTTTAACAGCCATATGGAGACAGGAAGCAAAGCCTATAGCTTTCAAATGATGAAGTATTAGGACCAAGAGCCCCTACCTAAAACCAGGACCCCCAAAGGGCAATATTCTTAAAGGAAGAACAAAATAGAGAAAAAAAAAATCACACGCCAGCAAAGAGCAGAAACAAGGAGTTTTGCCTGTCCTAGCTTGGACTCGGTGAGGGAAAAAATTTCCCTTAAGAATTTGTAACCATGGACCTACAATCACACCACCTCGGAGTTTAAATCTGTATTCCCTGCACAGAAGGGAACCTCCATGCTGAGACCAGGAATGAGGACATCATGCCAAACCAGGCAGAAGCAAATGCTAATCCTTCTGTAGATCTTTCTGGAGAGGATCAGACACCCACTCAGCTGTAATGCCCAGGATTCCCATGGATATGGTCACACCAAAGATGAGCTTGCAAACCCAGATTATAACACGTACGAGAAAGCAAACCACCACAAAAATGTCTGGAAAGACTGGAGGAACTGATTGTCTTTGGAGAGTTAGTAATGGAAGGATAGTCTGAGCAAGGCTGGGGCTTTTTACTTAACACGCATGTAAGGCAGGGTGAATTTCTGAGAATAAGGAGTTAATAATACTGCTTTCTTCTTTCTGCTTTAAAATATGAAATATTTAAGTTGAACAGAAATAAAAGAAAGAAGACAGGAGGGAGATGGGAAAAGGAGGGGAACCTAGCTTTTCTGGCCCCGCCCCCCACACCTGCAAGCCTACTCCCCGCTCCACCCCTGCCAGTTATAGCCATGGCCACTGGCTTTGGTGATGCTTCCTAGAACAGAGTTGGGATCCTTCCCGTTTGCCAAAGATGTTCTCCTATATAATGATCAGCCATATAAAATTCCTTATTGGGGTCTGTGCTCCCAAACTGCCTCCAGTAGAAGGGAGGCACTACTTTAATTCCTCTGCTGACAGCAGTTGATCCCGGTCTCCTTGTTTCTATCTCTTAAATATTCCTCAAGCCCCACCACCATGCTCCTTCCCCAGTCCCTCCCCTGTCCAGAACACATCTCAAGCCGCTCAGAACTCAGTTCTCTCGGCCCTTCTGCTGACCACCTTCCACCCCATCCACCAGCCAGCAGCCAGAGTCTTCTTCCCAGACTCCTCCCCTAACTAAAATGTTCCAGTGGGTTCCCTCTGGCTCAGAATAAACTACAAGTTCCTGGATAACCCGGTCCCCACTGGCCAGGCCCAGGTAATCACTCACGGTGTCCCTCCTGCCCATTCCCTTCCACTGACTCTGCTCCATTCACATTGGCTTCATGTCAGGCCTAGGAACACACAGCTCAGATCCCCTGCCCAGGGGCCCATCCACTGCCTGGCCATTATCCCTGCACAGGGAAACCTCTTGTCTTCAAATTCAGGCTAAATGCCTTTGCCCTCAGAAGGTCTCCCTGTACCTGCCTAGCACGGTGGATAGAATTATGACCACCAAGGTTGCCCACACCCTAACTCCAGAACCTATGAATCAGTGACCTTACCTGGCAATAGAGAGTTGGCAGGTATGATAAAACTAAGGATCTTGAGATGGGAGGATTATCCTGGCTGATCTGGATGTGTCCAATGCCATCATAAGTGACCTTATAAGGGAAGAGTAGGAGACTTAGAGTCAAAAAAGGCAACAGAGACAGACATTGGAAGATACAAAGTTCTGGTTTTCAGGATAGACTAGAGGACCACAAGTCTAGGAAGGCAGGTAGCCTCTGAAAGCTAGAAAGGCAAGGACACAGACTCTCCACCAGGCGCCTCTAAAAGAAGTCATCTCTACTGTTAAAAACAAGACAACAGGCCCAAAATGAAGTCACTGATGCTAAGCCTCCTGTCACCAAACTGAGACTTAGTTACAGTTCTGCCTGTCCCAGACCTGAGATTTTAAACCAGTCAGTCAGAAGCCTCTTAATAGGCACCAGACAAGAAATCGGCTTGATGGACCCTTCCCCTTTCCTAAAGGAAAATAACCCTAAAATAATAAACCACTTGTTTGCCTAGAACATCCTTGTCCCCGCTCCCATCTGCCTATAACAGTCTTCCTCATTGTGTAACTCCTCAGAGCACTTCTGTCCTGTAGATGGGATGCTGCCCTGCCCATGAGTCTCTGAATAAAATCAAGAAGATCTTTCAAATTTTCTCAGTCGAATTTTGTTTTCTGACATTGCCAACACCTTGATTTTGGGACCTCGGGGCTCTAGAACTGTAAGGGAATAAATGTGGGTTGTTGGAAGACACTACGTTTATAGTGACTTGTTACAGCAGCCACAGGAAACTCATACACCTCAGACTGGTTGTCTCCGTATTCTCCAGGAGCATTGAGTCTCCAGTCCCAGCATCACCCACCTGAGGGTTTTTCTGGACCAGCACAAGGCATGCAGGAAGTGCTGGGGAACTAAGAGCTCTGGGAGTTGGGGTATAAACACCCCAGCTCCCTCCCCATACTGGGAGCATAGCTGGAGGGGCATGGCATGTGTGAAATGGTCTCCCAAGGCGCCCCCTAACTGGAATGGCAGCTGCCCCCCACCGTCATGGACTCACATTCTCTGTAGGAGCTGCCTTCTCCTCCCTGCCTCACTGCCCCACTCCTCCTCAGGTGCTTTCTAGAATCATCTCTCATACAAATCACTTGCCTTTGAATCCTTATCTCTGTATGAGCCAAACCAAGTCGTCCCACTCCCACCATCCCATCGCTGGCCTGTTTCCTCCCTCACCATCCCTCTCCCCTGTCCTCCCAGAGCCCATCCAGGTCGTCACTCTCTGTCTTGCCCCTAGGACTTTCAGCCCCGCTGAGGCAGGACCCTGTGCACCCAGTCACTGCATGTCTCTGGAGCCTGGCACGGGGTCTGGCACACAGGGCACACTAGATAAATGTGTGTCTAGTGGCTGACTGAATATATCAGCTTTGTAGAGAAAGAGCGTCCTCTGGAAGGCACAAGGCACTCCCACTGCCAACAGCTTCCTAACTAGTCCTTGGGGGCCGCCTTCATGGATCCCAAGCACCAGCTACAATTAGTGTCCTCCATCTGCATGCAAATAATAGAGGCACCAAAATCCTCCAGGGGAGTTTGTTCTAAATGGATTAACTGTGCCCCTGCAACCATCACCTGCTTGTGTAGACAAGGCTTCCTGACCTCTGCAGAGAGGACAAAGCCCCAACTCTTGATAAGGGACCCCCAGAAAGAGGCTACATCTGCCATTGGTTCCCCGTGCACTCTTGGGGTGGTGTTTAGAGGCACCTGGCAGTCTCCCGCCCTCCTTGACCTTGTCCAGGCTATGCCCCTCACCTGGAATTCCTTTTGTGCATCTGGAAAACAGTTTATCTTTCCAGATATCCCTCAAGCAGATATCTCTCCAGGTCTTTCCTTACTTTCCTTTTCTTGGAAAGTAATTCCTTTTCTTAGAAAGTAATTCCTTCTGCCCAGTTCCTCTGACACTCACTGGTTTGGGCATCTTGTCTCCCAAACAAGTTTCTTGGAAGAACCCTCCCTGTTCCTCTCTGTTCTCCAATGTCTGGCACACAGTAAGTGCCCAATGCTTGATAGCATGTACAGTCCCCCCCGCTTTGGCTGTAAACCCGAGAGGTTTAGAGGCTCACCCCACACCCCTGCTCCACAGTGGGTCCCAAGCCCAATAACTGGCCACAGCTGGAATCTGGGTGGCCCAAAATGAACAAGTTAGGAAGATTCCAAGAAGTCTCTAGAAGGAGAGAAAAGAGATGACGAGACAAAGCCAAGGGACTGGGGCAGCTGTACAGGGCAACCCCATCTCCAACCCCATATCCCAGGCCCCAAAGTCGGCATTAGGCACCCTCACCCTGTGCCCCATCAGCACTGATGGACCTGGGCATTACATTCTCTCTCCTGTTCACAAGCTCCCACTGGGTTATGTTTGGAAGGCTCGGGGGGGGGGGGGGGTATGAAAATACCGTTCTCCAAATTGCTGAACAAATAGATAAAGACAGGATCTTACCCCATCATATAACTTCAGACAAGTCCTGTGAGCCAGAGTGATTCGACCAGAAGAAACCAATAGGTGACACTGCATATCCTCCTCCTGGCTTTACATTCTCAGCAGGGCCCGGCCCGACTTGTCTCAGCATTTCTGCAGGGCGGCTGTGATGGGTCAGGGAGACAGGCCCATAAAGGGCTTGCTGGGACCTGCAAAAATTCACTCATCCAACCAGTGTACATTAGATGAACACCTACTGTGTGCCAGGCACTGTGCTAGGCTCTGAGGATGGGACAGAAAACAAAAGAGACAGAAAGAGTAAGGAGGGTATGGTCAGAACAGTGTGTGCAGGAGAGAGAGGTGGGCAGGCCCAGGTCCCCCAGAGCTCAGCAGATAAATCAGAAGTCTGGGGCTTGATATGAAAGACAGCCATAAGCCCAGAGAAAGTTTTGAGCAGAACTGGAGCCCACCATCAGAGGTGCCTGAAACCAATGTATCCTCATCTTGGCATGGGTGAACATCTGACTCTTTCCCTGCAAATAAGCCTGCCTTCCCTGCCCATGGGCAGCTTCTCCCAAAATCTGAATGTTCCTGGCACACTCTCAAAAGTCAGAATCCTTGGCCATCTTGTCAAAAGGATTAAATCCCTCAGAATAACACTAAACAAGACAGGGACAGTGGCGAGAACCACAATATGGCGCCACAAAGAATTCATGGCGGTCATACCACGTACTTGATCGCCATCTGTGTAGATCAAGATGCCTGTCCTTGTTCTCTTACATACTCCCAGGGAGAGCGGTGGATCATTCCAGTACACATGCCATCTTTCTTAGGGTCAGCTTGGCAGTGGACTCTGCCGCCTACCAATGGCGCTCCTTGCCGTTGACCAAATCTGCTCAGTACCTGCCATGATGAAGCTCGGTTGGCCAGAAGGAGAGAGTGAGAAAATTTTAAAGACCTCCTGGGGGAAAGATTCCCAGCTATCTGTTGATGAGCAGTGACTTGGGAATCTCAGAGGTCCCTGTCTTCCCCCTGCGGGGCCCCCAGACTCAGTCGTCCGAGTTGTCTAGATTTTCTCCTCACTGGGAATTAGATTTGCTCACAAAGCTGGGAAGGAGTTGAAGCTGTCAAAGCTGGGGAAGGTCCACACACTCATACTGGAATGATCTCATCAACCAAGGAGTCCCTGGGGTGGCTGTTGATTCCTCCATCAGATTCCTTCTCTCGCTCAGCCCGCCCTCCAGGGCTTTTTGTGGGTGTGTGCCTGCTGATCTTGCCAGCCTTGGCTCCTTCTATTATCCCACATTTCCCTGCTCATTCCAGCCTCACCAAACCCGTCAGCAGGTCCTCTTCATCCTCTGCACCTTTGCACCTGCTGGCCTGTCTGTCTGCAACAGCATTCCCTTCCTTCTGTCCCTGGAAAATTCCTGCTCCCTACCCAGCTAAAATGTCCCCTTCTCCGGGAAGCTCCTCTGTCTTGGGTCTGGCTCTGATCCTCCTCTGACGTTCTGGGTCCATCGCCCCCATTGGACAGGGAGATTCTCCAGGAGTGGGGGGACACGGTGTCTCCCTCCCTCACCATCTGCCAGCACCCTGTCCCAAGGGTCCTTTGGGTCCATGTGTCTTAAACTCCTGAGCCTCAGTTTCCTCAACTGGAGAATGGAATTGTCATTCCAGCCTCCCAGCTTTGTGGGGAGGACACGAGCACGTGAGGCTCCACACGGAAGCTGGACAGATCAGGAGAAACAAATGGCTCTCCTTCATGGCATCGCAGGAGGCCAGAATGGAACCACCCCCCGCCTGCGGGGGAGTGAGGATGACACTTGTGTGCATCTGTCCCCTGCCAGGAAAAAAATAATAAAAGGCAACAATGAGAAGTGCAGACCATGGGTCCTGTGCTCCTCAAAGCCATCTTCCTCTCATGTCCTACCCCGACCCCGCAGAGTGTCCCTGCCAGGCTAACACTCACTGGCCTCATACCACACCGGTCAAGAGACCAAAAGGAGAACTTGTCCCCAGCCAAGGGCCAGCTGTCCTCACAGAAGTCACGAGGATCGGCCCAGAGAGCTAAACCCAAAGAGGAGCTAAAGCTCCCACCTCCTGCCCTTGGCCTGGCCAAGACTGAGGTGGAATTGGGACGAGGCACCCCCAGTCCATGGGGCCCTCCTGGTGCCCGGGGCTTCCTGCACATCATCTCAAATCCCCAACACCAGCCCAGCAGGGTATGTGCCTTTAGCATCCCCACTCTACAGATGGGGAAACTGAGGCTGAGTGTTGTGCGATGTGCCTGAGGCCTCACAGCTAGTAAGCAGGGGAGCCAGGATCTGAACCCATGTCTATAGGACATCCCGAGCTTCCTTGCTTCCCAAGCTTGGCTTTTGCCATCGATGTTTACGACCTGGGGACACCCTTCCACACCCCCACGTTGGGACTATTTGTTCTATGTGTGCAGCAAAGAGACCTTCGAGAAATAGTGGATAAAGACATGGGTTCTCACTCAAGGCCCCTTGGTGCCTCCACCAAGGGTCTGAGGGCTCCTCCCCCAGGGAACCCAGCTCAGCTGCCCCTATAACTCATGGCCTGGACAGAGGGAGCTCATGCCAGAATGTCGAGCCCTAATTGGCCCTACTGCCACCTGGGGAGGGTCAGAACAAGGTACAAATAGACACCCTCTCACTCAGTGACCTTATTTATTGACTGCCTACTGTGGTCGCTGCCCAGAGAGTGGTTCCTGGCACTTTTTTGCTTGTGCCCTCCTGGTCCCACCTCCTAGAGTTTACGCCCACCGGTCCTCCCTCATCCTCTCAGCAAACACCCACTGATCCTAAGGAACAGAGCAGTGCACAAGATGGACACACTCTATCATCACATGGAGGAGACAGATGACACACAGGTAAGCGACCACTCACTAAATAAGCAAAGATTGCACAGGTATGGGAGAAATGAACTGAGCACCGTGCAGAGAGTGCAGCACATGGTGCAATCAGCGGGAACTGCCTGGAGGAGGAGGCCCCTGAACTGAGAGCTTAGACAAGAAGAAGCTGCCATGTGAAGGGCTGGGGGAGGAACCCAGATTAGGGGAATGGAGTTAGAGAAGGATTCGCGCAGTTCCTGCTGTGCAGTGAGGCTCCATCAATGTCATTCCTGATGTCTGCCTGACCTTGCCTAACCTTCGCCCTTCAGCAGCTGGTCTCATATTGCAAAGCACTTTACAGTTTATAAGACACGTTCCTCCTTGGAACCTTCTAGGCTCCTCACATCTGCCCTAAGGGGCATAGATGAGAAAACGGAAGCTAAGAGAGGAAGTTGTCCTCCAAGGTCACGTAGCCAGGTGTCCCCTTCCTAACCCAGGCCCCTGCCCTTCTCCACCTGCCTCTTCATCCTCCCCAGAAGGCAGCACCGGAGGACCCCTGCCTGCATCCCCTCCTAGGCCCCCAGCCTCCCCAAAGGGGAAGCAGCTTTGCACCAACCCATATATAACCCACTCCACGTGCCTTCTCTGCATTAATAAATGGGGAACGAAGGGGTCATAAATCCTGGGGCTGCCAATGTCCCCGGGACCAGCTCTTTCTCTGGCCACGCACTAGTACTTTTTACAACCCATTAATTAGTCCCTCTAATAAAGTTTGACAAAATGATAACTTGCCCATGAAAAGTGTTGTAATAAATACATTTTCCCTAACTTTCAACCATTCGAGCATGGCCGCCTCATAAACCCTCTGCCATGGTTCACTGCCTCATTGTCTCTCTATATTTCTCCATCACCATGGAAGTTCAGGGGCCTGGGGCCTCACGGACTCAGGATAGGCCAGCGCCGGTCTCTGGGTACCCAGCACCTCCAGGGAGACTATCATGGGCGGTCCCTTCCCTGCTCACAGACCTTCACTGGCTCCCACCGCTCGGGACAGCTGTTCCGAAACTCCAGGCTCATCTTCCCGAGTCCTGCTTTATCCATACAGCAGCGGAAGGAACAGGGTCCGGGGGTTATGTTCTCTTCAAATGGGCTCACTTTAAGAAATTGACTTTTCAAGGAACCTTTATATCATCATTACCAAAAACTGGAAAAGCAGTGTAACCAGCCCTGAGAAGGAAATAAAGACAAATAGGATAAAACAAAGCCGAAGAGTGCCACGAAATCCGAGATAAATAGTACTACTGTTTGCCTAACTCTCCGAGCCCGAAGCCTGCCTTCTCTCTGTGTGTTGGGAAGGGCGATAAGCCGGGACTAGAAAGACACTAAAGACACATCAGCAATGAGTGGCTTTCTCCTTGGTGTAGACGGAGGGTCAGAAAAAGGATTCCAGAACCAGCTTCCCCCTTAAAGAGTCTTGGAGGTTGAACGTCACGTCCCTATTTCCCACCCCCAGGGGGTTGTGTTTAGCAGCTAGGTTGACAGCCAGGTGGGCACGGAGTGGGGGTGCTGGTTAGAGGGGTTGCTGGGAACCCCCACTGGACGCAGCAGGTGCCTTGCCTGCTTCAGATCAGCAACACGAGACACAGTTCTTTGCAATGTAGAGAAAATTGAGAGAACAGCCATTGTTCCTATGACAAAGGAAGCATCCCAAGGTGTGGTTTTGGGGAGCAGGCTGGAGGAGCAGCAGAGTTCACCCTGACCTTCACCGAGATCATTTGTGCTCCCCCAAGCCACAAAGGAAACATTAGAAATGCTCCTACGATCAGCGCTGACCTTGATCTGCCTGGGATTCCCGGAGTCCATGGCCCGGGATGTCTTAGACCCCATTCCCATCCGCATACCATGTGGCTGCAGGACCAGGTCACCCCCTCATGACCCATCTCAGAAGTGCTTCTGGCATTCCTCATCTTGTCCCCTGACATGATGATGGGGACATAGGGCCAGTAAGTTCCGGCATCTGACTCCACACAGAGGAGGGGCTCTGTCGGTGTTGCCCGAGTGAGTGACTGAGTGAGAAATCAGGACATCTGATGACGAGTTATTCCCATTTCACAGATGAACACAGAAAAGCAAAGCCCAAGAGGAGAAATATGGAGCCCATGGCCCCAGCAAGTCTGGAACAGAGCTGAGACACTGAAAAGTCATCCCCCCCACCTTCACTGCCGCAGCCCCAGAAACCACCAAGGATGTTCTGGCTCCAATCACTGCCAACATCTCAAGACCCATCCCCACAGAGCCCACCTGGACAGACAGGGGTTTTCAACTTCTTTGCCAACCTCAGAAATTTGCAAATGTACCAGAACAACACAGCTCACTGATAAACCAGTTGCTGACACAGGGAGCCTGACCCCAGGGCCCAGGACCCTGTCCCTCATGATAAAGGTCTCGAGCTCCGTGAGCCATGCCGATAGCAAGGATCTTGTCCATGACCGCTCCAAGTGTTATAGGTAGGCACTGTCCATTTACCACAGCTGAGTCTCTCAGTAATCCTTCGAGGAGGAGATGAGTGTACCCATTTAACAGATAGACAAACTAAGGTTCCAAGAGGTGAAGGCACTGGGCCCAGCCCTAAGCACCCTGGTTCTAACCTCTGAAGGGCCATCATCAGGGTTGGCCCGATTCTGAAGCTGCTGTCCACAAGGAGTAACTTGTCAGCCATCCAGTGCCTAAAATCCCACCCTTAGTCTCACCCACTTGGGATAAAGCAACATATTGCCTGAAGGCCTCTTTGAAGTAGAGCGAGGGAGTCTAACGCGATAGGAAGCGCATTGGATTAGGAATTGAAAGACCCAAATTCTAGTGGTCGTTTTTCTTTCAGCTCTAAGCCTATCCTACCACCTGCCCTAGTTCCCATAATCCAGCTCTCTTAATTCCTAATCCACAGACAAGGGAACATGGTTTCCTGCAGTGTGGGATGCGCCCTGAGAGGCCGATTTTCAGGGGATGTGTGGACTCAGCTTTAAGAGGTACCTAATAAGGGGGGGGGGCACCTGGGTGGCTCAGTCAGTTAAGCATCTGCCTTCAGCTTGGGTCATGATCCTAGGGTCCTGGGATCCTGCCCCACCTCGGGCTCCCTGCTTAGCAGGGAGCCTGCTTCTCCATCTCCTCCCCACTCACTCGCTCTCTCTCACTATCTCTGTGTCTCACTTTCAAATAAATAAATAAAATATTTTTTAAAAAATTAAGAATTACCTAATGAGGGGTGCCTGGGTGACTCAGTCAGTTAAGCATCTGACTCTTTATTTTGGCTCAGATCATGATCTTGGGGTCATGAGATAGAACCCGCATCAGGTTCCATGCTAGGCATGGAGCCTGCTTTTAAGATTCACTCTCTCTGGGACACCTAGGTGGCTCAGTCATTAAGCTGCTGCCTTCAGCTCAGATCATGATCCCGGGGTCCTGGAATCGAGCCTCGCGTTGGGCTCCCTGCTTGACTGGAAGCCTGCTTCTCCCTCTCCCTCTGCCTACTGCTTCCCCTACTTGTGCTCCCTCTCTCTCTGTGTCCGATAAAGAAATGAATAAAGTCTTCAAAAAAAAAAAAAAGATTCTCTTTTTCTGCTCTCCCTCTCTAAAAAATTTTAAAATTACATTTTTTAAAATTTTTAAAAAGATAAAATATTTGAAAAAAACAAAAAGAATTGTCTAATGAGGGACACCTGGGTGGCTCAGTGGGTTAAGCCTCTGCCTTCGGCTCAGGTCATGATCTCAGGGTCCTGGGATCGAGCCCCACATCGGGCTCTCTGCTCAGCAGGGAGCCTGCTTCCCCCCCAACCCCTCGTCTCTCTGCCTGCCTCTCTGCCTACTTGTGATCTCTCTGTCAAACAAATAAATAAAATCTTTAAAAAAAAAAAAAGAATTACCTGATGAAAGTATTACCTCCTTCTGATTACGAACAAACAGAAAGTCTCTGGGAGAAAAAAAGAGAAAGGAAGGAAGGAAAATCTCTGTTCGGGGACACCTGGGTGGCTCAGTGGGTTAAGCCGCTGCCTTCAGCTCAGGCCATGATCCCAGAGTCCTGGGATCGAGTACCGCATCAGGCTCCTTGCTCAGTGGGGAGCCTGCTTCTCTCTCTGCCTCTGCCTGCCATTCTGCCTGCTTGTGCTCTCTCTCTGACAAATAAATAAACAAAATCTTTAAAAAAAAATCTGTTTGGTGCTGACGTGTCTTTAATGCCTCCTCTTTGGCTACCTGCCTTTTCGACAAACAACAAGTGGATCTCAGGCACAGAGCACCCCCCCACCCCCCCAACCCCCACCCCACCCCCCCATCCCACTCCCCACCACCCCCACCCCCACCCCCACCCGTGGACTGCCACACCTGGCTAGCTTCTCCGGAAATCGTTCCACTCTGTTTTCATTGCATTTGGGTTTAAAGGCACCGTCCATTTAGGGCAAGTGGAACGCACTTTCCGTTTATGATAGCAGTATAAAATGTCCTTTTTAAATGCTCTCCTTTAAGTTAAAAAAACGAGTTGATATAAAGAAAAGCACCACATACATGTGAGCATTGGTAGCGGCAAGACGGAGGAAGCTGGCCAAGTAGAAGGTGAATGACAGGTGTGGGGAGGGCCCTGGCCGAGGGGTTCGCCTCTCACTGCAGCCCCTCACTGCACAGTTTACAAAAGGCCTTTCGAAGCACAGTCCCAGCAGATGTGTCCTGCGGCCAGGGACACACACACCCCTACCGGGACCTCGCGCAGCCCAGGTCTTGGAAGCCCCCCAGCTGCCAGTCACAGGCAGGGATGGGCATTTTGCAGGCGTCCCAAACCGTGCCTTGTCCATAGCCTCAGAGGCGGGCATGAGCCACATCTGCCAGCAGAGAAAATTGAGGCTCAGAGAGGCTGAGGGACATGGCCAAAACTGCAGAGCAGTGGGTTTGTTTCCTGGGGCTTCTGGAACAGATGACCGCCAACTTAGTGGCTTAAAACAATGGAAATTTCTCCTTTTTTCAGCTCTGGAAGCCAGAAGTCTAAAATCAAGGTGGTGGAAGGGCCAAAGGCTTAGGGAAGGGGACTTTTTCACCTCCTCTAGTTTCTGGGGGCTCCAGGCCCTCCTCGGCATATGGTGCTGTCCCTCCAGTGTCTGTCTCTGCCTTACGCGGCCTCCTTCTCTGTGTCCTCCCTCCCTCTGCTTCTGAGCATGCCTGCCATTGGTTGAGAGCCCATCTTAATTAACCCAAGTGGATCTCATCACAACATCCTTAATTCAATGACTTCTGCAAGGACTCCAAATAGCCACATTCACAGGTTCTGGGGACATCTTTTGGGAGACCACGATTCCTGCCACTACAAGTGGGGTCGGGATTGATACTCTGAGGGTTCTGTTCTCCCTAATCTAGCCACACACACACACACACACACACACACACTCAGAGGAGCCCACCTCCACTGCCCATCCCATCCCGTCCCACCAGCTTCCTGCCCAGTGACAGCGGACACCGGGGGCAGCAGCGCCCAACCCTGGGGGCCAGCTGGCCCTGTAGAGACCCATACTCCTGTTTAATGAGGACAGAAGACCGAACTCTGTTCAACAGTACGGCATCCACCCACCCACCTGCCTGGGGACCCATTTCTTTGAGGAAATTTATGGCCATAATTTAGTGGGTGAATTATGGTCCCTGGCACATGAGCTCAGAGAATTGCCCGGGCGCATGAAAGCCACCCGCTGACGCCCCTCCGCACGCAAACCATCCTCACAGAGCCTGTAAAACATGGGGTGGCAGAGAATGGGGGGCCCCGTGGGAGCTGTGGAAGGCCCAGCTCCCAGCAGCTTCTGGAACTGAGTACAGAGGCCTGGGTCCCTGTCTAAGCATTTCGTGGTTAGTTACACCGTGGCCGGCGGTATGCCCACCCAAGTTGCCTGCGACCAGCACCACATTGCACGTGCAGTAGCCACATCAGTAGCATCCACAGAATGGCTATGAATGCAGAAACAGTATGACCCCACGCTAAATGCAGCTGCCCCCCTTTCCCAGGGATGTGTGGGCATCTGCTGGTTAAGCCTCTGCCTTCAGCTCAGGTCATGATCCCGGGGTCCTGGGATCAGGTCCCACATCAGGCTCCCTGCTGAGCAGGGAGCCCGCTTCTCCCTCTCCTCCCCTGCTCAAGCTCTCTATCGTTATCTCTGTCTCTCTCTCACATGAATAAATAAAAAGAAAAAGAAAGCACAGGTCAGAGTTGAGCCCTGTGCAAGCCCGACACACTTGGGAAGCAACTCCAAAACTTCCTAGAGATTCTCCGTCCCCCTTCTTCCTCTTCTTCGCCCCCGCCTCCTCCTCCTCCTCCTCCTCTTTCTCTCTCTCTTTCTTCATGGGTCAGAGGTTAAGAAGCTCAAGACATTTTCCATGATATGTTTCACAGTGTCCTTAAGACAGCCATACTGATCTGATTTTTTTTTCTTTAATTTCCTCAGATCTGAACTTTTCAAAAGCTTAGGACAAAGGAAACCCTATTCCACAAGGAAGGTCAGTACATCAAACCCACCTGAGGCCTTGAGTAGATTGACGGCGGAGGGTGGGGGGCAGGTAAATAAGCAATGATGATAATGATGGTAATGGGCAACAGGCTTTTCCGGGTGGTATTGGGGAGCGAGACCTCTGACCACAGGAGAAGTGATGCAGATCCTTGTAAAATAACCTCACACCAGTGAGGCAGGAGGCCACGAGCTGAACTGGGTCACGGGAAGATGGCAGAGGCAGCTGGAGGGGGCTGGGGCAATCCAGGAAGCCTCCCTGGAGGAGAGCAGTCTCCCTTCCCCCACCTCTGCTGGGCCCGGGTCTCCTGGCTCCTGTTCTGCATCAATTACCCTCTGCAGCTCCCCTCTGTCTCCCTGAGCTCAATCGAGGAGAAGATGCACTCAGAAGTGAAGTTCCAAATTAGGTTGTTTGGAATTCCAAACCGGTGCAATTAACAGATCCCAAACACTGTTAATTATGTTTCCTGTGGCCAGTGTACACAGAGGCTGATCGATCCGCCCAGCACTGCCAATTATGGAGACACCATAGCATTGAGGCTCATGGGGGGTGTACAGGGAGGTGACAAAGCTCGGGTGCTCCTGGGAGGGGGGTTCCAGGGACTTCTCCCTGAGCAAAGCTTCACACAGAACCCCCTACTCATCTTTGAGGGTTGGCCGGCAAGCTTGAGCCAGACCCCGTAGGACACTGGGACCCAGAGAGCAGGGCACCCTGAGACACTTTCACATGGGAGGGAGCAAAGGATCTGAGTTCTGTGTGTGCTATTGTGTGTGAGCATTAGAGTATGTGTGTGTGTGTGTGTGTCCATATGCAGACATGAGTGTGGGTGCGAATAGGCAAATGTGAGCAGGGCTGCAACTGGAGAGCGCATGCTGGAAGCCATGTGTATGTTCATGTCTGAGAGCGCAATATCGATGTGAGTGTGGGTGGATGCCAGGTGTTGAGTGTGAGTATACGTGTGAAAGGAAAAGTGTGTGTATGAGCGTGTGGGGCAGTGTGAAAGTGAGCACGCAGATGCCAGCAGCCCAAGGGAGTGTGTTTAATGGAGGGTGGGATGGTGCTGAGTGCAGGGGCACACGGGTAGAACAGGGTGTGAGTGTGAGCAAAGAGCACGTGGCTGAGAATGCGTGAGCAATGAGCAAGGGTGGGAAGGTGAGCGGTGCTGGGAGTGGGAGGTGATGGGAGCAAGTATGCTGGTGAAGGGGTCCTCCGTGGGCCCGTGTGGACACCTTGAGCCACTGCACTGCTAGGCGTAGACTTCCCCTATGGAAGGATGACACTTCCTCAACGTCCCGCATGACCCTGTGACTTGCTCTGGACAACAGAATGGGAAAATGCCATGTGATCACTTCCGGAAGGAGCTTTAAGGGCCAGGGCGTGGTGTTCCTTTCCCTCTGCCATGACCACAAGAAGAGCGAGTCCGCACGGTGGGCCAGGTGGGAGGAAGGGGGGTGGAGCAGAGCCCTCACCCAGACATGTGGGCGACACCATGTGAGGGGCACAGGACTCCACAATGCTGAGGTTTGGGGCTGCTCGCAGCTACAGAGCGATCCAGCCCACGCGGACGGGTAGCACAACCCTGTCCATGGGAGCAAGGTGTTGCAGGAGGGAGTGGGCGGGACAGTGTGTGTGTGTGAGTGGAGCCTCTCTGGCTGGGCGGTGGGGGTGGTGGGGATGTCTGTTACGGCAGCATGACCTGGCACAAGCTGACTGATGCGGGACTCTGTGTCCTTCAGAATAAAGGGATGCGGGAGAATCCAGGTGTGAGCAAGAGTGTGAGCGGGGCAGGATGACTGTGAGAGAGGAGGTCGTGAGGGAGGAATTGAGGGCATACAAGGGACATCCCCCCTCCCACGGGGTGTCTGCTCTGTACCCAGGCGCCCAAGTCAGTCAGTTCAGGGGTCATGGTCGGCACCCTCCCACTGGCCACACCAGAGCCAGCGACACCTGCACTCCTCTCTCTTTACCTCCGAAACTTCTCTTGAACCTCTCAGCTCCTCTTCCCCGTCCTGCTGCCTCCTCCCTCCTCCCAGCCACCCTCATCTCCATCTGGAGGGCACAGCTGCCTCCCTGTCTGACCGCCCTCACACTCGGGACTTCTCTCTAAACAGCCATCTTTCTAAACCCAAATCTTGGACCCTGTCACTCCTTCGCTTAAAACCCCTCACTGGTTTCTCATGGCCCCATTTCCCTCCCTCCTTTGGCTAAGTCACCCTCAGCCTTATGGCATAGAGTTCCTGCCACACTGGCCTCCGTTCAACCCGTCAGGAGGCTTCTACCCCCCTCTCCCCTCAGACCCTTTTCACATGCTATTCCCCCTCCCAGAATGCTTGTCCGTTATGCTCTCCCCCTAGTTCTGATCTCAGCTGCCACTTCCTCGGGAAAGCCCTCCCTGATACACACTCTCAACACTCCACATGTGTCTTTTTTGAAGCACCGTATATACTTACTGCATGAACTTGGTCTCTCTTGGTAGACTGTGAGTTCCTGGTTGGGAAGTAGGGAGTAGGAAGGGACAGGACCTGTTCTCATTCACTGCTGAGTACATCCACCGTGCCTAATATGAGCACTGCCTGGCATACAGTAAGCACATACTAAATGCTTGTGAATGAATGAATGAATTGGTGAATGAGCAGCCTCTCCATCTTTTCTGCCCATCTCGGGGGCAGGCAGGGTGCTCAGGCCTCTGGGAGTGACTGGCCATGAGTGAACCCCTCCATTCAAGGCTGAACAGAGAGACCATCTGTGTTATTCTCCCTTATTTTTAAAAAGATTTTATCTGTTTATTTGTTTGTTTATGAGAATGAGAAAGAGTGTGTGTGCAAGCAGGGGCAAGGAGCAGGGGGGTAAGAATCCCAAGCACACTCTCCAACAAGCATGGAGTCCAATGTGGGGCTTGATCCCACGACCCCGAGATCATGACCTGAGCGGAAAGCAAGAGTTGGACGCTCAACCGACTGAGCCACCCAGGCGCGCCATGTTATTCTCCCCTACGAGGATTGAGTCCAGCTTGAATTCCTTGTGAGGCAGCCTAACAGAGCCAAGCAGGACACTCGGGTCTCTCTCGGGGTTGGGGGCAACTTAGCCAGCTTTTCCCAAATTCCTGCGATGGGCCAGGCTCTGTGTGGGGCACCAGGAGCCAAATGCTAGGAGTCCCCTAGCCCAACCCTCAGAGAGTCAGTGCTCTGATGCAGGAAAGGGAGTAAAGGTTCCAGGCAGGGAGCGGGGGGTTGGGGGGAGACATCTGGCTGCAGCCAGCAGGGTGGGCTTGCAGAGGAGGGCGTCCCTTTCCCTCAACTAGACCCAGAAAGACAGGAAGGACAGTCACCAGGCCAATGGAGACAGAAAAGGGTTGGGGAGGGGTGCTGGGACAAAGGGTTGTGACAGGTGTCAGTACACCATGGGGGAGATCTGGGAGTCAAGAAACCCTGATCTGCTCAAATTTAAGCTCTGTCTATGCAGATACCATATCTGCATTATTCACCTTTGTAATCTCCAGAGCCTAGCTCATAGTAGGGTGCTCTGTAAATGTGGGGGGAAGACACAGACTTTATTGCCCCATAAGACTTTTCTAAGTCAGTCCTCGAGCCCCAAGCTCTGACCATGGTTCTGCATTTATCAGCTGTGTGAGCCTGGGCAGGTCATTTATTCTTTGTGACTCAGTTTCCTCATTAGTAACATGAATATGAGATTCGCAGACCTCTGTGTTGGACACCTGGTTGCCTACCACCCATCCTCTCTTACGGGATCAGCACACTGATTCTCATCCTCCCACGTCTCTCAGTCTGTGAAGTTTGAGAAAGATCCCTTTCCCCAGCTCTCCCAAGGGCATATCACCCAGGCATGGCCAAGCGAAGCACTCTACCCCCTGGTCTTGTGATTGATTCAGGAACATGCATGTGACTCAAGGGAAATCAGTGATAATGACCTCTGGAACTTGTGTTTGAGCCATTGGGAAGGGTTATTTTGGTTTGCTCATTGGGGTTATTTGTGTGTGTATATGTGTGCTTTGGCGGGGGGGGGGGGGGGCAGTGATTTTCTGAAAGAATGTTATAGTTCTGCTATAGTTCTGAAAGAATAATATAGTTCTGGAATTGCCCAGAGTCCTGTAAGTAGAGCCTACCTGAAGAGGAAAACAGAACCAGCAGAAACCAAGTCCTGATATTATTTGAGCACCTGGATCCAGCTATGCCTGAAGGCAGTATTGAGCTTTTTGGTGCCTAGTACATAGTAAGTGTTATACAAATGGTAGAGTCTGTTATACAGTAGGTGCTTGCTTGGCAATATTAGTTCCTTTCTTCCCTCACTCCCATGCCCCCCAAAACATTTTAGTATGACTGCTATCCCTCTATTATAAATGCTTCAAAATGGATTGTGGTGCCCCATGTAGGGTATGAGCGAAATGTCTTAATGATGGAACGTCTGTCAGAGCATTTTCCCATCAAGCTGTTTTCCTTCTTCACTGAAGACACTCAGGGGACCAGACAGATGCCAAAAATAATGAGGCCCAGGGTTACCATGATCTCTGCCTGGCAAATTCACAGTTGCCAGATATTTAGGCCCTGGGACAGCCAGAGGGAGAAGAGGAGTAGGGGACCTCAGGCATATTCTGGTGCTGGGCACCTCTCCATTGGGCCAACACAGGTGCTAGGGTTTGCGAGCTGAGGCCAAGTCCCAGTCATCAGGGTAGTCAGGTTGTGAGAGCATTTAATGGACACCTGCTGGATGCAGGCCTGTGCTGAGGTTACAGTGGTAAATAGCACACAGCCCTGCCTTCACTCAGTGCTGAGGCTAAAAGAAAAGACAGGGAAGTCAGCAGACAGTTCCAGCCCCATGTGAACAGCAATGGGCTGGGGGATGGATCTAGGGGAGCCAGGGTTGGGGGGAAGGTCTGACCTAGCTGGACACAGGGAGGGAACAGAGAAGGCTTCCTTGGGGTTGTTTGTGAACTGAAGTCGAGCCTTCACAGATGAGAAACTGTGCTTGAGGGGGCGGAGAGACGTTCCAGGTAGAAGGAGGAAAGCACTGTAGTACCCCGGAGCAGGCTGGGAATAGGGAGACTCCAAGTGCAGCAGGGACTCACAGACCTCGCTCAGGAGTTCAGGTCTTGAACTGGGGCACTAGGGAACCGTGGAAGGGCTTTGAGGTAGGGCTGACCTGACCATATTTGGGTTCAAGAGAAACCTCTCCCGTCACTGTAGGATAACACAGAAGGAGAAATCCTGGAGGCAGTTAGAGTCCTGCAAGTGAGTGATCCTGGGGACAGAACTATGCAAGAGATTCCAGGAGCAGAAGTAGCAGTGGGAGCCAGATCAGAGGCCAGGTGGGACAGGAGGCCCAGGATGAGGATCTCAAGCTCAAGGTCTTGCCTCCTGCAGCCAGGTCGTAGGTTCCTTCTCTGGAAAAGGGAGTTGAATAATATCTTCCCTGCCAGACTCAGGGGGTGGGCATGAAAACCAAGTGCAATGGAACACAGGGTGTCCGTCGCTCGGAGAACAAAAGCCCCCATGGATGAAACATAAATGAACGGGCGTGTGGCTGTTTTCCAGGAAAACCTTATTTCTTGGCCCATGGGTTGGGGCTGGCAGACTCCTGGTGTGAAGTGATAAGCAGACACCAAGACTTTCTTATCACCCCTGACATATCCTGTCGGAGCTCTTCCTACAGAAAGAAGGCTCTTCTCATTTTCTGTATCTCCATAGCCCAGAGGCAAAGAACATCTTGTCCCCTGAACACCCATTTTATACATGAGGAAACCAGCACAGAAGAAGAGGAAGACTTGCACTTAGGGGGTGTTTTGTTTACTGCTTATTGGATGAAGGAATGGGACTCAGAGATCCAACCCGTCGATGATACCCATGGCCCCAATTGCCAATCCCATTCCCATGGCAGACATCACTAATCGATCCCAGCGTATTCTTCCAGAGAGCAGTGAGTCAGGTTCTAAATTCTCAAGTCAGCATCCCCAGCAGCCACCTCCAATCCTCCAGCCACAACTAAGAAGAAATGGGATTCAGTTCAACCAACCTATCTTGTGGCTGCGGAAATGGAAGCAAGAGGTCTCATGAGGAGTCTGTGAACCAGCTGGTACCCTCTGGCTGCCTGCTTCACCCAGCCGCTCCAGAAGCTTCACGGCAGCCCTCATCCAGCTGGGCAGGGAGGGGGTGCCAGAGAGGAGCACAGCTGGGCAGCTGGCATGGGCTCATCGCCGTGCTTCCCCAGCCCCTCCACACCGTGATCACTGCTCTGGCCACGTCCCCTCTGTTCTCCACCCGCCTGCTCCCTACAGCTGCTCTTTTGAAAGCCCCGCATGGGAAGCTGTTGATGTGTCTCTCTGTTCCCTTTTCAGACCATTGTCCTCTCGTTGGCGCCAGCCGTGTTCTTCTCTTGGCCGCTTAATTAACAGTATTATTAATGCTGAGAGGCAAGACTCGCCCAGAGCCTTTCTCATAGCAACTCACGCTTGGGAGTATGCGCCGCAGGCAGACAGGAAGCAGGGGCTGGTGCCAGGAGCTGCCCCCTCCCACCTCCAGGGCCCTTCACTTGCCAATGCCCAGCTGGACCACTTGGCCCCACCTCCCCTGGGGCAGCCGTGGAAGGCCCATGACGGAAGAGTCAGGGAGGCAATGGCTGGCAGTGAACCCCATGTGCAGGTACCTAACTAAGACTGATTGATGAACCCTATTCTGAGCGCTGGGTACAAGTCTTTTGGGAAGAGCCCTAGGCTGGGCTCAGACGCCAACAGTTGTGTTCTGACCACCTCCATGCCGAGAAGCAGCAGAAAAAGTAGATGGAAAACGTGCCCAGTAGCTGTGTGACCTTGGGCCAACCCGCCACCATCTCTGTGCCCAATTCTTCTTGTGTAAAAGGAGCTTATGTTGCATGCAGTCCTTGCTAAGCCGCTTTTGTGCCTTATCTCACCTACTCCTTGTTCTGGCAAACTTTTACTACATTACAGATCACCCCAAAACTTAGTGTCTCAAAGCAATAATAGTCACTTTTGTGACTATTTTGTTGGCTTGCCGATCTATAATTTTAGTGGGGACTCAGCAGAGACAACTCACCTCTGCATCCCCCAACATCAGCTGAGGCAGACCCGCTATGGAGTAGAGGATTGACTTTGTTTAGTCACCGAGCTGGCAGACCGGTCCTGGCTGTGAACTCTGTCTGGGTCCCCGTTCCTGTCCACAGGCTCCCTGAGGTTCCTTACAACATGGAGGCTGGGTTCCGAGAATGAGTGTTGCAAGAGAACCAGGCACAACGACCTAGCCTTGGAAGTCGTAGCATCACCTCTACTGTACTCTGTTGGTCAAGGCTGTCAGCAGTGCCCACCCAGCTTCAATGTGAGTGGATTTAGAGCCCACTTTTTGATGAGGGAGAGCTAAGGTTCTACTAGGGCACAAGGCGTGGGAGATATTGTTATGACCATCTTTGGAAAATACAGTCTGTCGCCTTCTTCAAAACAACTGCGACGTAGGTACTATCATTATGCCCATTTCATAAATTAGGAAAATAAGGTTCAGAGAGGTTAAATAATCTGCTCCAAGTCACACAGCTAAGTGGCCGAGCAGAGATTTGGACAAATGCAGTCTGACTTCAAAACTTAGGGCTTTCAAACATTTTTTTTTAAGCTGTAAAATGTTTCTTTCTAATAAAACCTTCTGGGGAAGGTCTGTGAAAGACGGGGTAGAGGGAACACAGTGAGTGAGGGCTCTGCTGTGGCCTCCGTGATCTCAGGAACTCAACTTCCCAAGATGTAGTCCAAACCTCCCTGCATCATCTAGCTGGTCTACCTGTTCTTTGTCCCCAGTCCCATTGTCTTGTTTCATGGGCTTCGTGCACCTCTGAGTCTCCTCCAAGATAATCTTAGAGAGAAGAGTTGCTTTTCCTTGTCCCATCTCCCCACCCCATCTCCTGGTTCTTGTTGGAGGTGATGTTTAAAACAAATAGCAGTCAGCCAGGTAAAGGAGGTCAGAGGAAGAGCGGTCTAGGTGGAGGGATCAGCATGCACAAAGACCCAGAGGACACCATCAGTAACTGGGGCACAAAGTGTGAGCAGGAAGTGGCATAAGCTGAAGCTGGCAGGAAGGGCAGGGTCCGGGCATGCAGGGGAGGAGGGAGGAAGGAGGGAATTTCTCTTACGGACAATGGGGGACAGAGCGGATGGTCAAATCTAGCTGGGCCACTGTTCCTGTCTCTAGGAAGCTCCCAACAAAACAGCCATCAGGAACAGAGGAACATCAGATAGACGTGAGGAAGAGGGGGTGACTCATTGGAGCCCCACCCCAGTCTGCCAGCCTGGCGGCTCCGACGTCAACCCAAGGCTTCTCCCTGGCCCTGTCCCCACCTGAACGTCACTTCCCAGGATGCCTGAGGTGTTCCTTACGCAGTGGCTTTGACAGGAACCTGTTTCAACCTTAAGTAAAGGAGTTTAAAAATAACCACCTTTTCATGAGCTGTAGGGAAGAGAGAGACCCCCCTCCCCACCCACGGGTGAGAGGTGGAAAGTCACGGGCACTTGGCAGAGTTGCACCCGTGGGTGCTGAGCCCAATCAGGGCAACTTCGTGCAGACTGGCAGACGCCCGGTGCTTGGGAGTCTTCTGCGGTGTTAGGCAGATCATCCCGGCGTTCGGTGACATCTGCCAGCTTCGTTCTCTCTCCTCTGATGGCTCAGCAAGAGTGAGAAAAACATCTTTACAGCCATCAGGGGGCCCCCCAGGGGAGCCTGCCAGGGTAGTGCTCAAAGCCTGGCCCTCCACACCAGTACGCCTAGTGTCTTCTCCCTCTCCTTTCCTGGCAGGGTGATCTCAAGCAATTGATGTAACCTCTCTGGGCCTCAGTTTCCACATCTGTAAAATGGGGCCCATAACCCAGGGAGACCAGGGAGGTACTGGAGGGAAGCTTCTAGAAGGCCAGAGCTGGCCTCCCCCATGTCCTCATGCCAGTCCAGCAGGTGGCCGCTTCCCATCTCTGCTCTCGGCAGGGAGCATGGCCTGTGGGGACAGCCTGAGTGCCTTCAAGCTCCTTGATGAATGTTCCATTTAGTGCAATAAACAATACAATTACTCAACCCCTGCAAACTCCACTCGGAGTGGGGCGGGCAGGCGGGGGGAGCAGGCAGGACCGGCCTTCGGAGTCAGGCCTGCTATTAATTACAGGCACTTAAGCCCAGTTCTAGAAACCCCTGTCATACCTTGGCTGCTGAAAGGATGGGTGTTGGGGCGGGGGGTGGACAAAGATGGTGTCTCATGGTCCTTCATTATGGCATCCAGCAAAGCAGACGCAGCCAGACATGACTTAAGGAAGACACTCTCCCTTTCTCCCCCACTGTCATTGCCTGTTCTCTGTCCCAATACATCTGCATGACAAATAATGACCTACCCTTGGTGGCATCCAGGGCCAAGCATCGACTCCTCCCACTTCTAGAGCAGCTGGTCAGGTAGCTCTGCTCATCTTGGCCGGACTCGCTCTCCTACCTGGGGCTCAGCTGACTGTTTGCTGATACGCTGGCCTCATCCACTCAGGTCAGGTCCACGTGCCTCCCATGCTCCAGCAGGCTTGCCCTGGCTTCTTCTCCTGGCAGCCAGGCAAGGATTCAAGACAGAGTGGAGAGAGCAAACCCTCTTGAAAGCCCAGCTGGGAACGGCCAGAGTGTGGTTTCTACCACATTCTATTGGCCAACCCAAGTCACACGGTAGAGGCCAGGCTCAAGGCTTGGGATAGAGACTCACCTCTCTCCGGAAGGAGCTGCAAAGCCACATCATAGATGGGGAGGAAAGCATCAGGGGAGGAACTGAGGCGTTTCCATTCACCCTAATGCCATCAGCCCCAAAGCATAGAATTTATGGGCACTTGCCTTGGAAGAGAGCAGACATTCTGGCTTCTCCCATTTGCCAGCTGTGGGATCTGGAGTGAGTCCCTTGACCCCTCTGCACCTCCATTGTCCTTATCTGTAAAATGGGTATAATAATAACCACTGCCTCCAAGGACATTGTAGGGTGCGATAAAATAATTCCTCCAAGAGGCTTAGCTTAGTGCCTGGCACGGCATTGAGCTCTTCAGAAGTGAGGCTGATTATGATTATTAATATCTGTAAATAGGAATATTAATACCCATCTAGAGAGCAGCTCTAAGAAACAATGGGGTTAATGAACCATAGAGGTGCCTTGGAAGCCAGGAAAGACTTGCATTTATCAAACCTGTTTTAGTCATATAAGACAGAAAGACAAGTCTAATTAGCTTCAGCAGAACAGGAGATGTGTTCTTGGCTCTCAACACCAAAAATTCTGCGAGGGGGATAGGCTTGGGGATGCCAACCTCACTTGGACATTTCCTTCGTCTCTATCTGCTTCTCTCATTACTGGTCACCTTCTTTCTCTCAGACCAGCTTCCCTTCAAAGCAAGGGTCGCCCTCCTTGCCAACCCAGTTCTCACCTCTGTGGAGGAAATGGAGCTGTCTTCATCGGATCCAAGAGCAGAAATCCCAGGGCAGGGACCTGATTGGCCCAGTGTGGGTCACATGCCCATCTTTAGACCAGTTACTGCCATCAGGGGGTGGGACAGTAAGACTGGCAGCCCCATGTTAAGAAAAGGAAGAACAGGTGCCTGAAAGGGAAGGGAGGTTTGCAGAAAACCAAAAGGCCTCCTTTGGCTCTGCTCAGACCTACTCTCCAGACTACTTGCCCCACTGGACGGGTAGAGTCCCCTAAATTTAAGCAAGGTCAAGAGACTCATTGAGGTTACACAGCAAGAAAATAAAATCTCATTCCCCACACGATGTGATATCATGTCTCCTGGAGGGAAGAGGCTCCAGCGCCCGGGCAGCCTTGCGCAGCACCTCGCCCAGCCTGGCTAAATTCCCCTGAATCTTGGTCCCTGTCCACGTGTCCCTGGCACACTCTTAGGATGAGCCATGGCATTCGGTTGTTCACTCCTGGACCGGCGGCTGCAGCCCAGTGCTGCTGGTCCATTCTGCTGAGTCTGGGAGTTGTCAAATATCTTAGAAGCAATTGCCCACATATTTTAGGTCTGGCCAAGGCAGCCTGCCATGGTCCAGCATTGTTTGCTGTATATTCCAAAAGAAATTGGATCCATATGGACCAAATTCCTCCATGCTCCTCTCACACAGGGCCGGGGTTTGGCACAAAAGGGCCAAGCTCTGTGGAAAGGCTTCTCTACCTTCCCTGGGGGCTGGAGCACAGCCACCAATGCCAAGGGAATGACAAGCCCCCAGCCAAAGGTGCAAGCAGTGCCTTCAAACCTAACCCCCCCCCACCACATAGGATCAGAGCAGGACAAAGCCTGGGGACAAGAGGGACGCACTATCTCTGCGCCCTGGGCCAGGGGGAAGGCTGGGGCACCGGCTCTCCCACGGCGGCCTGCAAGCAGGAGGCAGGGAGTCCAGAACTTGGTGCTCGGGAGTGGGACCAGCCCGGCTCCCCATCCCTACTCTGCCATTCTATAGCTGGGTGGCCAGGGGCAAACCTCAGTTCCCACATCT
This sequence comes from Martes martes, assembly GCF_963455335.1. Taxonomy (NCBI): domain Eukaryota; kingdom Metazoa; phylum Chordata; class Mammalia; order Carnivora; family Mustelidae; genus Martes; species Martes martes. The sequence continues at coordinate 72,150,840 of NC_137901.1, read as the reverse complement.
GAAAAATGGATATAAAAATGGGATCAATCCCATGAGATAGTGATTCAATAACAGTGAGATGAGGAGTGTGGAAGTGAATGTTAGTTGATGGTATTATTTCTGGGGCACACGTCACTACCATCACCACTGTCACCAGCACCCATACCACTGGGCAAAGCCTAGTTGTTAAGCCAGCATGGAGGGCCCCATCCCCAAAGCCACTGTCCTCCTCCGGGTCGCCGTCATCTTTTAACCAAGAGCTCTGGTAGACTCTCTTAATGGCCTCCCTGCCTCTAGTCTCACTACCTCCAAACCCCCTGCCCCTGCTCAAATTTCTTCCATGACTCCCACCACCCACAGAATAAGCCCCAAGCCCTTTCATCTAGCACTAGAGTCCTTGCCACTCAGACCCCCTCCCACTTCGTCACCCATACCCCACAGTCCCAGTTGCATTAAACGGCTTTCCTCTCTCCCAGTTCAGCTTTGCTCCCCCATGCCTCTGGGCAGGACCCAGCACCCACCGCTCCCTCCACGCAGAACATTCCTCCCCATTCCCTGTCAAACTCCCACCGACATTCCCCAGCTCAGCTCGAATGGCTCCTTCTCGACAAAGCTGCCACTAAATTCCAGCTAGACAGCACTGTCTGCAGAAGGTTCTGGGCTTCTTTGTGGAAAAGGGAGTCGAGCAAGAGCTGGAGGGAAGCTCGCACCAACAGGCGTCTCTCCCTGATGTCATGAGAGAAACTGGAAAGGAGGTGGCTCACTAGGGAATTTGAAATTATCTGTCTCACTTCCCACTGAGGGAGAGGGGTGCGCCCCACCCTTCAGGACAGGCCAGGTGGGGTACTTCATGTAGGAGTCTCCCTCCCCGAGCAGAGCCAACCTCACCTTCTCACCTCACCTACTGGGGGCTCACCTTCTAATGACTGAGGTTACATCATTTATCCTTCTCTGAAGCAGACATTCCCAGTTCAAATCCCAACCTCATCCTTTCTTGCCTGTTGGGATGCAGTTTCCCCAGCTATGACTGGTTGCAGGAAAGGACCTCAGGGAACCCTTCCTGCTCAAAGCAGGGAGACCCAGGCTGTGAAGCTGGCAGACCTGTACTCCATCTGGCACAGCCGCCCACCCTTAATGCAAGAACGGGAGCTCCCCAGCAAGCTGGCTAGAAGCTTCCTCTCCATCTCTGCTTGCTGTAAGACTTGGAGCTCTGAGTGGATCATGCCCTGCTCCTTGCACGGGGCTCTTGTGGCGCCTGGATGGTGCTTTCTGAGGTTTCTGAGCGCCTGGGGCCAGGCATGGCGAGGGGGCCTCCACATACACTAGCTGGACATGACTCTTGACTCTTCCCCATTCTTCCCCATTCTTCTTCAAGAGTCCCCTCGCCTGGAGAGGGGGTGGGAGATAGGGACCCAGGGAGGCCGTAAGCCTGCAGAGGCCAAACCTGATGCCCACCCACTCCCGTGATGCTCTTATAAGGGGCAACCTATGTGACAGAGCGCTTGGCTGGAACCTTAAATAATTTCAGAGAAAATGCAAATGAAACATGAAAATGAGCTGCAGAGGGTGCCCAACTCTCAAAAGAGTGCCATCCTGGTCCCCTCCTGGATCCCACGTTAGCACCCCTCATGTTTCCTGCCCCCTGAAACCCATTTGACCCACTGTGTCCCTTAGGACCATGTTCTGCAGGAGCCAGCTGATTAGGGAAAGCCCAGAAGAAAGAATGGAAGGGACGAAGAGGCCTGGCATTGACCTGCTGACTCCTAGGAGTCAGGCCCTGCTCTAGAGACGCCGTGAGAATCTGATCTGATTCCTCTGCTCCAGGAGGGCTCTAAAACCTCAGTGCCTTAAAAGGCAACTCGAAGTGGGGCATCTGGGTGGCTCAGTGGGTTAAAGGCTCTGCCTTCGGCTCAGGTCATTATCCCAGGGTCCTGGGATCGAGCCCCGCATCGGGCTCTCTGCTCAGCAGGGAGCCTGCTTCCCCCTCTCTCTCTGCCTGCCTCTCTGCCTACCTGTGATCTCTGTCTGTCAAATAAATAAATAAAATCTTATAAAAAAAGAAAGACAACTCGAAGTGAGGTTTGTTTACCTCACTGACTCATTCCCATTCCCACCACCCTTTCTGCTCTCCTTGCACTCTGGCCATTCTGGCCTCCTTGCTGTTCTGTGCACAGAGCAAACCCTTCTTGCCCCAGGGCCTTTGCACTGGCCAGTTCCCTGCCTGGAGGCCATGTTAAATCTCACCTCTTCAAAAGAACCGTTCTGATTCTCCAATATATAATAATCCCAACTGGTTCATCTTTATTAGAGTCCACCATTCGTGTCCTTCACAACTCTTTTTTCACAACTAGTAACAACACACTGATTTGTGTTTGCTTGTTAACCGGTAGAGTCAGGTTCATTTGTTCATCAGTGTTTTACCAGGACCTAGCAGGCCAAGAACACAGAGTTACTCAAATATTTGTTAGGTAGAGAAATGGAATGTTCCTTGTCTGGGGACTCAAAGAAAGAATAGGGTTTTGAAGGATGAGTAAGAGCTCACCAGGTAGGAAGGTCAGAGGTAATGGAATTATAAAGAGCAGAGAGACATGAGTGTGCAGGCCTGTGGCAGGGTGGCCTGGCAGTTCAGGGCCCACCAGGGATCTTCAAATGGCCTGGTTTAGAGCCAGTTCTCCCTTTCACAACACCTTGGTTGGGGGGGAGTCACTTCAACTATCTGTACTCAGTTTTCTCCTCTCCAAGTCAATAGGGTTGGGTGAGGCTTCAGGGAGAAGATCCACAGGCTTGGCACGGTGCTGGACCCGCAGTCAGCTGGATAAACAAAGCAGCTGAGATTTTCACGCAGAGACTCAGCTGAGGAAGGGAGGGAGGGAGACGAAGAGGGAGGGGGGAAGGGAGGGCTTGCAAAGGAGGGAGACAGAGAGAGAGGGAGGGAAAACCTGACACATCTAGGCCATTAGGCAGTGCTATCTGAGAGCAATTCCAGTTCAGCCAGAGAGCCGGGTTCCAAGGAAAAATATTCGCTAGGGACGTCTCCCAAGAACTGACCACTTTGGGGATGGGGTTTGGAGTCATATGACCCCTGAGTATCTCCTTCGGGGCCTCTGGCTCAAACCTCCACGCACGCCTTCACCTCCGCTCCTCCAGGTCCTAGGCTTGGGCAGTTTTCCCCTTGCTAACAGCTGGATCTCTCCCTAGCCTGTGCCCTCCTCTTAAATGCCCTTTTTCTAGCTATTGGAACGCTCAACAGTGGCCCCTCAGTGAGATGTGTCCCAACCTCTGGCCACTTATCAAGGGATGATCAGTAGTCACGGCCTTTGGTCTCAGGGTTTGGAAGTTTCTAGACAGTGTATCTAGGCTTGGAAGAGAGGGCCCTGTCCACCAGATGGGGAGTTCCTCCGGGACTGGGATCCGGTCAGTCTTGCCAGGCACATAGTAGACAGACAAGTAACATTTGTTGAATGAGTAAATCAGCAAATGTTTGAACTACAGGAGGCGGGGAAATGATTGGCTTCTGTAGACTCATTTTCACTTCTGTCGCTTACCAGTACCCTGTTCCCCGTGAGGCAAACCTGATCTTCAAACCAAACGTGAGAATCGGAGGACCGAGGTGGGGGGTTGGCCGTCTCAATCTCAACCGGGTCCCTGCACCTCTTTAGGGCCTTGGTTTTCCCACCTGTAAAGGAAGCTGTGTCCCCGGACAGGGCCAGCCTCCTGAGCCTATGACTTACACAGTCCACAGGACCCCCATACTTTCAGGACGCCAGGCTTGGTTTCAGGTTTTGCTGTCCCTCCCTGAAAACCTGTAATAGTTTTATCTTTTAACTCGTGTTTTGTGAGTGAAGTCCCGCAGAGACCCAATGAGCCAATGAGCAGAAGAGACACGTGTAATGCACATGCCCGCTGCTGGGCCTAGCTGCCCGGCTCCCCCTGTTAACGTTCTCGCGGTCCGCTGCGCATGCGTGTTCGGTGAAAGGCACATCGAGAAGGTAAGCAGTCTGCGTCTAAGATCGAGTAAGTGGGGGTGCTGCCAGCCCGGAGAGGCCCCACTTTCCACCCGAACTTCCTTCGAAGGCAGAACGAAGGCACTTGAAGAAACACGGACAGCCAGCCAGAGCACGTTATGGTAGTCTTTCTGATTCGTGTCTTCGGATGCTGAAAATGACACAGACGAAAAGAAGCGAGCTCGTCAAATGACCCATCATTCCTCCCTCCTTCCAGCCTTCCCTCACTCGGCAATAAGCCGAAGGCAGAGTGTTGGCAAATGCTCAGGTCTCAAGAAGTGAAATAAAAACAGCCGAGCTCGTTTTGAGTAACATCTCCACTGTTCCAGGTAAAACAGAATGCATATGTGTGCACGCGCTACGAATACGAACAGTGTAATTTTAGTGACTCGGCTCATGCACTAAACGCTCTTATATTTGTTGCTTAAAAGTGGCATTGCACTGTAGAAAGATGAGTGGTAAAATTCGTGCTAATAATTTAAAAGTGTGATTTTTCTTTGCTTAGAACTACATTATATAGCCAGTAAAAAACATCATGGCAGGTCGAGGAGAGACTACAGAAGAAATAGAAAACTTTTATTTTAGCACCTTTCTTCTGCCTTTATTTTTTTACAGATTTATTTATTTGAGAGAAAGAGAGTACATGAGCAGGAGGAGGGACAGAAGGAGAGGGAGAGAGAGAGAAGCCCAAGCACGCTCCACAGTAAGTGGGGAGCTGCACCCAGAGCTCGATCTCACAGCCCCAAGATCATGACCTGAGCCTAAATCAAGAGTCCAATGCTCAACCAACTGAGCCACCCAGAGTCCCTTTTTTGCTGCTTTTTGAACCAGGGGCCCATGTTTTCATCTTGCACTGGGCCCTATAAATTATGTAGCTGCCCTCCCCTGAACTGGGAAGAAGGCCAGCCCAGCCAAGTCTGAGCACATGACCCACAGCCCTTGGTTCCCCATCCCCAGACCAAGCTGTCCTGGCCTCCCTGCTATAAGGGGTCAGCAGTCATCAGGATGGGACAGCTGGGTGTGTTGGATCTCAACCTGAAGTCTACCACCTGGCCAGAAGTCAGAATTCTAGACCCCACACCCAGAGGACCAGCTCAGAGAGTCTGAATGGGGACCTGCACCTCTAACCTTTTAACCATTCCCCTGCCCCCCTGCCCTAAGTGGTACAACTGCTCACCAAGAGGGGGAAAGCTGCTGCGAACCCCAGAGAGAAAAGCTGCTTTGTTTTGGAGCTGGATCAGCTCTAAGTGTTTTATATCTAGTAGATCAGTCATTCAGTCCTCCCAGAAGCCTTCCAAAGGACCCCTTGAGCCCATTTGGCAGATGAGAACATTGAGGGCCAGGGCAACCTGGCTGGCCTCAGGTCACAGGGACAGCAGGAGGGCCAACAGGACTTGAACTCAGGCCAACCCAACAACCTTCAGCATCCCCCACTATCTGCCTCCAGCTCCCAGTGCAGCCAGGCTCTGGGCACCATAAATGACTCAGGCGCTGCCTTGCCCACTGCAGGCACCAGCTGCAAGTCACTTAGGGCCCAGGTTTATTGTCTTATCTTCAAGCTGGTCATGACCATGATGTCCATTTCAGAAGCCCATCACTGTTCCATCCCCACCCTGCCTTTAACACAATACAGGGGAGAGGTTCTCAGAAAACCTGAGGGTTCAGGGTAGAAGACCCTGACTACCTCATCCTTCCATGAGGTTTGATGACTCCACAAACCCAGGCATCTGGAGATACGGGTATAGATGTTAGGCCACGCCCAGCCCAGTGTGTGCTCCCTTAGATGGGAGCTCTGCTCTGTTCCCCATTGGGTCCCCTGAGCCTGAAGCAGCATCTGGCACATAGCAGGGACCCAATAAATATTTGTTGAGGGAATGAATGAATGACTTCATGAATTCTAGCCATAAAGGATGGTACTCTGTCGTGTGCAATCCTGACATCCAAAAAGGTCCTAAAAACAGCAAGTTCTTCGTTTCGTATGCCTGGAAGTCTTTATTCATGTCATATCCTTTTTTTTTTTTTAAGATTTTATTTATTTATTTGACAGAGAGGTCACAAGCAGGCAGAGAGGCAGGCAGAGAGAGAGGGAAGCAGGCTCCCTGCTGAGCAGAGAGCCTGATGCGGGGCTCGATCCCGGGACCCTGAGACCATGACCTGAGCTGAAGGCAGAGGCTTAACCCACTGAGCCACCCAGGTGCCCCTCATCTCTTATCCTAATGAAAGCTTTCTTATATTTGCTTACAAGCCCCCAGAGGTGTCACTGAGCCCATAGGATGCATCCTACCTTGCTCACCTTTTTAAGTTCTCCCAAAGCCTGGATTTGCAAACCATCTGGCCACAGGGGTTCCAGGCAAGACGGTGGTCTCCATATCTAAGTACAATATTCACCTCCATACATGATACACATAACAGCTACAGGCAATCTTCAGCCACTGGGAACACTCACATCCCCCCACCCCCCATCGCCCCATCTCACAGATGGGTAAATGGAGGACCTCAGAGGCAAGTCTTCAGAGTCATACGGGGTGTGTGGGGCAGAAGCAGCCTTGCAGACTCTTGTCAGTTGCTCCTTCCTATATGCTTCCCCTCCCCCTCCGCTTGGCCTTGGCGCCTCAATGAGCCCTTTGTCCTCCAAGGGGCTCAGAACTCCTGAGGGTTCCTCCTTGGGACAAAGGCTAGAGGAGTAGAGGCTGCTTGGGGTGGAGGGGGGGCTCCGGAGGCAGGGTCGGGAAGAATGTGCTCCTACAGTGAGATTCCCATGGGGTCAGTCTCCTCCCATCCTTGGGAAAGGACTAGAATGGTGGGGACAAAGGTTCCAGCCACAAGGCACACTGTCCGGGAGGTCCCCACAGCCCCACCCCCGCCCCTCACTCCAGGCCTCCTGCAACTGGCCAGACCTGCAGGACCGTAGCTCCAAGCAAGAGAGAAGGGGCAGAGAAGCAGGAGTTCCTACCTCCCCCTGGATGACCGGCAGCCTGGAGCCCATACCCTGCCCCGCCAGGAGCGGGGGTGGGGGGGGCACCAAAGTCAGGGGCCTCTTCCTCCCAGCTTCTCCTCCCCACCTGCTTGGTGAACAACAGTCAGGAAGAGAGAAGATTTGGCCAGGTCCCGCCCTGGGTGGGCCACAGAGCATTTATCCAGTGATTACACTATGCGAGACAGAGAGCTGAGCAGGAAAAACAAAAGGAACCTGCCCCGTTGAAACTGGCAGGCTGGGTGACCTCAGCCAAGTGGCTTTACCTCTCTGCCTCTGTTCTGGTGCCTTCCGGGGCCCCACCATCCCTAGAAAAACAAGGTGGCCGCGGGAGGGGTGAGTGGACTCCTGTTGTCTCCAATCTCTATAAAAAGTACAAGTAGAAGAAGATGACCCCTTGCCAGCCCACAAGCTGGGAGCTCAGATCTCCCCAAATGGGCATCCAGCCTGCCACTCACCTCCTGAGTGACCTTGGCCCACAGATGACACATCCCTGAGTCTCGCTTCCCTCATCTATAAAGGAGGAAGGATTCTGAGGCCCTCACCCCCCATGGCTGTCCGAACACTGAGTGGGCAGGGTGAGTGCCTGGCAGCATTTGGGGTATAGGAGGTGATCAGTAACCTTTGGCTGGATGGGCTTTGATAACAGGCAAGGGGTGTCCCCCTCAAAGCCCAGAGGAATTCACCATTTTCAACTTCCCCCTCTTATCTTTCAGAGAAGTCTTGCCCTGGGAGGTATCCAAGGCTGATACTGGTTTAAACCCATTTTTCAGATGGGAAAATTAAGCCCAGAACAGGGACTCTTGGCTGGTCAGTGGGGACTTGGCACTGGCCCCCTCACACCACCTGTTCAAACCCTACCATGTGCCCGACCCTGCTGGCCTGGGACTTCCTGGGGGCCACAGAGCACAGGCAGACTCTTGGATGTGGATTCAGGCGGGCCAGAGTTCGAATCCTGTAGAAGGACTCAGAAGGAAGAAGCCTGAGCTTACGGTCGGTGCATGGGAAGTCCCTGGGCACGTGCACCATGAGAGGGAAGCGGTACCAGCAGCAACAGCTTTATTCCCAATCTCCTTCCTGCCCCCAGAAAGCCAGAAATGGGACTGGGAACCCCAAACCACCAAGAGACAGAAGTTGAGTTTCTAGCTCAAGTAGGGGAGCATCACAGCTATTCCTTGGTCCCCCCGGGTCTCCCTGCATCCCCAGATCCTGATGCTGTCACCTCCGGCCTGGCAGCCTCAGCACACTCAGAGCTCCTTGGGTCACCTCCTTCAGCAAGATAAAGTGAGATGAATAACTAACACCCAGTGAGTTTCAGTGGGAGGCAGAGATGCAGAAACCCGGGAGACAGGCCAGGCCCAGGGAACAAGGTAGCAGGTGGATCAGAATCAAAACAGAGAAACTTAAGAAAACACTGTGGGATCCCAGGAGAGAGTCATGAGACAGAGAGGATGCTGGGAACTTACTTTGGTTTTTATCTTTAAATGCGCCAGAGTCAGAGGTTCAGAGGATGGGGACTGGATTCCCATTGGAAGCCCCTTGCTGTTATGCTTCTCTATAAGCCCTGGGCCCAGTGCTGGGTTACCACAGCCACCTCACTAATTCCTCCAACATGCTGAGGATGCTCCTACCACAGGGCCTTTGCACATGCTGTTTTTGCTCTCCATACACCTGCTTGGCTCACTCCCCCACTTTCTCAGTCTCTACTCCAGGCCCTGTCTGAGGAAGCATCTCTGGGCAGTCTCTTTTACCCTTTTATTTCCATTAGCTTTCATACCAGGGTTCACTCCTGACCTGTTGTCTGAAGCCCTGTGCCGGCTTCTACTGTGGACACAGAATACACCTCACCCTGCGAGGAGCTGCCCTCCCTCCTTCCCTACCTCCCTCCTGTCCTGGAGCCAGGACAAGGGACAATGGGAGATGGCAAGGAGGCAGGGCATTTGGTTTCAGTTCCATTGCTGACTGCTGCGTGACCTTGAGCCAGACACTGGACGTTCTGAGTGTCTGTTTCTTCACATGTAAAATGGAGAGATTGAGCAACATTTCTGGGAAGTCTGAGGCACGGTGACACATGAGGTGTGCAAAGACAGCCTTGAGCAATTCCCGATCTCCCAGCAATGAAGGCACTCCTTTTCCAACCCTGTAAAGCTTTGTACTGCTACAAGGAGAAAGTGTCTGCTCAGAGCTGCTAGGTTTTTAACGCTTCTCTCAACCGTGTCAACCTCGTTTTCCAACAAACGGAAGGTCTTGGACTGGGAGTTTTCATCAGGCAACCGCAACACGGCCATGTTTTCAAAAGATTTATCTTAGGATTAGGGTAGGACACATCAGAACCTTTTCACTGGACTCCCTCTATCCTATTCCATTCTCAGAGGGAATACACCAAAATTTTCATGTGACCCCAGCTTAAAATGCATCCTAGGGGCAAAAGAGAATGCAAAACTAGACCCTTATGTGCACAGGCAAATGATTTCCACCAAGGATGGCTAAGCCATCTCCCATTTAACAAAAGAATGGAAAATGTCTTGAATCAATGGTACTGGACACCCGGACGTTCTGGAAACAAGGAACTCTTACCTTCGCCTCAAACCTAAACCAAAATGTACCATCAAAAGCTAAACATAAAACAATCAAGCTACTAGGGGCAAGCATGACCCTAGGGAGGACGCAGCTCTTGCCATCAAAGAAACCTGATAAAATGGACCATATGAAGTTTGTGAAATTTTAAAACCTTTGCATTTCAAAAGATCATGACAAAAGCCATGTCTGGGAGAAAGTATTTGATACACACAGAGAAGGGGCTTGTATTAGGCAATGATAAAAAAGACAAACAACAACAACAAAGAATTGGGCAAAAGATTTTAACAGACACTTCACTAGAGAAAACATACAGATAGCAAATAAATACATGAAGATATACTCAACATCATTAGGGAAATAAACATGACCACTACAGTGAGATGTCAATACACCCTCTCTAGAATGGCTAGAGTTAAAAAGACAGATAATATTGGGGTACCTGGGTGGCTCAGTCAGTTAAGTGTCTGCCTTCAGCTCAGGTCATGATCCCGGGGTCCTGGGATCGGGCCCCGCATCGGGCTCCCTGCTCAGCGGGGAGTCTGTTTCTTCCTCTCCCTCTGCCAGCTGCTCCCCTTGCTTGTGCTCTCTCTCTCTTTCTGTCATAAATAAAAATCTTAAAAAAAAAAAGATAATATCGAGTGTAAGCAAAGATATTAGGCAGAACTCGAAATCCCGTACATTGCCATTGGGAATGCAAAATAGTACAATTTTGAGAAATGGTTTGGCAGTTTCTTTTTTTTTCCCCCTTTTTTTACTTTAGAGATGGAGCAAGAGAGGGAGGGGAAAGGGCAGAGGGAGAGGGAGAAAGAATCTCAAACAGGCTCCGTGCCCAGCATGGAGATCAATGCAGGGCTCCATCTCACAGCCCTGGGTCACGACCTGAGCTGAAATCAACTCAGAGGCTTCACTGACTGAGCCACCCAGGCGCCCCCAGGCAGTTTCTTAAAGACACATGCACCTGCTATACGACCCATACATTCCAAAAAAATGAAAGCCTATGTCCACATAAAAGTGTGTACACAGGGGTTCGTGTACTTTTTTTCCTAGTAACCAAAACTGGAAATAAATGTCTATGAAAAGGTAAAGGAGTAAACAGATGGTGGAATGTCTGCAGGAGGAAATGCTATTCAGCAATACGGAGGGAGGGACTCCTGACTCATGCTTCATTTATAGGATATCAAGATGCGAGAACGGGCAAAGCTAATCGATGGTACTAGAAGTCCGATGGGTTGTTGCTTGAGGGGTGGGCTGTTGGCTGGAAAGGGCAAGAGGGAACCTTTTGGGAAGTTTGTCCTGTCGTAGGATCTTGGTTTGAGTTACACAGGTGTAGACATAGCTGAAAATGCACCGCCCTGAACACTTAAGATCCATGGGTTTCCTTGTGTGTAGATCATGCCTCAATCTTGTAAATATGATAAAGGAGAGTGGGGAACAATGGGTTAAATAAACAAAAGTCCCTTTCCAAGACGTACAAGGATACAGCTGCTCAGGAATCAGTCTGGTGTTCCCTCAAAAAGTTAAAATGAAGGGTTACCACGGGGCCCGGTGATTCTGCTCCTAGGTATACACCCAGAGGTTTGAAAACATATGTTCACAGAGAAACTGGCACCTTCAATGTTCACAGCAGTATTATGTATAATAGCCCAAAAGTGTGAATAGCCTTCATGCGCGTCCACTGGCAACTAGGTAAAAATGGGGTATATTCATAGAGCAGAATAGTATTTAGTCATTAAAAAGGAGCGAACCTGAAAACTTCAGGCTAAGTGAAGGAAGCCAGCCACAAAAGACCACAGATTGTATGATTCTATTTATATGAAATGTCCAGAATAGGCAAAGCCAAAGAGACAGCAAGTAAATTAGCGGTTGCCAGGGGCTGGAAGAAGCGGGTAATTGGAATTTAATGATCATGAGTACAGGGTTTCTTTTTTGGGTGATAAGAATGTTCTAGAAATGGATGGCAAGGATGGTCGCACAGCATTGTAAATACACAGAAAGCCACTGGATTCTATGCTTTAAAATCATTTAAATGGTGAGTTTTACGTGAGTAAATTTTATCTCAAGAAAAAAACTTTACTCCAAGGTTCCTGGGGCACCTCATTAGACCATGTGATAAATGCAGAATTTGGTACTCACCCACAAACACGTCCACCTCAGGCCAGCGCAGTTTGGGGGCCAAAGCTTGGCACTTCCTACACTCTCTATGTCTGCTACAACTCCACTGCGGTGCTCTGGGTGGGGTCCTTCCTGCCCGTCCTCTTGTCAGGGAGGGAAACCCATGGTCCTCTGTGCTCTTAGAATCATTTTCTAATTTTTTTTTTTAAAGGGAAAGGGGGATGGGATGTCCTTCTTTGCACTTCATCCTAGCTCTGGAAGAACAGAGGGTCCACCCAACTCCTCCTCCATCCCCTCATCAGAGCTGGGTGGAGGAGGTATGTGCTGGAACATTCGGGTAAGATGACGTTTCTCTGTCAATTCGGAAAGTTCACCCTGCAACATGTGCCCTACCCTGGAGCCCTAAGAGGGACCCTCCCTGGGGCCAACATGCACCCCAAATGGGGAAGCTCCCAAGTCACAGGTTCCCACCTATCCCTAAGGACATGCCAGTCCATGGCTCTCTGGTTCTTGGGCCCTCTGCAACACTCCCTCATTCATTTCACACTGACCTGAAGTCTCTCCAATGCCCGCACCCAGTGCTCATCATTCTGTCATTTCTCTTCCCTGCGTACTGAATGGGATCATATACCACCGTCACTTTGAGCAGGAGACCTTTAAAGGTTAGAGAGATTTTTAAGCTTCTCCAAATTAAAGCAGATATACAGGCCTTGTCCTTAAAACTTTATATTCTGACAAATACCCCTTTGCATATATGAAGAAACCTTTAAACGCTGAAGGCAAGAAATACAACATAATTTCTGCCAAATCAGGGTCAATTTATATGCTGGAATGAATAAGATGAACTCCTACTCATCCTTCAAAACCCCAAATGGACAAAACCTGCTAAAGGAAACCGGCCCTAAACCCCCTATATGGGATTCACAAATCTCAGAGTGACATTTGTCTTCTGTACTGCCATAGGTTATTGGGCATTGTCCCCCCTCACTTTTAACTGTCAATTTACTTGTCTATCTCTTCACCCCCAAAACCCCTTCTATAAGCCAATGTCCTGCATGACCTTGAATCTGAGGCTGCAGGTACCAGAACGAAGCTGATGCCAAAGAGTGCCAGAGCTTTTATAGGGCCTGCAACAGGGCTGGTGCTCATAGTAACCTGAAAGCTAGATGTTATTTACTTATTTATTTGAGAGAGGGTGGAGGAGGGGCAGAGAAAGAATCACAAGCCAGCTCCCTCCTGAGCTGGAAGCCCCATGCTGGACCAGATCCCACAGCCCTGAGCCCAAAGCAAGAGCCGGGAGCTTAAACAACTGAGCCACCCAGGTGCCCCTATTTGCTCCATTTTTGAGACAAGAAAATGGAGACCAGGTTTAAACCACTTGCCCAGAACCCATGGTTGTAAGCAATCCAACCTGTCCAATCCAGGACAGCCGGACCCCAAAACACTGTCTGCTGTGCCATGATCCAATTAATGCAGGTGGAGCCCTTCTACCTGCTGGGTCCACCCACGTTGTCTCCTGTAACTTCACAAGTTCTACCCATTTCACAGATGAGGGAAAGGAGGAAGCGAGAGGCTACACACATAACTTGTAGGCGATTACAAAGTTTACTGGGATGCGAACTCAACCTGCGACCCGAAAGAAGCCTCACCATATGGCCACCTGGGTGGTCTCTCCTTGCCCCGTTCCTCCCACACCAATCGGACACCAACGGTTCTCAGTCTCAGAAGGGTCATGCCTCCCAAGGCACATGGGTTGTCACGGGGCTGGGAGAGAGGGGAGAGGTGCCCCTCGCACCTGGTGGGTAGAGACTCGGGATCCTGCTCAACATCTTATAGGACAGAAGACAGACCCCTCCACAAAGCACTATTCAGCCCGAATGCACAGTGTCCAGGCTGAGAAACTCTAAGACGACCCAGCGTAAAACAGCATTGACGCACACAGGCGCACTCGCACATATGCGCACTGCAGCGTCCAGACCTGCGCACCCAGCCCCCATGGGATTCTGAATAGACCTATGGGAAAAAAGGGGTGGGGGGAAAATAATGAAGCAAGCCCCACCCACAAATGTACCACAGTCACCATTAACGTCATATTTATTGTTATTTAGCTGCTCAGGAAAACATATACAGGTATATACAATATGCATGAATACAGAAGACTGCACTTTACATATTTTTTTAAAAAAGAAAGAAAAAAATAACACTCAATTTCATGAGCTATTGTCACAGTCTTCCAACCAAGCATTTCAGAAATGAATTTCTTTTAAGAGTCAAAAAAGATTACAGGATTGCCTAACACACAGCAGAGTTAAGATTTTATATTTTACATGTGCAATAACGTTTTCGTTTTCTTTCCCAAAAAAAGTTTGCTATGCAGTACCGATTACCAGTGTTTGGAGTCTCGTGGGTTGGGTGTGTTTTTAATTTGCTTTTATTCTTTCCATTAAACCAAATTTAATGAAATAACATCCTTTTGCTTAAGGCTATTTTTAAAGCTGTTCCATTCTGGGGTCGTGGGGAGCGAGAAAGTTTAAAACTTCAGGGGTTTCCGACGCTGCGAGGACTACGGAGCTGATGGCCAGGTGCTAATGAACTCAACCCAGGGAAAGTCAAAGACGGAAGTCGAGACTCTTGGCTCCCCGGCCTTAAGCAATGAAGGAGAAATCATTCCTGTTTTAAAAATAAAGTGATAAAGCTCTCAAACAGCTGTACATTGCGGAATCAGAGGGGGCGTGGAGTTTTGCTCAGACTATGGCTGATTTCTCCTGCGGCCCCTGGCAGGAGCGACATTCTCTTTCTCTTTCCTCTGGTGACAGAACTCGGGGACTGAGTCAGTTCACACCTTATCACTGCTGATCAATTCACACCACCTGCTCTTCTGCCTGCCTGCTGCCAGCCTCCAGGGGCCGGCCCCGGGCCCCTGGTTGATGGGCCCAGCAAGGGCAATCCAGACGGGGACCTGAGCCAAAAGGGCCCCAGCAGGAAAGAAGAGGGAGGAGAAAGAGCGAGATTTTTCTGGACACTCTTCTCCCTTTGCTGCAAAGTTCTTTGAAATAAACAATGTGGGTGTTGTATGGTGAACCCAAAGCCTTCAGGTCACTTACATCAAAAACAACAACAACAAAAAGCCAGGTCTAGAAACTCTGGGGACCTGGGGACAGAGGGGAGGGGGCGCCAGGCTCAAAATAGAGCATTTAGTAAGACTTGCTCTTTAGCAAAAGTAGAAGGAAAATGGTGGAGTTACTGGTTTGGGTGAAGGGCTATCAGTCACTTCTTGTGTGACCCACCCTGGAGTCTGCGTGCCCCTCACGATCCCCCACCCCTGAATCATATGAGCCTTTTATAGGCCTCCACAGCACCCAAAGGTGCCCGCCCCGCCAGCACAGGGCCAGCAATGTCTGCTGCTCTGGGTCCTCGAAGTGGGAGGGCGGATGTCCAAGAGCCCTGCTCACTACTGCCTGCTCACCTAGCCGCCCCCGTCTTTGCTCAAAGAGATGATTCCTTGGTGAGGCGCCTGGAACAGGGCTCTAGTTCTGCAATAGGGTGAGATTAAATCAAAAGGTGGGGAGAAGGGGGTATTCTGGGGTTAAAGAAAAAGGCCTAGGCATCAAAGTCATTGTTTCCTTCGACAGCCCCCGGGAACCTCCCAACCTCTGCAAAGAAATACACCCAGGTTCAGAGAAGGGGGGCTGGGCAGGCTGAGCCTGGGGGCTCCTTCCCTGAGCCCCCAGAAAAGTGCTGGCAAAAGCCTCGACCCTCCCAGGGATGGGGGCTACCTAGGTTGGAGGGGGGGAAATAGATGGGCAGCAAGGACAGAATGGGAGTGGTCGGGAAGATACATGCAGTCCCACATCCTTCCTCCCCGAAAGGCCTGGCTGGCATCAGCTGTATGGGCAAAAGGCCAAGGGCTGAGAATGGATCCTCCCCCAACTTGGGCACCCAAGACCCGGCCAGACCCGCTACAACAGGGTGGAAGCCGGGAGCCCCCAGAGACTCTGCAAGCTGGAAGGACACCATCCCTCGTGCACACCAGGACTGCTTAGCATAGCGTGAACATTCAGAGCCTGGGCGTTTGCACAGAGGCCCAGAAAAGGAGAGAAAACACCACTGTCGAACATTCCGACTCCTTCCCACTGAGCGGGCTGGACACGTCATCACCTCCGTTGCAGAGAGGACAGCTTCCAGCAGAAGACAGAATGGAGCTGAGGGCTGAGCGTGTGTTTGTAGGAACGAAAATACATCTCTCTCTATTTTCTTAGGGAACAGACAAAACAAAATCCCAGGCGGAATACCTAAGGGGGGCATTAATTGTTTGGCTCCTGCCTGACTGATGACAGTTGGGTGTCAATATATAATATCGTGATGACAATTTGACTTTCGCCCGGCAATATTCCAGAACTACTATTCTCCAGGATTTCCATTTTAATAAGCAGTGAACAAAGCAAAAAGGGAGAAAAAAAAAGACTGGGGATTGGTGAGGAGGGGAATGAGAATAAAAGAGAATAAAAAAGAAAGTAACTCTTGTCTTATTACGAAATAACAATGCTTGGACATACAGCAGCATGAAAATAAAACAAGGAAAGAGGTCATCTAAAAAAACGTATGCCAAGATTACAGAAAAACGGGAATTATCTAGCAGGAAAAAGGCTGAAGCAAAAGTTTGCTAACTGCAGAAGGGTTAACACTGGTAACATACTGTGGCAGACGAGTTTTCTTTTTTAAAAAAATTTTTTGAGGTTCCCCCCCCTTTTAAATTAACCCTTTCCGGTCCATATGCCACTAAGCAGGTACCAACCTAGAAAAAAAAATCATCCACTCAGCAATAGTGGCCCTTTCAAATTAATAGGAGGGTGGGGTCAAGGGAAGGAGTTCGGGGCAGGGTCAGGGGGAGGGGGTGGTGGGAGGGGGTGAAGGGCCTGGTGGGGGTTGGGCATTTCTTGTCAATTCAAGTCAGGGCGGCCACGAATGTCCCAAATCTGTTGGAAATGTCGGAGTGCAGGGACCGCCAGGTGGGCACAGAGGCTCGGGCCTTGGCGTCACCCACGTCGTCTGTGCAGTGGACAGACAGGCACTGCAAGTGGCTCCCCGGCTGGGTTGCTGAGGCCTTATTTGCAGGGAGGTCGTGGGCTGTGGAGAAAAAAGGAAGACATGTTAGCAGCAGATTCAGCTCTTCGGGAGGCCCTAAGGGGGGGTGGGGGAGTGGGAGAGGCAAGGGAAGAGAGGCACCATCCACGCCCTCTTTTCATGCCTGAAGACCGGCTCATCTGAGGAGAGCGGCTCATCTGAGGAGAGCTAGAGAAGTTTCGTTCAAATCCCCCTGCTGTTGCCTCTGATGTGGCTGTGAGACCTTAGCAAAGGGTAAGACTCTGGCTCGATGTCAGGTTTTCCCCCCTCAGGAAATGGTAGAATTGGACAGGGTTGGCCCATCTCTGATGGACTAGAGTTCCCAGAAGATTGACTGGACATAAAATAAGGTGGGCAGGCTTCCTGGAGGAGGAGCATCTAACCTGGGCGTTGAGGCATATGTAGGAGTTCACCAGATGCAGTTAAGGGGTAGAGGGGAGGGTTGTCTACGCCTAGAACACAGCCCTTTCTCTTATCATCCTCTGAACATTTGCTAGGAACTTCCTGAAATAGTACCACACTGCTCAGAGCAGTAATGATCAAGAGTCCAGACTCCCCAACCAGACCAGTGCCCTTTGCCCAACCCAAGCTGCTTTATGAAGGGACTTCCGGTGATGGGGATGAGGGAGTCAGTGAAAATGGCCTTCCATTTCCTTCTCACACAGTCACACAGCATCAGAAACACCACAGATCATAGCGATGCCTGAGTTAGACCAACTTGCGGGGAAAGAAATTTGATAACCACTCACTCCTTAGTATGAATTAAACTCAAAGAGAGTAAGAACTGGGGGTTCAGAGGCAGGGAAGGAATGGAACAGTCATTTTGGGGGGCTGCTAGTTTACTGCAACCAAGTGGCCAACGGTTCTGTTCTCAGATCTACTCTATGTTTACGAGTATCCTCATCATTCCCACTTTTTAGAGCCTGACTCTCAGATAGGAGAGGCGACCTGCCCAAGGTCACACAGCCGGGAAGGGGCAGAGCTGGGCTTGAGCGTGAGCCTGTGGTCAATCTCTTGACTCCAAAGAAGTGAGCAAAGCTGGAATTGGGGGTGGGGGCCCCACTCCAGCTGAGGGAGCACGCCCAGATACTGAACTCCATGACCGGCCCGCCCTCCCAGCAGGGCCCTGTGCCAGGCAGGAGCTACCCCACCCATCCCGCCCTCTGGGATTAAGGGGGAGGCCTCCCCTGGGAGTTGAGCCACAGCCTGCAGAGAAAATCCTCCCAGAGGATGGGCCAGGCTGTGACTAACCAGGCTTCCACCCTGGAGCCCCAGAGACACCCAGCTAAGGACCTTCATGCCAGGAGCAGCTGGGGCCGGGGGGAAGATTCTCTCCCTTGTTCTTTTCCTCATTCATCCAATTAATAAGGCCTTACTGAGTCCCTACTATGTGCCAGGCGTGGCTCCAGCCCTGCGGATCCGGCCGGAAGTAAGGCAGACGCTATCTTTGTCTTCCTCCTCCAGCAGCTGGCAGTGAAGGCAGGAGAGAGCATCACAGACACCATGGGGCTTGAATCCCAATCCCAGCCCCACCACCGTGTGGCAAGGGATCTGCCCCTCTCCCTCTCTCCGAGCCTTAGTTCCTCATTGCAGAAGTGGGGGTCATGTCCTCTCCCTCAGGCCTTGTAATGGTCTGGCATACAGAGAGATCTCCCCACACAGAGCTGCTGGCATAGTCTCTGGGAGTTCAGGAGGTGAGGGGTCCTTGCAGCCATCTAGAGGCCCCCAAGCATCGTCCCTTTCTTGGGACTGACCAGGTGGGCACATTCCTCCCCATGAGACTGGAGTCTATGCTCCCATTTCACAGAAGGAGAAGCTGAGGCCCTGAGCTCCAGGTTTCAAAGCTGGCTAGCAGCGGTGGTGCTGGAACGCTGTTAATGCCACACCCAGGGTCTCCTGGGGAGAAGGTACCCCATGAAGTTAGGAGCTTCAGTTTCCCCCTCCCCACACCTCTGCTCTTGAGCCTAGGCTTTGCCTTGCTCCTAGTGATGCCCCACTCCCTAATCCCCTCAGAAGGAATCCTGTTCCAAGCATTGTGAGATCTGGACTGGGGAAAGGGGGCCTCTGCCATGGAGAGAGAGAAGATTCTGAAAAGGATTCCTTACTTCACTTTGCACCCATTATCTCAAGGAGCCGACACAGCAAGGCTTGTGCTCGTTGCACAGGTAGGAAACCGATGCCCCTTGCCAAAGTCCACACAGCTAAAGAAAGACGAGACCCCCAGAACCAGGCACCTGGCACCTGGCTCCTTTGCTCTGGGACTGCAACGCTAGGAAGGTGAAGGAAAGTTGCCATTTCCCAAGTTCTGTGCTCAGACGGAGGAGGCTTGCAGACCCTTCTGGGAGCTGCATTTGCTGAGTGATGTTTCCAGGCTGACCCAAATGGCCACGTGTCCTCGAGATGCCATATTCCCCAGTTCTGGATGACTCCGAAGCATACCGTGTGCCAACCCTAGAGACAGCTGCTCCTCTTACTTGGAGAAGATTTAGTGAGGACATGCCAGGCACACAGCTGAAGATGTCCCTGTGCTATCTCATTCCACCCCACGCCCCCCGCAAGCCCAGCAGCTGGGCGCCTCTTCTCCCCACATTAGAAGGGGCACCTGGGGCTCAGAGAGGGTGAGGGGCTTGCCCAACGTCACAGGGCATAGGCGCAGGATTCCCCAGCCTCTGCCTGGGACAAGCAAGAGAGTCTGGTATCCACGGGGAATATTTTTAAGAGAGAATATTATTCTTCAGTTCTTGACAACCCAAGCATGACCAAACTCATCCTCTCGCCAGAATTATTCCAGCTGGGGGGACCCAACACGCCCTAGGACCGCAGCTCCCCTCCACCCCTCCAGGGCTGCTGAGTGGCTGCAAATAAATCAGTCCCACGGAAGCCGCCTCAAGTCAGGGCCTGCCCCTGCTCCAGAGAAGTCCCCAGTCCCCGCTCCTCGGTGATGGCAGGCATGCCGGCCCCCCACACCAGGACCCAGAGAAAAAACCACCCTCGCCGAGCTCCCAGGACTAGGAGTTACTCAGTGCGCACAGACACCAACGCAGACCTTCACATTTTCTACTTGTTAGCGACCAGCCTTCCCCATCAGACTGTGGCATCGCAGTACCCTGCACACAGGTGCTCTGTTGGGGGCCTGTGGGCTGTGGAGTGATTCTCATCCCTATTTGGCAGATGGGAAGACTGAGGCCCTGGGTGGGGGAGGTGGGGGAACTGCGCAGGTGTCACCCATGGCCAGGTCAGCGACTTGGACCAGCCCTCTCCTTTGAGTCTGGGATTCCCCGATCACTGGGCTGAGGTGGGATCTTGAACCCCCCATACATGGGCAGCTGGCCCCATTTGCAACTTGGGGATGGTGATCCCTGGCAGACCCATCTCCGAGCAGCTTAGGGGGATCATACAAGAGAACGACAGGAGACACTGTGTGTGTGGGGGGATCATTCCTCGAGGCAGGGGTGTCACCAACTCAAATTTGTCACCCCAAATGACCCACACCTCGCGCAGGGAGCCCAGGGGCCGAGGTGAGGGGCTTCCGGTATTGGGACCCGATGTCACACCCGCCCAGCAAGGCAGGCCCTGGAGCGGGGGAAGCCCACTCTTCCTCCCCATCCTTCTTCATGTGTACAAACATGTCCTAGCTGATCCATCCAGCCCTTCCCCAGCACCCTCTCCCATCACCACAGAGCACATGAGCCACTCGGTCATTTCTGCCACCAACTTGCTACCATGGCGTGGAGGTACCCCCTGCTCCACCCCACAGTGACCCTGGGGCCTGCGTCGGATGGATCCCCAACAGGGACGGTAAGTGCCACAAACGGAAGGAGAGATCCTAGAGCCAGTGTCAAAAAAGTGAATAACAAGAGGAATGCCATTTCTCCTACAGGGTTCAACCATGACAGCGCCTACCACTTGCGGAGCACAGGGCTTTTGCGAACATCACTTCAGCTCCCAGAACCTCGGCCCTGGAAAATGGGGGAAATAATAGGACTGGCCCTCATGGAGGCGGCGACGAGGATTAAATGAAATGATCCATGTAAAAGGCTTAGCCTGCTGCCCAGCACAGAGCCGACTCCCGCCCGGCAGCACCGCTGACCGGCCTGCAGGCGCAAACGGAGAAGGGAGAAGGGGACAGACTAGTGTCTGTTTACCTGGGGACACCTCATGGCTCCTTTCCCTCCTGGAGAGGCCGCCCACGGAGGGAGCTGGGTGTTCTTTCTTTTTTAAAGGTGGCAAAACAGGCCTTGTCACCACTTTGCTCTGCACTCAGGATCCCCAGGACTGGGTCCCAATTTGGGGGAGGCACATGGTCAGGGGTCCTGAGCTGGGGACAGCCACCACCCCCCAACTCCCTGACCCCCATCCCCTCCCCGAGGCAGGGCTTGGTGGGACCTGCAGCACCACACGGCTCTGTCCTTGAACCTTCAGAGAGGGGACTTCTGTCCACCTCCTGTCCACCGCCCGCCCACCGCCCACCATAGGGAAGGCCAGAAAGAGGGGGTCATGGGGGTCAGGGGGCCCTCCAAGTAGGGCCCAGATCAAGGGTTCTCTGGCTGCTCATCCAGAGCATGCCCTAGGCAAGGTGTTAACCTGTACTGCAAAATGGGAACCAAGTTCACAGACATCTAGGAGGATTAATGGAGATAACACAGGTAAAGACTTTAAGCACGTGATGAGCCCCCCAAAATGGTTAGCTGCTCTTAGGGTTATTACACTCACTGGGCTTTAACTACCCAGGACCTCGGAGGCGGTCGGAGCTAATCCTGCCAAATGCCAGTAGGGGATACTGGCCAGGGGATGGTCTCTTTCTCTCCGTGGGTGCCGGGGGTTGGGGTAGGATGGGGGCCTGCCTTGACCCCTGCCCCGCAAGGTGGGGTGGGGCAGGGGGACCAGGGTGCGATCCCAGGCAAAGCAGGCAAATTAGAATTCCGTGCGTATTTTTAACTTCCAGCTTATGTAAGGAGCAGTGTGGGCCCCAGAACACAATAGCGAATGACTCCCGCCCGACTCACCCTCACCGGATTCCGACAAAGGGAAATGTATTTTGGTTTTTCCTTTATTTGGACCTGGAAGGGGGAGACGCTGGTGTCTGACAGCTGCCACTCAGCTGGGGGGCTGGGCCATTGAGACCGGAAGCAGAAGCAGGCCTGGGAGCCACAGGGTTGGGCCAGATCCTACCAGCGCCCCTGTCCTGCAGCCTGGGAGGCCTGGAGGCCCCCAGATACTTCCATGACTCTCCCAGCTCCTGTTCCCCATCTCCAAGAAAGGCGGGATATGGCATGCAGGGCACTGAACGTCTCTCTTCACTCTTGCCCAGGCCCCAGAGCCTAAGCACCAGGGAAGGAGGACGCTGCCTCCAAAACCCACACACTTCTCTCCCCACTGCCTCCACCCCGGGCCAGGCCCCCACTGCCTCTTTCCTGCTTGCCCACTGGCCCCCAAGCCCATTTTCCCCTGTAAGTCAGATACCTTTCCCGAAGCACCTACTATGGCAGCCCCCTCTCCTGCTTAAATCTTCCATGGCTCCCCAGTGTTCCCAAGGTAAAGTTCCCAGCTTCACATAACCCGGCCTGCTCTCCTCGTGGGCCTCCAGCCTCACCTCTCCGTGAGCCAGCTGTACGGTCTCTCCACGAAGCCCTGATCCTTCCCGCCTCCGCAGCCCTGCTCCTGCCGTTTCCTCTGCCTTGAGCACCCCCCACCCCTCGCCCCTGCTGACTCCCACCTTCTACCTGGCTGTCAGCCTTGTGGCAAAGTTTCTCCAACACCCCTACTCTTGAGGTGGGTAATACCTCTCCCTGCTCGCACATGACACCCCTGCCCCCAGCCAGCAATGATGCCTCAGTTACCCCCGAGCTGGCTATGGGATACACTGACACGTCTCACCCTGGCAGAAGGGGGGCCCTGACAACAAGCTGCCAAAGATGAAAAACATCATGGGGGAGGGGGGCGCTTTGCAACCAGACGACCAAAGTCTGCAACTGGGACCCTGACGCTCCCCCTGCGGGTTGACCTTGGGCAAACCGCAGCCCCTCTCCAAGCCTCAGCTTCCTTCCCCGTGAAATGGGACAAGGATAGCACCCAGCTCCTCGCTGGGTTACCCCAGGTTCTCCGGTGCCTGGCGCACGGCAGGTGCTTACGCAATGGCCACCAGCTGTCACAGCAGACAAAAGTCACAGGAAAAGATAGCCTTGCCCAGTGGTGGTAAGCAAAGTCACAAGGATTTTTAAGGCAGCACATTTTTAAGAACCTGCCACTGGGAATGTGGGGGACACAACCTTAGTAGGAACTGACCCCCGCCACCCAACTAGAAGCCTTCTGCAGGGCCCCATGACCTCAAAGCAGAAGCCCTCCTCAGCTGCCTGTCCATATTGGGTCCCTGGCCCATGTCTCCTCCTCCAGGGAGACACACAGGGTCTAGGGGACTCACTTACTTCAGTCTGAGGGTGGGAAGAGCAAATCTAAGCCAGATGGGGGGCTGCATACAGAGGGTCTACAGAGCCAACAACGAAGCAGGAACACGGCACACCCACACCCCCACTGCTCTCTTCCCCTACCCTCAGCAGCTTGGATTCAAATTCCACCCCGGTCTAAATCTCACCCACTCCATAACCTTGGGCAAGCTCAACTTGCTGGACCTGTTCCCCCCTCTGGAGAGGGGGGCTAAAAATCTCTCCAGTGACCAACCCCCCTCAGAGGAGCCTGGCCTGACGGTAGACACACTCACGAGGATCCCAGCTGTCTCTCTGGTCCGTGGCACATAGTAGGCTGGTGAAAAGGATTTGTTAAATATTTTATTTATTTTTTATTTTTCTTAAAAAAATTCTATTTTTAAGTCATCTCTATACCCAACCTGGAGCTCAAACTTACAACCCTGAGACCCAGAGTTGCATGCTCCACCGACTGAGTCAGCCAGGAACCCTAGATTTGTTAAATATTTGAAAGAACGATTCACATTCTCATCCCAGCTCTTCACCTGCTTGCTGTGTGACCTTGGGCAAGTCACTCCCCCTCTCTGGGCCTCTTTGGTCCTCTCTGAAATGAATGGTGGTGAGTAGATATACAACCTCCCTGACTCTTTTCATTCCTTCAGGGAAATCAGATTATACATTCGATGTAGGGTAGCCCACCCCAAGTGAGGGACATTAAGATACCTTTGCCTAAGGAATCCCCAAGAGCACAACCCTGGGGATCAGGGACAGAGGGCTGGCTGCTGGCAGCCTGAGTGATACTCCAATCAGGCATCTCACAGAGGCCAAGGGACCAGCCCCTCCTCAGCCCAGCCCTCTGCCCGCACCCCACCCTTTCTGTCCCCTCCCTTCGAGGACAACTTCTAGCAGGGGTATTACTGTGACAAATGAGGAAAGGAAAAAAGGAAAAGTGAGCCCATCCCCACTGCTGTCAGCTCCAAGAACGATAAGAGTGAGCACTGACCCTTAGGTTCCCTATGGGCCTATCTCATCAGATGACCCCAAAACCCGGGGAGAGAGGGTCTGACACCAGTCCATTTCACTGGGGGCGGGGGGCATTAAGGCTCAGAGAGGGGACGTCACTGACCCACAGTCATGCAGCCAGCCGGTAGAGGAGCCGGGGTCACTCCCAGGTCTGCCTGATGCCAAAGTGTGTGGGTCCATCAAAGTCACATGAAAAAGTGAAATTTACCAGTGAAAGTGGTAGGCGCTCCCTCTGCCTGACCCTATTCTTTCTTTCTCTTTGTCTCTCTCTCACACAACACCCCCCAATTCTTTCTCAATCTCTCTGTTCTCTCCCCCTGACCCCGATTCCCTGTCTTTCCCTGAAATCAACCCTCACATTTTGGGGAAGGGCCGTGATGCTCACAGATGGGATGAGAATGACCCCAGAGTGACAGAGAAGCCAAGGAAAAATCTGAGGCCCGCCATTCAATCTTTCTCCATGCACGCTGCCTGAGAGTTTCCACATCAGCCCAACCTGATGGGGGCCTTCCAAAGCCAGCACAGGGGCTCCTAGGAGGAAGAAAGGCCCCCCCCACCAAGGATCTGGAGGGACGCTGTGCGGTCCCACCCACCCAGGCCCCATGAGGGTAAAGAAGGGGTCTCACGCGCACGCAGGCCGCCGGGCAGCCGAGTCTGGTGTGAGCCTCCGATGGCCCCTGGAAGCCTTCGGAAATTAATTGGAGTTGACTTGGCTGAGGGCAGCTGTCATTTAGATTGAGAACTGGCTCAGGGCTCCACTGAGGCGAAGCAGCAAGGGCATCGTGGGGACTGGGCGGCCGAGTGCTGGGGATGGGGGCAGGGGCTGGACACTGGGGACCTTGCCCAGCCCTGGAGGAGGAGACAGGGTGGCGGAAGAGTGCCAGAGCCCACAGGACAGACATCGGGGCCCCTCACCCCAGCCCGAGCCTCCAATTGGGCTCCTTCTCCTGGCGCCTCGGGACCCACGGCCAGTGACCTGTGACAGATGCAGCCCCGTGCACCCCCCGGGCCACTCCTGGCCTGTGCGCTACCGAATCGTGACAGTTGGGGGTAGGGAGGGGGCTGCAGGCCGACCCCTCAGCCTGCCCCTTCCTTCTGACAGGCCCCACTGTGGTGCAACGAGGGTCCCAGAGCAGGAAGACCCCTTCCCAGGGGGTCCAGATGGGAACGGGGGCGCCATCATTCTGCCAGAACCGCGGAAGGGCCCCTGTGGTAAAGCGGGCAGAGTCAGTCCCCCGCCAGGCACCAAGGATAAGCCAGGAAACAGTAGTCGCTCTCAGCATTGCTAGCAGGATTGTTTGACCCAGGTCTCCACTCTAGCCCTGTTTTCTCCCCTTCTCGCTCACAACTCATGCCCCCATGGCGTTGGGCCCGGTGCTGGGTGGCCCTGGACAGGTCTCTGCCCCTCTCTGAGCCCCCGCCTCCTCACCTCTATCCTGGGGGCAACCTAGAACCAGGGCAGACTCCTCCCTGAGCTCCCAGCACAATGCCTGGGGGCATTCAGCCATTAAACACTTATTTTATAAAAGAAGACAGACAGACAGACACATACGCTTCTGTTGAAGTAGACCACCATTGTTTTCAGCCCACTGAAGGAAGGAGTCAATTTAGTGACAACTCAGGATTTCACAAAATAAGTTTCCAAAGTGCTGACGCCTTGGGTGGTGGTTCTTGGGGACATGTGTCCTGCTCACCCATCCGAGTGTCTGCGGGAGTTCTAGGACCTTCCCACGGGGGCCCGTGGGGCTACAGGGGACCTGCTCACCCATGCAGGTTCCCATAGCACTTCTGCATCCCCAAGGAAGGGCTCTGCGTGGGAGTCCATCGTGGGACAATCGTGTGCTTTGCAGCTAGGGATCCAGTCCTAACCTTGTCACTGCCAGGCTGCGGGACCCTGCATCAGCTGCTCTGACCCCCTGAGCCTCCATTTCCAAACCTGGAAAATGTCTTCAGCCATTCCTGCCTTGCAGAGAGGGGCCGTGGTCTAGTTCCCAGGGGCCTGGTACCCAGCTGCCCCTCCATATCCTGTTCCCACAATTGCTTCTCCAAACCTGAGCCTTCCTGGGGCCAGCTTGTAAGTGGGAGCCCTCGGGGGGCTTCCAGGTGGCTCAGTTGGTGAAACAGCTGACTTGGTTTGGGCTCAGGTCTTGATCACAGGGTGATGAGACCAAGCCCCACATCCAGCTCTTCGATGGGCATGAAGCTTGCTTAAGATTCTCTCTCCCTCTCCCTTGGCCTCTCCCACCCCTACCCTCTTTCCTTCTCTTAAAAAAAAAAGAAGAGGGGGCCTTAAGATAGCAATAACAGCAGGGCGATGAGCCAAAGCATCCCAACTGAACAGGTGTTCCCAACTGTGTGCTGGGCGCGGGACTCAGAGAGGGGATCCCATCACAGAGCTCCCAGCCTGCCCCCTACCCCCCCACCCCCCAGTGTTCTCAGCCTGGCTGAGAGATATTTAGTAAACACCTAGTGTCAAACAGAGCCTGTCACTGCCACAGAGATAGTCTGCCCTGTGTCACTGACCCAGGGGATAGGTGGGGATGGGGCAGCGGTGGGGTGGGGGGAGGAGAAATTGCAGAGGAGAGGACGGGAGGTGGGGGGGGGGGACTTAAGGTTCAATATAAAGCTTTGCAGTGAAAGAAGCAGGAGGTGAGCTCCAAGCCTCTACTGTGATTGGAGAGAACTGGGGGCCAGCCCGGGAGCCCTGATTTGGGGCCTGGGAGAAAGGAAGGAAAAGGAGCCTGCAAAGTCGTAATGAAGTCGGTCACAGAGGCCCCTGGAGGCCCCAGGAAGCGTTTGGCTTTGTTCCTGAGAGCAGAAGGGAGCCAAGGAAGGCTGCTGAGCAAGGGAGGGGCATCAGGAATCTGTCAACATGCATAAGAGGCTTGTACCTCATCCATTCCAGCCTTGGCACAGTACACCTGACTCAGAAACACATTCCACTGGGGACAAGGTCCTTCGTGTCCCACCATCCTAAGCAAGTGGGGGGATCCGATCCCACCCCCGAGGGAATGGTGCTCTGAGACGGCTCTGGTCTAACGGGGCAGGCCATCCCTCCCCAGCAGCTTCTGAGTCACACGCCTATAACCCAGGTCCTCAAGAAACCCAGCACGGCCTCGCCATGTGTCAGCCGAGGGCCCTTGCGAGGGATTCCACCTCTCTATGCCTCCACCTCCCCTCCACACAACGGACGTGACCACCGGGCCCTGTGCATTGACATCAACAGATCCTCACTGAGAATACGGGTGGGAAAACCAAGGCACAAAGTACGCATCTCAGGTTATCCAACAGAGAGCGGAAGGGTTGAGGGAAAGTTTCTTATCTCTCCACATCTTGAGTTTCCCCATGTGTGAAATGAAACCGTAACACCTGCAGGGCAGGGCTGCCAGGAGAACAAATACAATAATAGTAATAATAACAAAATGGTTGGGGTTAATACCTGTCATGCATTCATTCCTTTAAACTTCCTCACCATAACCCCAAAGGGCAGCTTCTATTCTCTCAGCCCCCTTTCATAGGTAAAGGACTTGCTAAGGTCAGCAACCTATAGCCCACAGGTCAAATCTGGCCCACCATCTGTTTTTATCAATAAAGTTTTATTGGTACATAGTCATGCTTGTAGATTTACATTTAGTCTATGGCTGTTTTATGCTACAACGACAGTGTTGGGTAGTTGTGACAGGGACTATATAAGTCACAAGCCTAAAATATTTACTATCAGACCCTTTATGAGGAAAGTTTGCTGACCCCTGACCCTGAGGCTCAGAGAGGTGACATCACTTGTCTAAGTTCACACAAGTAGGAAGGAGCCACCAGGCACCCAGTAGGTGCTCCACACATGTTCCCTAGGAACATGTTGATGTGTAAACAACACTGCTGAACGGTGAAGACCCACACAGTGACCCTTAG
The DNA here is from genome assembly GCF_963455335.1 of Martes martes. Classification (NCBI taxonomy): domain Eukaryota; kingdom Metazoa; phylum Chordata; class Mammalia; order Carnivora; family Mustelidae; genus Martes; species Martes martes. Next base: position 72,122,713 of record NC_137901.1, on the reverse strand, counting down.
AGTGTCAGAAATGTCCCTCCCATTCAACCTGGTCTTCCTTCTCAGCCTACAGGGGAAACCTCCCTGCCTTCCTATTTAAAAATGAATAAAGCAGGGCACCTGGGTGGCTCAGTCGGTTAAGCATCTGCCTTTGGTCTGGTTATGATCCCAGAGTCTTGGGATCAAGCCCCACCCTGGCTGCCTGCTCAGCAGGGAGTCTGCTTCTCTCTCGCCCTCTGTTCCTCCCCACAGCTCATGCTCCCTCTCTATCTCATATAAATAAATAAAATCTTTTTTAAAAATCAATAAAACATTAAAATGTTGGTTTGGGGGGGTTGGGAGGATAGGGGTTGTTATTTTAAAAAATCGTTCCAAAATGTGTCTACAATGCAACAAAAAGAGAAAGGGGGTCTCTCCAAGGCAGAACAAGTCAGCCCCATCAGACCAGGGGAGATGGGTGCCCCAACCCCAACCAGAGCTCACTCCTCTGGTTCAGACTCAGAGCGTGACCTGTGAGTCTCCGCTTGGAAGGACAGAGCAACGGGCAAAGGGGACAGTGACAGGCAGCACAAGCAGGCCTATGTAGACCCTAAGCCGCAGAGCACCAGCCCTGGGTCAGGCCCTGGGGCCTCCTCACTGGCTGATCTCATTTATGCCATCAGCCGCCTAGCAGGGCCAAGGTCACACAGCAAGAAAGTGAAGAGTCAGAACTCGAACCCAGATCTGCAGGAGTCCAGAGCCTTGTATGACCTTAACCACCTGCGGCATCTGCCTGACCTGGGGGAGAGAGATGGGTGGAACAGTAGAAGCTGGTCTAGGCCTAGAAGAAGCTGGGTGGTCACTCCCCATCTAAACGACAGGAAAGGGAGCCCCTGGAATTGCCTGGTGGCTGGCCCACCCATCCTCAGCTCCCATCTTCCATGGGTTCTGGAAGGTCTGGCTTAGGCTTCTGGGGAGAGGTGCCTCTGCCACAAACAACCCCCAACTTGCTTTCCTTCCAGGTGGGGCTCTCCCTCTACTCCTGTGGGAAACTAGGACCCAGTGGTGGAAGCTAGCTGTGCAAATCCAGGGCTATCACTCACTCTCTCTGGGCTGCCATGCCCTCTGTAAGTGGCAGGAGTCCCTACTGCCAGACCTGTCACTCTGTGACCTAAAGAGGCCACCCAGGTAGATATTGTCCAACCCAAATTATGCTGTGGACTTACAGGAACTGTAGGCTAAGCTATACCTGGGAGTGGGGATGTGGCCCATTGTGTCCCTACTGGGGCCTCCAATGCCAGGTAGGATATGGGCTCTGAAGGAAAAGCAGGAGCCACAATGCTCCATCCATGGCAGAGGTCACACCTTCTTGTCCCTGTGGTTTTTTTGAGGAAGGCAGAACTGAACCCTAGGAAGACTAGGCTAGCTGGTATTGTAAACTGGGGAAACTGAGGCCAGAGAGGAGTAAGTCAGGGGCAGAACTATGAATAAAGCAGAGAGTTCTTGCCTGTTTTGCCTAAGCCAGCACTCAGTCCTCTCCTCATTCAGAAGGTTTGACAATGGAGTTTGCAGTATGCTGTCACCAGGTGGTGGCAACACTACTCCTGCCTGCTCTCCCCTCTTTTTTTTTTTTTAAATGATTTTATTTATTCATTTGTCAAACAGAGATCACAAGTAGGCAGAGAGGCAGGCAGAGAGAGCGAGAGGAGGAAGCAGGCTCCCCGCTAAGCAGAGAGCCCGATGCGGGGCTCGATCCCAGGACTCTGGGATCATGACCCGAGCCGAAGGCAGAGGCTTTAACCCACTGAGCCACCCAGGCGCCCCCTCTCCCCTCTTTTTGCCACTACTGTCACTTTGCCCTTTACCTAAATAACTCGTCTGTCTCCTCCTTCCTCAAGTAGGTCTTTTCAAGCCCCTCAGTGGACTCAAGTGCACACTGTATTCTAATACCTGGTGCTAACCCAACCTCTTCTAATTGTCCTACTCTCTACTACAGACCCTAGAATAGGAGTTCCATGAAATCGTAGCCCCGACTCTCCTATTCACTACTGTGGCCCTGGCACCTGGCCCTTGGTAGACCCTCAACCAGTGTATGCTGACTCTGTCAATTTCTATGGGCAGGAACAGACCCTAAAGAATCACTAAAATAAGGAAGATCAAACCATATCACGTGGGCCTCCAGACAGACCTGAATAGGAACTCTTCAAGGCTTCCTGGTGCCAATGAAACAAGACTTGCGTAGGAGGCTTACCCACTGACCCCTGCCCAAAATGTACTGAGAGGGACCACACCCCCTCTCAGACTATTATCCAGCAATGGAGGAATGATATCCACTTACTTACCCTTCCTTCCAAGTTTGGGAGCTAGAATTCTCCCAAATTATTTTAGACCCTGCAGGTATGTGAGGAAGCCCCAAAATGCAGGTGCCTTTTTCGAGGAAAGAAAACTTGGGGGAGGCAGGGGTTAGCTGACAAATGCAAGAAATTTCCACCCGAGAATGACTACTCAGGAAGGCCCCTTTCCCAACCAATACCCCCACCCAGCCCACCCCTTCTGCCTACTGGCCTCGAGCCCCCAAACCCACTCAGATGACCCTGTGAGTTTTAAGTTGACAGCAAGCACAGAACTCAGTTAAATAGCCCTCACACCATCTCTGTTTTTCCTTCTTCTTCAGGGAATGAGACCACATCCCAGACACTGTTCTAAAAGTTACGTCTATACCATTGCACCAGGACCTCCCAGCAACCCACACAGGGAGGGGCTGTCACTCCTCTTTAAAGGATGCAGAAACAGGCTCAGAGCAGTGGGGCGACTCTCCCCACACCACACAGCTAGGAAGCAATCGAGGCAGGGTGAGGTCAAGTCCGTTTCCAAAGGCTTTTCTACTTTTGCTGCACACCAGAAAGAGAGAGAAGAGGCAGAGAAGAGGAGAGAAGGAAAAGGGGGGGAAAAAAAAAGAAAAAAAAACATTCCTGTCTCTTTTAAAGGGCTGGCACCCTGCCTTCCCTCCCGTTCCACCCACTCTGCGTCTGGAAGCACCTGCCACTTTCTTGGGGTGCCAGGGGTTGAGGTGAAGCTAATGTACATACCATCTGGTGGGGGCAGCTGATTCAGGCCAGGCCTTACCCCCTCCAGGGTCTGAGCCCTGGGCAATCGGGACCCCAAGGAAGGGAGTGGGACAACAAGGAAAAGCCTTTACTCTCTTGCAGGGGTGGTTTCCGGCTGGTTTCCGGCTGGTTTCCGGCTGCCTGGGGGCTGAGCTCTACTGCGTGTCTGTTACTAAGCAACAGGCTTGCACCCAACAACCTACCCAGAGTTCGTGACCTGCTTGGGGTATAACAAGTCTGTGATCTCGGGGACCCCTGTAACATAGCTCAGGGGCTCTGTGAGTCTAAAACTGGGCTGTCCAACATGGCAGCCGCTAGTCCCATGTGGCTTTTTTTTAATTTAAAAATCAATGCCTCATTCACAGCTAACCGCACTGCAAGGGTTCGACAACCATCTGGGGCTGGTGGTCACTATGTACTGGACAGTGCAGACCGAGGATATCTCCGTCATCGCAGAAAGTTCTATCGGACAATCTAGAATTATAATCTACAAATCCCGTCTGTGTCAGCGGCTGCCGTGTCCACGGCTTTGCTTACAAAAGGCAAACTCCATCATTTTTCAAATGGGGGTATCCATAGACGGAGATAAATTAGGGGCCAGGAAGGAGCCACAGGGGTCCTCTCTTCTGAGATTATCCACCACCAAGGACTCCCACCAAAGCGTATTTCCCCATGAGACCACACAGAGTACCGCTCACTGACCGCCCACAGCACTGGCTCCCACAGAGCCCGGACTTAGCCTCAGAGTCTTTCTCAACCCAATGCTCAAGGCAGCCAGAACGAAATCACTCCAGATTTGCAGCAGACACGGAGGCCCTGTTCTCGCAGAGATGAAGAAACTGAGGTCCAGGGAAATAAAGCGACTTTCCCAAGGTCAGGCGGCAAGTCCAGGCCAGGCCAGGAGGAAAGCTCTTCACCATTAAGGAATCTGGAGAGAGGGAGTTCGCAATCCTCAGAAAGGGCCTGGAAATAAATGCAGTGCCCTCAGACGTACGAACAGGGAGGCCTCTGCCTTGATCACCTGCTGCGTGGCCGACCCCGTGGGTCCCTTTACCCCAGCCCCTCCTTCACTCTCGTGACAACCTGCAATGTAGGATTATCTCCATCTTCCAGATGATGGGTATCTGGAAACCCAGAGACCCAAGGGGACCTGCCTGAGGTCACATCTTCACTAAGGGGTGAGCACAATCTGATACTGACGACTGCCCTGCCAGGCAGGCCCTGAGCCAGGTGGGGAACCAGGGGCACGCTCAGGTCCCCCCTCTGCCTTCTCCCCACTGTGTGACCTTGGATAAGGCAGTTGCCCTCTCTGGGCCTAGTCTCCCTGCAAGGTGGGGGTACTATGTCCCTCCTTCGGTCTAAGAATTTAAAAAAATGCACAGACGCTGTGTGAACAGTAAAAAGAGACACTCTGAAATCTACCATGAAAGGTATTTCGAGCCCAGGAAACAGTAACAGTAACCGGTTCCATTTACTGGGCAGTCCCGCTGGGCCACACACCCTAGCTGTTTCCGCATGACAAGAGCAAGGTTAGGTAGAAATAATGCAGACCAAATGGCCTGAGCAGCCCACAATATTTAGGATCGGATCCTTTACAGAAAAGGTTTGCTGACCCCTCTGCCACTGAGTCACCAAATGGGCAAAACTGCCCCCATTTCACAGATGAGAAAAACCGAGGCTCAGAGAAGGGAGATATTTTGTCCCAAATGCCACGGCTGGGCAGAAGCTACGAAGGTCTAGATTCCATTTCCCGGAGGTGGACTGCAGGGACCTTCCAGAAAGGTCAGAGGTGCCAAAGAGGTGCGTCAGGACAACCTGCGGGGAGGACCCAGCCCAGTGCTACTTGCTCAGGCTCCTCCTGGCTATGGGGCACCCATGGGCAGCTCCCACCTACCCGCCAACAGGCCCAGCGCCTGGCCCAGGGGGCACCCACTCAGCCTGTTTTTATCCCACTGCTTCGGGAGCGAAATTGCCCAAGACTAATTGCAAGTAATATTTAATTTTATCAGGGATAATTTTATGAAATTAATTCAGCTTCTACCTGGAAGCACTTTGTTACCGTTCGCTCCCCCAGGTTGCTGGGGTGAAAAAAGAATGCAGGCAGGCAAGACAGGCAGGCAGGAGAAGGGAAAGGGCGCTGAGATTTGCCCCGAACGAGCAATGGGCAAAGTAATAATCAGGTGATAATGACGTAAGGGAGCCCCAAATGTGTGCTCCTGGGAAATGCCCCCCAGGCATGACGGTCATGTAACCTCAGGACAGCCCTGCAGGTGGGCACATCAGCCACACACCCCACCACCGCCACTTTACAGAAGAGGCCACCAGGTCCCAAAGGATCACGGGCAGACATCCATGTGCCATCCAAGAGAAACCTGGGCCCTGGATGGATTCCCGCTTGACCACTTCCCAGCGGCATGGTCTTGAACGAGCCAGCTCACCTCTCGGGCCTCAGTGTCCTCATCTGTCAAACAGGAATAAGGAGACGAAATAAACTGCCACCATGGTTTTGGGGAGTCAGTAAGATAACACAAACAACATGCTAAGCCCCATGTTCGGCATTGAGCGAGTGCTCAACAAGTACAACCGTGACGATCGGTCACTGACATCAAGTAGTACAGATTTGCTGCCTGGGGCCTCGTGCCTCCACTGGACCCAGTTTGAACCACGGGCGTGGAGGATCAGAAGAATTTGGGGAAGGCCTGGCTTTCTCAGCCTCCCCAAGGAGGCCCCACACACAGAACCTCTGAGCCAAGAAGTACAGACGAGGCCCCAAACAGGCCGAGAAACCCAGGCAGCCCCTCCCCGTGCTCCAGCTCCCCACCCTCCAGGAGCCCCATTTGGGGGCACAGGCTCCCCCGGGGCACCAAGAAGAAAAGGGGGCCCCTCTCCCACAGCTGCTGTGGTTGCCAGCCTCCCAGAGGTCTGGAGGGTGGCGGGGGGGGGGCGGTCTGGAGCCGCTCTGAAAGGCCGCGGGCGCCGGGGGTTCATTCAGCTGTTTTCGGGTGGCTCCAATGAGTTCATTTTACCCCAGCAGAATATTAAACAGCTCCTGGGGAAGCAGATGCTGGGCTTCGGTTTCAGAGGGCGGGAGGAAGGGAGGCCACAGGCCAGCAAGGGGAGAATTCAAGTTCCGCTTCAGGCAGCTCCAAAGACCTTCCTAGGCTCAGCTCAGCCTGAGCCGTTGTCACGGTGACCGGTAACCAGTGACCAAATGCATGGCATCCGTGGGAGCCCAGACTGGCACCCTGAATACCTCTACCTCGGTTCACTTAGTCCTCACGTCCACCCTAAGAGGCAGCAACTCTGTCGCACCCATTTTATAGATGAGAAAACTGAGGCACAGAGCAGCAACAGGATTCATTCAAGGCCACAGAGCAAAAGGGCTCCTTTTCTCTCTCCCTCCCCCTATGGTGCCCTCTGGGAGGCAGATGCCAAGCAAAGGTCCTGGGGCAGACCTGGAGCTTCCAAGTGCAGTGGCTCCACTGTGCTCAGATATCCCTCCGCTCGTCAGAGAAACGATCCCACTTTCTATCATTCTAATAATAATCTCTGATGTCTGAACAGCTTCCTTGGAGGCTACAGAACACATCTGGGCATGTCGCTTCCCCTAAGCTTCACCCCGATTTACACATTCCAGACAAGGAAACTGATGCCCGGCCAGCAGAGTAGATCCCAGAGCCACACCCCAGTTAAGGGCAAAGCCATGAAGCAAATCTTCCTCTACTCCCCCTGCAGATTCGAAGTCTAGACTCATGCCACCGCTGACAGAGGAAGCTGGCATTCCCTCCCACCTCCAGAGCACAGAGAGGTGAGGTGACTTGCCTAGGGCCACATAGCCTAGGTTCTGAGGTCAGCCCCTGGCAGAGTCCCCCTGGCTCCTGGCTCTCACTGGCTCCCACTGGGAGCCCCCTCCCTCCTGGCTACCCACAGACGTGCCACCACAACATGGGGCTGCTGCTCTTTGGGACTCTGTGGCTGCCTATATCCCCCCTCCCCCACTGCCCCTGACATGATTAGTAATAGATAACACCACATTAATTGTACTAAAGCTTGCCAGGTGTGAGCCACTGATCACAAGGCTTTTTGTGCTGGAACGAAGGTAGTTCCCACAGAACCCTCTGAGATGGACGCTGCCATCATCCCCTCTTCACTGATGAGGAAACCGAGGCAGAACACTTATGACAACTACCCTATGGGCCCCACGTGCTGGGGGCACCTCTGCCAGGGGCTGACCTAAGCCACGACAGACTAAACACCTTATCACCTTGACAACACCCAGCCACATGTGCAGTGAGCCCCAGGTTCGCAGACCACGCATCCCCCCCTTTACCCCTGGAGACCCCCTACAGGTGATGGGGACCTTTGGTCACAAGGTGTGAGCTCTGTACCGTCTCTCCTGTTTCTGTGTTCTGGTGGTGTCACCATGCCAAGGGGCAGCTTGGCCCGGGGGGCAGAAAGGTGGGGGTGCAGACTGGGCTTTATCCCTGCCGGCCACACCCACCTCTGCACCTCACTCACGTTATCTATAAAATGGGTACACAAAAGCAGCTGCTTCACAGGGCTGTGAGGATGCCACAGGCGTGGCTCAGACTAGGTACCGGTTCCTGCTGGGCTCTCCAGGAGCCCAAACGCCATGCTTGAGTCAGACCTGTCCTCCTACTGGGCCCTGGGAAGCTCTGGATTCAAGGGTTCAGGACAGAGACCCCAGCCCCATCCCTGCCTGTTACCAACTGGGAGACTCAGCACATCACTGCGCCACCGCCCCCCAGGCCTCGATTTCCCCATCTGTAAAGGGGGGCATGCCCTGGGATGCTGACAGGGTTAAAGCAGTGAATGTGGCCACGCCTACCCACCAGCCCCATCCAAAGGGACAGCAAATGGAGCCCGGTCCCTAGCACAGAGCACAGGTGCTTAGTACCATAAATTCAACCTGACATTCTCCTAAGGGCTGCTGCTGGCACGGCCCCTGCTGCTGCCCCTCTCCCCCGGGCCAGCCCCACCCCCATGCCTAAAACCCTAAAAAACGAGTCCAGGTGACAAAGTCCCCTGACTCTCATGAACAGAGTAGGAAGCAGCACCCAAGCCCCCAGGCCAGGGCTGGGCTCCAAAGGGTTAAGCTCAGCTCTGATTTCTCCCAAATGGCAAAGACTGCCAGCCCTGCTCCCTGCTGCCTGAAGACTGACCCCTGACATTTCCACTCCCAGCCGCACTTGCATTTAAAAAAGGGAAGGAAGAAAATTTAACCATCCACAGAGACAAACAGGTTGGAGAGAAGTGGGGGGGGTGACAAGGAAAGAGGGGGGCTGCTGATTTCCTTCTGTAGAGTCCACTTCACCCCCACCCCCCCAAAAAAATTTTTTTAAAGAAAGACCTAGGAGGGAGGCAGAAGGGGGAACAGGAGAATAAAAAGGTGGCAGACAAATTCTCCAGAATCACCGGGCACCACTAAATTTTCTGATTAATTAACCCTGAAAGGGGCCTCTCTCCCAGCCCTTCCTGGGGGAGGTTCTGGCTGGTGGAGCCCCGTTTGTCGAGGAGGCAGCCTCTCTGGGGGGGATTCACTCAGAGGTGGGGGGGACGATCCTCTCTCGAGGCCTCGCTGTAGTTAAAGCCAAAGATGATAAGGAATTTATCAAACGAGATTTACACAGGGAAACCCTAATTAAGAGGTTAGTCTCCAGTTTAATTGCCTTCAAACCTAGGCAGGCAGGCCCAGACAGATGGATTTTCAGTCTGACCTCATTAAAAAATAATCATAACCAAATAGAATACAGAGCAGAATCCGAGGTCCACAACGTGGCTAACAAGTGGGGGGAGCAGGGAGAGGGGAGCGGGTGAAGGGCCGGGGCCGGCCTGACCCACAATCCCCTCACTCACGTCCCCAGGGGCTGGCCTCAGACCCCTGAGCCAGCTGGCCCTTCCCTCACCCCCTCTCTCTCTCCTCTCTTGAAATCTGGGCAATTCTGGACTCCTTGCTCCTTGAGGCCTTTTCTCTCCTCCGGCCTTCGCTCCCCTTGAAGCTGGCATTCTGGAATATAAATTGGAAGCATGCGTGCCCCCCCCACCCCGCCCCAACCCCAGGCGGACGCCACATACCAGACAAAACGACTACAGGCCTGGTCATCTGGGGTTAAGAATGGTTTTTGTTTTTGGCAGGGAATGTAGAGGAGCCCAAAGGAACTGGCCGGGACATTGTTCCAGGAATGAAAGGGAGAGGGGTGGCGGGGGGGGGGCGGGGGGGGGTACAGTACGGGAGACAGAGCGAACACCTGGGGAACCACAGCTGGGGATGTTTTTCTGTCCCCCAGGGATTTGCAGGCAAAGAGTCTTTGTACCAGTCTTTAAAACGCAAGGGGGACATCGATCGACCCCACTCCGGACAGAGAGGTTTTAACTTCCTGCCCACTAGCTTCTCTGCCCCGCTGCTGTTTGCTGAAACCATAAATGAATGTCCGAGGCAGACATCTCCAGCAAACACGCTTACTCACAGCCCCACGGATTTGGGGAGAAACACAAGCAAGAAGCAAGGTCCCTCAGGATATGCATCCTTGCTGTCCCCAGTCGGTGGCCCAGAACGGTGAAAAAGTAGCAAGTAGTAGACACTGGGGCCTCCTGCCAGCCAGGCACCATGTTTAAGCACCACGCACGGTATCACCTAACAGCCCACGGAGAGCCTGTCCCTGTCTACATCCAGAGTAGAATCGGGAGTAATATTCTTTATGTTCTTCCTTAGCACTCTGGCCATGATTTTGAGAGAAGTTTCCTAACATTAGCAAGGGACTAATTTGTAAATCCTACACGGACAGGGAGTCTAAGAACTGGGTATGCAGGACCAGGGTAGAGAAAACTCCTTAGGGGCTCCCGAAAAATGTCTGATTTTTACCTCAGATCTGTGTTCTCTCGAACGTGTGTTCTAGAACACCTAAGCCGTCTGGGGAGTTCCTGTCAACCGCTGTGGGCACTGTCTCTCCCCTCCACGGCATGGAAGACCACCGTCCAAAACTCTGCAGGCACATTTCTCACTGCGAGCTGGGAACTGAGCGACCCCATAAGGCGGCCCCCCACTCCCGCCTTCCCCTCGAAGGCTCCGGGTTCTTCCTGCGGGGCCTGGGGCGGGGGAGGGGGGGTGCCCCGGGGGGCACCTGTATTAATGTCAGAGTTTAGTAACCTCTGTGATGAGCTAGATACTGGGTTAGTTCATTATTTCCTGTAATCCTCACTAAGACCCTGTTTAACCCAAAAAAACAGATGAGGAAACGGAGGCCCAGGGTGGTGAAGGGATCAGTCCAGGGCGAGGCCACGGCCACGCTGTTGCAGCTCTGGCCCAGACTTCCTGCACCATCCTCTTCCCTGAGGTCTGGGGCATAAATACCAGCTCCAGTGGCCACTTCGGGCACCCTGTGATGACCCACTCAGGTCAGGCAGGCCCTGGCATCTGGAACAAGCCTCGGCTGGGACAGAGGCTGTGTCCTGGGCCACTGGGACTCAGGCAAGCGGGACCCATGGGAAGGAGGGGCTGGGGAGGATTGGTGTTGGGGATGGAGACCTGAGGCAGGCCAGCAGGGCTGGCAGGATGAGGAATTCTGATGCTAATATCTGGGGCCCCCTTCCTCTCCCTCCGCACCCCAGCCCCTCTGGAGGAAAAGTCCCATCAGCCCTCCTAGGTCTCAGGGCTGTTGGGGTGACACTCAACCCCCAGCCCTGGGACCAGGCAGGGACGCACCCCTACCTCCAGTAAAGCCCCTTCTTTCAGTCGTTCAATCACCAGATGGCTACAGCTGCCAAGCCAGGGCCAGGTGCTGGGAATGGCTGCCGCTTTGTCTTCACTGTGGTCTCGACCCCTATGTCAGAGTTTCCCAGCCTTCCTGGCCAGCAGGCCAACCCCAGTCCCACTCTCCTTCCACTGGCCAGTTTCCTGTGGAACATTCACGCAACTGTCCTTTTTACTTATGCTTCCTGCATATTCAAGCATATTCAAGCCCCTAACAGGCAGAGTGTGTTTGGTTCACAGCTATGGTTCTGGCCTGGGCAAGGGCCCAGAGAAAGGTGACAGCTACAGGAGCACATGCTCCCTCCCTATGGGGGGGGGGGTCCTAGAAAAGACCAGAAAGGACCCATTTGACAGATAAGCAGACTGAGGCTCAGTCACAGCAGGTCACCTCCCCGTCCCCAGGCCTGGGGACCCTACCCCCTGCACCTTCACCAGTGGAGAACACGGATGGTGAAGATCTCAGTAGCCAATGATGCGGCTATTTGCCAGAAGGGGGCGAGACCATGAGTCGATTTTTATTTCGAGCATCTGTTGGTGAGAAATCAGCTTCCAGTCTCGTCCTTAGCGATCCTGAGCATGGGCTCCCACCCTGGGCATGGGCCCAGGCATGAATGTGCACTCTGCCCTCACTCCCAGCCAGCTGCCCTGGGGCAGGTCAGTTTGCCTCTCTGAGTCTCAGCTTTCTCATCTGTAATATGGGGCTGGGTATGCCTGGCCCTCCATGCCTGCAGCTTGTTATGATTGCTTTGTAGCTCAGAGAGTCAGGGAGGAAAGTAAAAGAAAAGCTCCCAGAAGGTGAACGCCAGGCCCAGGTCACCCAGAGGCTCAGCCCTCTGCACAGGGCCTGTTGCCTTCCTGTCCCGGTGACCTCTGTCAGGCGTGGAGAACAATGCCTGGGAAAAGAAGGAAACAGAGTCTCCCTGGGCCGGGACATAAATCGTGGCCTGCCCAGACCAGGGAGCGGACGGACATCCCCCACACCCTCCACCTGCAGCAGGCTGAGCAGTCCCCTTGGGCTCTGAGTGCCTTGCTCCTGGGAAGAAGCGTACACCCGCTGCCCTCACTTGTGGCCCAGATGTTGCCAAACTAGGGGAAGAGAGTTTCTGCCTCCTTAGAAGGGGCCTGGCACCAAGAAAGAAAAGGGAAACAGACATCTTCTCAGAGACTCTGGGCTCAGATGCAATCGCTATTAATTGCTCATCTACTATGGGCCATCAGATCCAATCCCTCCTGGGCTCACCACCCTCTCCTGGCCCACCGTCACACTTGGAATAAAATCCACACTCCTGACTTGACGGTGATGATAAGCCCCCAGCAGTCTAGCCCCTGCCCACCCAGACAGTCTCTCCCTCCTCACCAACACCTCCCTGCTCAGTCCTGCCCGGGGCTCCTGCCCTTACCACTGCGTCCCCTCCTGAAAGCCCATTCCTGTAGACCTTGACTCTGCTGGCTCCAGGGGGTATAGACCGTTCACTCTACGGGAATTCCTCAAGCCGGCTGAGGACCAAAATCGTTGGGGAGCATTTACTCCAGGGGAATCGGCCGGGATACGAAACAGAAACTGTATGTTTCCTCCTCCCCCAGAGAGCCGGTTGTTGCTGGCGAGCAGCACACCACTGGCTGGTCCCTTCTCATCATTCAAGCCTCTTGTTCACCTGTCACCACCCCCCAGAGGCATCCCCAGTGGCCCAGTGGAGAAACTCCCATGACAGTCCCCTTCTCCTAAGGCTCTATTCCCCACCCTGCCCACTCTGCATCATTCTTCTCGGTTTGCTGCTTGTCTGTCCATCTGTCTGCTCTCCTAGAATATAAACTCTGTGCCAGCCGGGCTTTTGTCCCTCTGCTTCCTCACCGCATCCCAGCACCCAGAACAGCCTTAACAGCCTCATTCACGTTTGCTGAATGTAGACGCTGCTGTCATGTCTGGAATATTTTGAACCCTAGCCCCGATCCCGCACTACGGTTCAGGGATTCTCAACACCAGCGCTTTCGACCTTCTGGGCTTGGGAATTCTTTGTGGGGGAGGACTGGGGCAGGAATGGTCCTGTGTGCTGTGGGACGTTTCACAGCAGCTCTGGCCTCTACCCACTAAATGCCAGGAGCGACTTCCCTCTCTGCAGCTGTGACAGCCAGGAATGTCTCCAGACACTGCCAAATGCCCGGCGGGTGAGGGTGTGCAGGGGAGGGTGGGGGTGGGGAGTGGAGGTGTGGGGTCCTCACTCCCAGGTGAGGACCATGGCCAGGCTCCTGAGGGAGATGTGTTATTCTCCCAAGCACATAGCAGAGGACACTGAGGCTGGGGAGGCACTATGATTTGGCCAGTGTGGGAAGAGAAAATGACTCCCCTCTAGTTGATTCCAAAGTCCTACCTTGCTGCTCACTGCCCCCAGGGCACAAGGCTCATCGACCCCCACAGCAACCATCTTAGACAGGACCGAAGGATCACACCCATGAAATGGAGGCTTAAAGAGGAGAACCACCTGCCCAAGGTCACACAGCACCCAAGTAACAGAGCTGGGATTCGAACTCAGGCCTAGGCAGCCAGCCCCTCCCACTCTCACTGTGGCAGGGATGTTCTCTTCCTCTCGAATGTGCTCACTGGTGCTCTCGCTGTTTAGCCGAAGCCTGCCAGGTTTCTGAGGCCCCACCTGAGGTGCCAGACACAGGGGGTTAATATTTTATTGCCAGCTCTCAAACTGTTTATGGCCAGCGTGGGCTCCTGGCAAAGTGCTCAGAGGCTGGGGACCAGCTCATCTCATGAATTCCTTCAATGAGAAGGCTGACCATTACTCAGGCCTATCAGGGAACTGTGCCTTCAGCGCACAGGGAGAGCTGTCAGGGGCAAGAAAAATATCACAGCGCTGCCATCCTGCAGCCAGAAAGTGTGGCTGGCCGTGGCTGGCTGTGGCTGACCGTGGCTGGCCACACCAGGCTAGGGCCAGCCCACCACGTCCATTGGGGGGGTTCTGACCACCCCACATAAGGAAAGGGACCAACAATGAGGCCAGAGGTGGCTGCTGCAGGGGCAGTGGGTAGCAGCCCAGCCCTGCCCTACCCAGGACATAGTAACATCTACTGAGCAAGCTCCTGGTGCCCGGCCCCAGTCTCAGCACCTGATGCACGGCCTCAAGTGGTCCCCTCCAGCCTGCACCACTGGATGGCAGAGGACAAGTCCCACGGCCTCCCTTGCTGGGACAAACAACAGCAGCCCCACCACCCTGCACATCGAAGGGTCATGCCTGTGAAACATCTGGCAGGTGCTCAATAAAAGCTGCGTTGGCATGGTGCTTCCTTGGTGACAGGCAGCCTTCTGAGTAGTTGCTCCTGCGTGTATGAACTCACTGAACCCTCCCGGCCCCATGAAGTAAGAATGATGATCGTTTCACCAATGAGGAAAAGGAGGCACAGAGAGGTTAAGTAGCCTACCCAAGGTCACACAGCCAGGAAATGGGAGTTGCTGCAGTTTGACCCCAGCGTGTTTGGCTTCAGAGCCCATGCTCTTAACCACATCATTATCATCCCTCTGTGTAGTCCTGTTTAGCTACAATCGTCCCATTCAATCCTCACAGTACTTCTACGAGGGGAAACACTATTTTTTTCCACTTTCTTGATGTTATAAGGAAACCAAGCTAAGACCACTGAAGTGGCTTTAAGGTCACAGAGCTCAGAGGAGTCGAAAGGCCAGTCCTGAACCCAAGCCCACCCATCGGGCAGGATCCAGTGCTGCGTCTTCCCCAAGGTCAAGAACAGTCTCTTAAACAACATCCACCTCCTGAGAGGCTGGGGAGTAAGTGCCTCTGTCCTCAGGAATGGATGTCGGGGTGATTTCTACAGGAGATTTGGAGACTTCTGGTTTACGATGGCCCCGGCCCTGGTCCACACAAGGCTTAACCAGGCAAAATCAGATCCTGGCTCACAGATGAGGAGGTCAAGAGGTAGTAAGGGGAGGTCAAGGCCCAGGGTCCGCTACCGTCCACTCCTTGTTCTGCAACCATGCTGTGTGACCATGGCCAGGTTGCTTGCCCTCTCTGGGCCCTGGATATTTCAGCTGGGCACGGCTATGGAGAAGGGGCACAAAACCAGGAGACGTTCTCTCCCCATCTACAACGTTACCTAAATTTTCACCTTGATGCTAGTTTGAGAGTGAGAGCCAGGAGAACATGCCCCAGGACTTTGACCTAGAGCAACACCACAGCTCTGATTGCTGTCCTGTCTGCAGATCGAAGTCACCAACACAAGTCTACACAGTGTCTCCACAGGTGCACACCCAGGCAGGGCTGGAAAATCGGGGTCAGCAGACCCTGACCCATGGCAGCCAGAGCCAGAAGCTCTCAAAGCCTTTCCACGATGAGGCTGCTGCAAGCTTCTGCTGGAAGGCACAAAGCCGGCCTTCGAAGAAGTTCTGATTTCCGCTGCCCCCCACAATGGCCCCAGAGGCCCCGGCAGAGAGCCGGGCCACAGAATCACTCCTTACTGGGTGCACAGGAGCTAAAAGCAACCATCTCTCACAGCTGCCCCGTGAGGGGGAGCAGGGAGCGGGCATCTGGGTCTCAGAGAGAGAGGAAGGTGGGAAACCTGCCTGCGGAGGTGAGGGCAGGTGAGGGGGTGAGAGGAGCCGAGCACAAACAGCTCCAATCTCAAGACCAGTTTCTATACTTGTGGAAACCACCAAACAGCCCCCAAGCCCACCCCAGGAAGAAGAAAGGAAAAAAAAAAAGAAAAAAACAATGTGAACAAACCCAGCCCCTCTCCCTACGGCAGACTCACCATTTCCATCCAACCTCTGCATGATCGAACTTCAAAAAATCCTGGGCGCAGGGTGGGGAGGAAAGGGGCCTGCTCAAAACTGGGACACCCCCCACTTTTTTTTTTTTTGCAGGCTTACAAAGAGATCAATTTTACTCTAAAGTTTAAAATGAAACATACCCCTGTTTGGGAAAAGAATTTCATTAGGAGGAAAATATAATATAAAAATACCCATTTAGAAAGAATGTGCTATTAATTCTTAGCACTCTATGCAGAAGGGAAAATTGCATTTTTATCTAAATGGTTTTTCTGCATAAGCCATTTACAATATTCTTTGCCTCCCTATAATAGGCCCTGCTACCATTAGTACTGGGACGACCAGGCTGAGGGCTGAAATCACCCTCAAACACATTTAATACATAACCCCTGAAAATCTATTCCAATGGGGACCTCCGCAAACAGGCCCGGCATTCCTTTTTTAAGGAAGGAATAAACGTTGCTGAGGGAGACGGAAGGGGGAGGCTGGGAGTGGGGTGCTGGTGGGGAAGAAGGGGACAAGATGGTTTAAGTTAAAAGCAAATGCTCTGGGTCTCTTGCGCCAGCTGTGAAATT